>NC_134689.1:263051855-263401022 GCF_050947455.1 Rhinoderma darwinii | reverse complement strand
TCCCATTGATGTCAATGGGAGGTCAGAGGCGTAAACGCCCGAAGATAGGGCATGTCCCTTCTTTTTCCTGCGAAACGGGAAAAAACCGCCTCCGCCTCCCTTTGGGAGGCATTTTTAGCAGTTTTTTGGCGCGTTTACCAACGCGGTTTCCGTTTCAAAAAACATGTAAAAAAAACTCACTGTGAACTCCCCCCTAACAAAAACGTGACAAAACAACTAATAAAAACCTGCGGAGAAAGCGTGAAATTGGCCTTTGCCTGGATCCAGCCTTAGGCGTCATTCAGACCTGCTTTTAACTTTCCATATTCCGAATGAAGCACCCTATGCATTTCTATTTGAGAGACATACCAGCACCATTGGGAACTATAGTGTTGTGTCAGGTTCCGAAGAACAGCGGGGTCCAGGACTTACATCTAGAATAAGATAAGTTAAACATTGGTACTATATACATTCTATATATCTGGCATGGTTTAATTCGGAACGTCCCATAGAATACAATTAAGGCCCCATGCACACGACCGTAAAAACTCCCGTAATGACGGCCCGTAATTACGGGCCCATAGACTTCTATTGGCCACGGGTATCTCCCCGTATGCTTACGGGAAGGTGCCCGTGCCCTTGAAAAAGATAGAACATGTCCTATTTCAGGCCGTAATTACGGCACGGGCAGCCCATAGAAGTCTATAGGGCTCCCGTAATTACGGGTGACCCCATAATTACGAGAGCGTTGCTAGGCGACGTCAGTAAATAGTTACTGTCCAGGGTGCTGAAAGAGTTAAATGATTGGCAGTAACTGTTTCAGCACCCTGGACAGTGACTACCGATCACAATATAGATAAAGCTGTAAAAAAAAAAAAAAAAAAAAAAAAAAAGACGTTCATACTTACCCAGAACTCCCTGCTTCTTCCTCCAGTCCGGCCTCCTGGGATAACGTTACAGCCCATGTGACTGCTGCAGCCAATCACTGGCTGCAGCAGTCCCATGGACTGCCGCATCATCCAGGGAGGTCGGACTGGATGTCAAGAGAGGGACGCGTCACCAAGACAACGGCCGGGTAAATATGAATGTTGTTTACTTTTATTACGGAAAGGGCTGCCCCTTCTCTCTATTCTGCACTGATAGAGAGAAGGGCTGCCGATTAGCGCAGTGCAATTTTGCTGCAAAAAACGTGCCCGTAAATACGGGTGCAATACGGGTCGAACACGTGTGACCAAGGACCCGTATTTACGCCAGTATTTACGGGTGGACAAAAATACGGTCGTGTGCATTATTTATCCTACTTGGTGGCCAGTTTAAAAAAAAATTATATAACCCTTTCGCTTCGCTAATATGCATATTTACGTCGGAAAAGGGTATTTAAAGATGGCACCCCCTCAGAAGCAGAGCAGGCTGTGTGGCACTACCGACAGAGGGGGGCTGCGTGGCACTACCGACAGAGGGTGGGGGTGCGTGGCACTACCGACAGAGGGTGGGGGGTGTGTGGCACTACCGACAGAGGGTGGGGGGTGTGTGGCACTACCGACAGAGGATGGGGGGTGTGTGGCACTACCGACAGAGGGTGGGGGGTGTGTGGCACTACCGACAGAGGGTGGGGGGTGTGTGGCACTACCGACAGAGGGTGGGGGGTGTGTGGCACTACCGACAGAGGGTGGGGGGTGTGTGGCACTACCGACAGAGGGTGGGGGGTGTGTGGCACTACCGACAGAGGGTGGGGGGTGTGTGGCACTACCGACAGAGGGTGGGGGGTGTGTGGCACTCGCTACAGAGGGCGGCCTGTGGCACTCGCTACAGAGGGCGGCCTGTGGCACTCGCTACAGAGGGCGGCCTGTGGCACTCGCTACAGAGGGCGGCCTGTGGCACTCGCTACAGAGGGCGGCCTGTGGCACTCGCTACAGAGGGCGGCCTGTGGCACTCGCTACAGAGGGCGGCCTGTGGCACTCGCTACAGAGGGCGGCCTGTGGCACTCGCTACAGAGGGCGGCCTGTGGCACTCGCTACAGAGGGCGGCCTGTGGCACTCGCTACAGAGGGCGGCCTGTGGCACTCGCTACAGAGGGCGGCCTGTGGCACTCGCTACAGAGGGCGGCCTGTGGCACTCGCTACAGAGGGCGGCCTGTGGCACTCGCTACAGAGGGCGGCCTGTGGCACTCGCTACAGAGGGCGGCCTGTGGCACTCGCTACAGAGGGCGGCCTGTGGCACTCGCTACAGAGGGCGGCCTGTGGCACTCGCTACAGAGGGCGGCCTGTGGCACTCGCTACAGAGGGCGGCCTGTGGAACTCGCTACAGAGGGCGGCCTGTGGAACTCGCTACAGAGGGCGGCCTGTGGCACTCGCTACAGAGGGCGGCCTGTGGCACTCGCTACAGAGGGCGGCCTGTGGCACTCGCTACAGAGGGCGGCCTGTGGCACTCGCTACAGAGGGCGGCCTGTGGCACTCGCTACAGAGGGCGGCCTGTGGCACTCGCTACAGAGGGCGGCCTGTGGCACTCGCTACAGAGGGCGGCCTGTGGCACTCGCTACAGAGGGCGGCCTGTGGCACTCGCTACAGAGGGCGGCCTGTGGCACTCGCTACAGAGGGCGGCCTGTGGCACTCGCTACAGAGGGCGGCCTGTGGCACTCGCTACAGAGGGCGGCCTGTGGCACTCGCTACAGAGGGCGGCCTGTGGCACTCGCTACAGAGGGCGGCCTGTGGCAGTTTTTATAGGCCGACACTCGGACCCTGTCGTGTGAATAGAGCCTTAGGCTAACTTATTGACGTATAACAGCATTTGCCTTCATTGATAAATCCGTCACACATCACAATTATGCCATTTTTTGCTGCGCCTGGGACTGTGTAAAAGAGATATGAATTTTTTGTTGACTTTTTAAAAAGTCGCATTTAAGAAATATGTTTAAATTCTTGCAAAACAGTAAAAACACACCTACTGTCCCTCTACCTTTACAAACCAACCTACATAGCGCAAATTTGGAGAAAAATGCACCAAATGTGGGCCAATGTTCAAAAACATGACACAAGTTTAGACTCAAAACCATTGTTGTACTGAAAAACATAAAAGGCTAAAAGCTATTCAGAACCTATTCAGAAATAAAACTTTATCCAGACAGAAATCCGTCAAATATATGGCAGGTGGAAACTCTTGACATACATGGCCCCATGGAAACTTCTAGGAATGTTTTAAGTGGTTGCTGACGCAAGACAAGTATGTTCGTCAGGAGCGCAGGACATTGCCGCATCAGGATGAATATACTCGTCCTGCTGAACACGCGGGCACAGCTAGTGTGCCCATGCGTTCAGGAGAGGAGCAACGGCTGTAATACACAGACAAAGCCCCACTCTAATGGCGGAGATCAGAGGAATCTCTGACCTCCACCGTTAATCCTTTAACCCCTTAACGACAACCAGAAGCTGAGCCCGCACCATCGCCAGTGGGTGTCAGCTGTATATTACCGCTTCGGCTGTATATACAGTGAAGGAAAGAAGTATTTGATCCCTTGCTGATTTTGTACGTTTGCCCACTGTCAAAGACATGAACAGTCTAGAATTTTTAGGCTAGGTTAATTTTACCAGTGAGAGATAGATTATATTTAAAAAAAACAGAAAGTCACATAGTCATAATTAATTTTACGCAGAGTGTGAATGAAATTTGTTAAATCTCACCAACTTTGCTGCTACTGTATTCTGCTGCGTATTTTCCGTCCGCAAATCTGGACGGAAAAAACACAACAATTCCGTTACGTGTGGACAAGCCCTTAGGGTAAATAGAGGAGCAGGCCTTCAAGTCCCCTAGTGGGACAAAAGAAAAAGCATTTTATTATAGGAAAAAAAATTTAAATATTAAAAAGAAGTAATCATATTTGGTATCTCAGAATATGGTCGCACAAAAAATTGATAATTTTTTTTTAAAAAAAAGTGATTTTATTGCGCAAACACTGCAAACCATGAAAAAAATAAAAGATATATATATGGTATCACCGTAATCGTATCGACACACAGGATTAAGTAAAATTTTAATTTATAGCCCATGGAGAACGCTGTAAAATAAAAAAGAATAAAAAAACATTGTTAGGATTGATGGTTTTTGGTCAAAACAATTGTGTGTACTCCAAAATGGTACCAATGAAAACTACAGACACAAAATGTACAGATCATTCCCAAAGTGGATAAGATCGGGCACTATTTATCAGTGCAATACTGGCCACATATCCGTGGCTTATCATTTATTTACTGCATTATTATACCCTGATGTACTCCGCACAGCCTACATACGCCCCCACATTATAAACTGAAATACCAGTAAAGCCCCAAACAGAACCAGCACCAAGCAAAATCTGCGTTCCAAAAGTCAAACGGCGCTCCCTCCCTTCTGAACCCTACAGTATGCCTCAACAGCAGTTAACGTCCATGTATATGGCATCACCATACCCGAGAGAACCAGCATAAGAGTTTATTAGGTATTTGTCTTCAGTGGCACAACATATTGTACACTAAAATGGCATATCAGTGGAAAATTGCAATTTTCACTTTGCACCATTCGTTGCGCATTAATTTCTAATGAAAAAACACCTCTGGGGTCAAAATGCTCACTACACCCCTTACAATGCCTTAAGGGGTGTAGTTTCCAAAATAGGGGTCACTACTTGGGGGTTTATTTTACTATTTTACCTCAGAGCCCTGCAAATGTTGTCCAATGCTGTGAAAATCACCAAAATAGGCCTCAAATGCGCATGGTGCTCTTCACTTCTGAGCCCTGTCATTTGTCCAGGCAAATGATAAATGCCTTGAGGGGTGTAGTTTGTATAATGGGGTTCATCCACGCTACCTGCATGCCAAATAGCGCTCCTGCCTTTCTGAGCCCTGACGTGTGTCCAAACAGCAGTTTATGACCACGTGTGGTATTGCCGTAATCGGGAGAAATTGTTTTTCAAATGTTGTTATGCTTTTTCTCCTTTATTCCTTGTAAAAATTGAAAATTGTAACGTTTTATCAGAAATTTTTTTTATTTCAATTTCACTGCATAATTCCACTAAATTCAGCAAAAAGCATGTGGGGTCAAAATCCTCATTATACCCCTCAATAAATTCCTTCAGGGGTGTAGTTTTCCAAATGGGGTCACTTTTGAGGGGTTTCCACTGATTTAGTCCCGCAGGGGTTTTGCAAATGCGACATGGCGGCCAAAAATCCTTCCAGCAAAAATCTGCATGCCAA
Source organism: Rhinoderma darwinii (assembly GCF_050947455.1). Lineage (NCBI taxonomy): Eukaryota > Metazoa > Chordata > Amphibia > Anura > Rhinodermatidae > Rhinoderma > Rhinoderma darwinii. The sequence goes on along the minus strand of NC_134689.1, from coordinate 263,395,819 downwards.
ATAGCGCTCTTGAATTTCCATGCCCTGTCGTGTTTCTAAACAGCAGTTTATGACCACATGTTGGGTATTGCCGTACTCGGGAGAGATTGCTTTTCAAATATTGGGGTGCTCTTTCTCCTTTAACCATTGTAGAAATGAAAAATGTCAAAATTTTAGTGGAAAAATTTTTGATATTAATTTTCACAGCTTAATTCCACTAAATTCAGCAAAAAACTTGTGGGGTCTAAATGCTCACTATACCACTCGATAAAATTCCATGAGAGCTTTAGTTTCCCAAATGGGCTCACTTTTGGGGGTTTCCACTGTTTTGGTCCCTCAGGGGCTTTGCAAATGCGACATGGCACCCGAAAACGTTTCCAGCTCCAAAAGTCAAATGTGCTCCTTCCCTTCTGAGCCCTGCCGTGTGTTCAAACAGTAGGTTATTACCACATATAGGGTATTGCCGTGATCGGGAGAAATTGCTTTTCAAATATTGGGGTGATTTTTCTCCTTTATGCCTTGCAAAAATTGAAAATTTATTTTGGAAAAAATTTCGATTTTCATTTTTATGTCCTAAATTCAGCAAAAAAACCTGGGGGTCAAAATGCTCACTATACCCCTTGATAAATTCCATGAGGAGTCTAGTTTGCCAAATGGTGTCTTCTTGGGGGTATTTCCATGGTTTTGGCACCACAAGACCTCTTCAAACCTGACATGGTGCCTAAAATATATTCTAATAAAAAGGAGGCCCCAAACCCACAAGGTGCTCCTTTGCTTCTGAGGCCAGTGCATCAGTTCATTACCACACTAGAGCCACATGTGGGAAACTTCTAAAAACTGCAGAATCTGGGCAATAAATCTATATCCCAGTACATTAGCCTGTGTACGGATAGTACACAGGCAGTTGTTAGGACATACCTAGGTATGCCCTAACAACAGGAAATATGGTAAGACAGCCCTGGGGTCCTTCAATGGGCCCTGGGCTGTCTGCCCATATATGCCCATATATGGTATGCCCCTCAATCACGTCGCAGGGATTCCTGTGATGTGATCCAGGGGCATCCCCACTTCTCACTTCCTTTTGAATGCTGCGTTCAGCTTTGATCGCAGCATTCAGGAGAATAGCGGTGGAGATGAGAGGTTTCTCTGATCGCCGCCGTTATAGAGCGGGTCTGCGGGTAATACAGCCATTGCCCCGCTCCTGACAGTAAGTGCGTGCGCGGTCAGCCTGAGGTGATGCGGCCGGCGCTGCGCTAATGAGCGGCGGTTCAGGCCCTGCGGACAAAACATGGGGGTGTTTTGTAGTGCGCCCGCCATGTTCGGTCTTCAGTGTCGCCGCTCATTAGTGCAGTGCTGGCCGCATTACCTCCTGCGGCCGCACAGCTCAGTATCGAAATACATGAAATAACGGTATCGAACCGTTTGGGGATGCACAGTATTGAAGTTTCGATGCATCGTGCATCCCTACTAGGGAGTGATTACAGTTTGCAGGTCTTTCCTACTAGAGGAAAGATAACTGCATTGAGAAAGACCTAGTCTTGTGCAAAAAAAATCTAAGATCTGAGCTACATTTGGATGGCATAAGTCAGGGATATCATCCTTACACCAGGACAATAATTTTTTCTATACCTTATATAGCATTAGTGACATCTTTCCTGCCTGTCAGAAGAGTTCTAACCACTGCCTCAGATAGATCTCTAGCTCTTAAGACTGCTCTCTCAGAAGCCAGGCTGCTAGCTGGAATTTTTGAGGGTCTTTGTGATATACAGGTCCCTTGTACAGAAGACCCGGGAATGATGGCAGTATCAAGGGTTCTGCTAATTTTAGGCATTGGAGCAGCCCATACCAAGCCCTTTCGGGCCATAGAGGAGCTACTAGGATTACTGTGAGTTTCTCTCTTAGAAACTTCTGAAGGACTCTTGGGAGAAGATCTATGGGGGAAAGGCATAGGCTAGGGAGAAATGCCAATTGCGAGTCAGGGTGTCTACTTCCAAACTGGAATCTCTTGGGTTTGGATAAAAAAAATATGCGTTTTGGAGTTTTGTTGATTCGCAAATAGATCTACTACTGGGCAGGCCCGCAACTGTGTGATCTGATAGAATATTTTCTTGTTTAGGCACCATTCTCGTGGGCTCAAATACTTTTGACTCAACGTCTGCCTGTATGTTTAGAGACTCTTTTAGGTGAAGAGCAGAGATGGATCGGACATGTCGTTCTGCCCAGTTGAAGATCTGAGCTGACAGCAACTGGAGGTTTTTCTTCCTTGATGACTCAAGTAGGCAACAGTAGTCATGTTGTCTGAATAATTTTTTATATGTGAGCCGCCTGTGAGATGTTCTGATGCTCTCAACACTTCCGGGACTGCGCTTAGTTCCAGAAAGTTGGATAAGTGATGTCTCAGGCTTTGAGGCCAGACTCCCTGAAACGATAAATGGGAGACAACTGCTTCCCAGTCCATTCTGCTGGCATTTGTGGTGATGGCAGTCACAGGAAAGGGATGCCAGGCTACTCCTGGATTTAATTTTTTTTTGGGGTCTCCACCAATTTAGAAAATGTTTCACTTTGATGGACAAATTGATTCTCTTGTCTAAAGATAAGGGTGATTTGTCCCATTTTCAAAGGACTGACGCTTGCCGAGTCCTTGAGTGTGCCTGTCCCTATGGAATTGCCTGGATGCATGAAGTCATGGACCCCAGTATAGACATTGCTTGTCTTATAGATACCCCTGATCTTCTTTGAAATGCAGATATCTTTGTGATCAGCATAGATTTATTTTTTCTCTGGAGGGAGAAATGACATCTGCTGATGTGAGTCCAGAAGAAATCCTATTAATATTTTCCAGTGAGAAGGAGTCAGTTCGATTTCTCAAGGTTTATAATCCATCCTAAATTCAGGAGGGTCTGAGAAATTTGCTGAAGTTGTATAGAAAGAAGTGATGGTGTTGGAGCAATTACAAACAGGTTGTCTAGATAAGGGATTATGTTCATACCTTGTTTTCTGAGGAACGCTATTATCTCCACCATTATCTTCGTGAATATACGGGGGCAGAAGATATTCCGAATAGAAGGGTATTGAACTGGAAATGTAGTGTCTTTTGATTTTGCAGGATTTTAAATCTGAGGAATTTTTGATATTGTGGATGCACTAGGATATGGTAATAGGCGTTCTGTAGATCGATGGTTGCCATGGAGTTGTTATGACCTATTAGTGGGACTGATCATCTGATTGATTTCATCTTGAACCGATGATATACTACAAATTGATTTAGTGGTTTCAGATTTATTATAATTCTATAGACTCCACAGTTTGTTTGTTTTTTACAAGAAATAGATGGGAGTAGTGACCTCCCCCTATTTCTTTTGCAGGAACTGGAGATGGATTACCATTATCAGGGCTTGTTGCAATGTGCTTGGGGGGATAAGCAGAAAACTCCATCTTGTAACCCTCTGAAATAGTCTTCAGGATCCATTCGTTTGAGGTTATGTTTCCACTGGGGAAGGAATCTTGATAGCCAGCCCCCACCCCACTCTTCTAGCGTCATTGCCTGTCCTGTTGTCCATTTTGGTTGAAAATAATATTTCTTCCTCTACCCCCTTTGCAGAACTCCAGCAACCTGTCTTTCCCTTTCATCTATAGTACTGACTGTGGTTCCGAAAGGGACAAAAATTAGTTTTTTCTTTGTTATCTTAGTCTCTGAAAAGGTCTTTTTCTTGTAAGCAGCTTTCTCTAATATAGTGTCCAGCACAGGACCAAAGACATATTCTCCTTGGAAAGGCAAGGCACATTCTGTTTTGAGGCTGGATCTCCGGTCCACATCTTCAGCCACAGAGAGCCTTTGGTGATATTAGATAGAATGCCAGTTCTGGCTGCCAATTCTGACTGATTCTGCTGAATCCAGTAGCTTACTGTAGGAGAGGTAGTAAGGCTATCATATCCTCTCTGGAGGCACCTTCTTTTAAGTGGTCCTCTAGTTGGTTGAGCCACCTATACTGTCACGATGGGTGCGTGGACCCACAGGGCCGTACCGCCGTAGCGGGATAGCAGCCGGCAACAGGATACCAAGTTACAGTCTATAGTTCAAATAAGGGTACCTGTGGTAATTTCAGACACTAGTGATGGTAGGCTCAGATGGGACCTTGGCAGCAGGCAGACACCACGCGTGGTGTAACACGGAAGGCGAAGTATACGGCACAACACGACTCCAACTCTCAATGGCACAGGTACAAGGTAGCATGGGATACAGGTACGGGAACACTGGGAACTGGAAAACACTAAGGGACCATTTGCAAAGACTAACACGGGTAAACACATCAATGCTCAGGCAATGAAGGAAGGGGCAGGGCACTTCTTATAGTCCAGGGTGAACATGGGCTAATTTGATATACAATTCAGGTGCGCACGCTGGCCCTTTAAGGCCAGGCACGAGCGTGAGCGCGCACCCTACGGGACACAGCAGAGTGAAGCGGAAGTGAGTGCTGACGTCTCCTGAGGAGGAGATGCAGGCCAGCGCTCACTGATCCATGGCTGCGGCCGTTGAGGTTTGAGTAATCCCAACTTCCGTGGCCATGGGTGTCACATATACATTGTTCTTGCCACACACGTGGCGCCAACATTAAGTTGTTGAAGGACTGCTGAGGCTTCCCTGGTCTTTTCCAACAAGCTGTCAGCCTTCCTATGCAAGGGATCCTTGAGTTGAGAAGAGTCTTCAAAGAGTAAAGTAGTTTTTTTACCCACTTTAGCCACCTGTATATCCATGTTGTGCACCTCTGACCAACCGTTAATATCCTCTTCATCAAGAGGGAATCAATCTTTTATTTATTTAGGAAGCGATAGCCCCTACTTCGGGTGTGTCCATTCCTCTTCTAGAACAGCTTTTACGTTTTCATGAATAGGAAAAACGAATCTTCTTCTGGGCCTAGGCATGCACTTCGTTACTGTTTCTATGGTAGTTACAGCAGAGGAAGCGTGATCTCGTTGTAACCGGTCATCTCCAGCGTAATCTCGTGAGATTACGCGTCCTCTATTGTAACTACCACAGACAGAGTAATGAAGTGCAGAGATTGTGAATAGACATCCCGTGGAATGTCTATTCACTGTCTAAACACTTCAGTATTGTTAATGTGTTAGTATAAGACAGCACATAGCGAGCTAAAAGGATCCCTATGCGCTGCCTAAATGAATGGAGGAGTGCATGACGCTGATTGGTCAGCGTCATACACTCCTCTGTACAACGCCCACTTGGTCTAAATAAAAAAATCGCTAATAAAGTGGTAAAAATAGAACGTTTTTTTAAATAAAAAGCACTGCTGTCACCTACATTATAGCGCCGATCTCCTTATGTAGGAGATAGGGCACTTATAATGTGGTGACCGAGCCTCTAAGTCTTCGCTGCTAGGGGAGCACTGAGAAACAATGAGGTGGGGAGGGGCTATTTAACCTTTTGTGTGCTGTCATGGAGGGTGTATTTGAGAAATGCAAATTTCTTTTACAATAATGAAACTTTATTAAATAATTCCCAAAACATAAAATAATATACACATATTTGGGGTCGCCATGACCGAAACAACCTGCATAATAAATTTATAGCATCATTATGATAATCTGTATTTGCTGTAAAAATAAAACAACAACTGCAGCAAAATACCTTTTTTTCTGGATTTTGATAAAATAAAAATGAAAGGGTAACCAAACGTTCGACAAACTTCATAGTCATGGTGACATGTCAGAAGTTTTGATTGGTGGAGGTCCGAGCACCGAGACCCTCACCAATTGCTAAAACAAAGTGGGAGAATCGCTCAGGTGATCGCTCAGCCGCTTAGTTTCCATTCAGCTTTTTCCGGAAAGCCGATGTATCGGAGTACGGGCTCATAGACTTTCTATTGAGCCCCTACTACAATACATTGATTTCCCGAAAAAGCCAACAAAAAACGTACATACTTATCCCCTCCCTCTTCTCTGCGTGTAGTCCGACCTCCTAGGGTGACGTTGCGGGCCATGTGACGCTGCAGCCTGTGATTGGCTGCAGCGATCACATGGGATGCAACGTCATCCCAGGAGGCCAGACTGCAGGAAAATCAGACACAAAAGTCGCAACACATGGCTTTCTGTTGCGGGTTTTGCACCCCCGATTGAATTCAATGGGGAAAACCTGCAGCAGAAAATAAACAAAAACTTAGCATAAATGGACATGCTGCGGAATAAAATTCTGCACCGCAGGGCAATTTATTAACGTTAAATCGAATCCACTTTGCTGCTACTTTAAATGCTGCGGAATTTCTGCACAGAATTCTGTTGCGGAAATTCTGCAGCATTTACGCTACTTGGGAACCCGGCCTTAAGGTGACAGTGCGCCCCCTTACCCACTGGGACCCTGTGCAGCTGCCCCCTGGGCTGTGCTGTTTAAACTGCCAATCATTTTTTAGGTGCTATAGATTTGTTAGAATTGATGTATTTGTGGTGAATGTCCTTAAAAAAACACCATCACCAGAACATGAACCACAAAATAAAAAAACATCTGAACGGAGCTGTTTTCAAGGGAAAACAGCTACTGATTTTCAGGTGTTTTCTTATTCAAAGTTGCGTTTTTCGCTGCGTTTTTAACCCCTTAATGACCGCCGATAAACCTTTTCATAGCGGTCATTACTGGGCTTTATTCTGATGCAATAGCCGTTTCACGGCGCTGCATCAGGATAAATAAACAGAGCAGAGAGCCGTGAAATCTCCCTGCTCTCAGCTGCCAAAGGTAGCTGAGGGCTGGGGGCGTCCCTGCTCGACCGGGTGATATCGATATTCGTATCGATCTCACCTGTTTAACCCCTCAGATGCAGTGTTAAATAGTGTGCGCCGCATCTGAGTTGTTTTGGAGAGAGAGGGAGCTTCCTCTTATCCCACCGACACCCGGCGATACGATCGCCGAGTGTCTGTGTCTCCAATGGCAGCCGGGAGCCTAATAAAGGCCCCAGGTCTGCCCGTAGTGAATGCCTGCTAGGTCATGTCAGAGGCATGACCTAGCAGATGCCTGTCCGTTTTAAACGGACAGGCAGTAATACACTACAATACAAAAGTATTGTAGTGTATTATAAAAGCGATCGGAAGATCGCATATTAAAGTCCCCTAGTGGGACTAGTAAAAAATAAAAGTTGAATAAAGTTAATTAAAAAAAAAGTGAAAAAAAAAAAAATGAAAAACCCACTTTTTCCCCTTACAAAATGCTTTACTATTCAAAAAAACAAAACAAAGGAAAAAAGTTCCACATATTTAGTATCGCCGCGTACGTAACGACCACGACTATAAAGCTATTACATTATTTAACCCGCACAGTAAACTCTGTAAAAAATAAAATAAAAAACAATGGAAAAATTGCTGTTTTCTGTGAATCCTGACATTAAAAAAAAAGTGATCAAAAAGTCGCATCTACTCCAAAATGGTACCAATAAAAACTACAAGTCGTTGCGCAAAAAACAAGCCCTCATACAACTGCATCGGCAGAACAATAAAAAAAGTTATCGCTACGGCGTAGATTTAGGACGCAAAAAAGAGGGGCGAAATTTCAGGTTTTCTTCTACCCCCAAAAAAAAGTTAATAAATGATATATACCCCAAAATGGTGCTATTAAAAAATACAACTTGTCCCGCAAAAAACAAGACCGTATACAGCTATGTCGACGCAAAAATAAAAAAGTTAGAGCTCTTCGAATGTGACGATGGAAAACGTAAAAAATGGCTTGGTCATTAGGGACCAGAATGCAAGCAGGTGGAAGGGGTTAATGGCCGTTTTTAGAGCTGTTTTTCTATAGTCTATGAAAAACGGCTCCAAAAACGGATGAAGAAATGAAATGCACTTCTTTGTCGCGGCCGTTTTTTTTATGGCCCAAAAAAACAGCTGAAAACACTACGTGTGCACATACCTTTACGGTTATAAACCTGGTCAACCAGGCAGGCAGATGATGCGCCAAATTTATCACTGTGGTGCACGCGTAATGATAAATGTGGTGCATCTTGCAAGACAATTTTATCTTTCTAAGGCCAAGATCACACACAGTTTTGATGCAGTTTTTGCCAAAAACAGAAGTGGACAGAAAAGAAAGCACATCATCAGTCTTTTCTTTATACCTTTCCTTCCTCGAATGTGATTTAAATCTTGACTCCCCTCTCTCTAACAATGCAGCTTGAGTGTCAGTATTCACTGTAAATCTATCATTGTATTCATGAACCAGAAGACTCAGGATCTAAAGAGATAAGAGTCCTCTCCAAGAGAGTGTGCTGCAAAGCAGGGAATTGTGAGAGGACAAAAGGAACAGCTAATATATAGTAATTCTGTGATATAAAATACACCCCGGGATTATCACAGCAACAATGGTGGAGCTGCGGCTCTCATCTATGGTGGTCATGTCACCTCTCTCTCTACTCCAAGTCTATGCATAGCAAAAAATGTATTTGTGTGCATAGATGGAGCCGCTCTGCAGTCTCAATTTATAGCTGGTGGCTCGGCATATAAAGAAAGTCTTCTCACAAGCAACAGGACTCTGTTTAAGGCCTCATGCACACTAACATATATTTTTCCTCCCGTAAATACTGGCGTAAATACGGGTCCTTGGTCACACGTATTCGACCCGTATTGCACCAGTATTTACGGACCCGTGCCCGTAAATACGGGTCCGGTGTCACCAGTATTCCACCCGTATTTACGGGCACGTTTTCGCTGTAAAATTGCACTGCACTAATCGGCAGCCCCTTCTCTCTATCAGTGCAGGATAGAGAGAAGTGACAGCCCTTTCCGTGGTAAAAGTAAGAGAAATTCATACTTACCCGGACGTTGTCTTGGTGACGCGTCCCTCTCTTGACATCCAGCCCGACATCCCTGGATGACGCGGCAGTCCATGTGACCGCTGCAGCCTGTGATTGGCTGCAGCGGTCACATGGGCTGAAATGTCATCCCGGGAGGCCGGACTGGAGGAAGAAGCAGGGAGTTCTGGGTAAGTATGAACTATTTTTTTTACAGGTTGATCTATATTGTGATCGGTAGTCACTGTCCAGGGTGCTGAATCAGTTACTGCCGATCAGTTAACTCTTTCAGCACCCTGGACAGTGACTATTTACTGACGTCGCCTTGCAACGCTCCCGTAATTACGGGTGCACACACGTAGTAACCCGTAATTACGGGAGCCCCATAGACTTCTATGGGCCTGCCCGTGCCGTAATTACGGTTTAAAATAGGACATGTTCTTTATTTTTCAACGACCTGGGCACCTTCCGGTAAGCATACAGGGAGGTGCCCGTGGCCAATAGAAGTCTATGGGCCCGTAATTACGGGCAGTAATTACGGCCCGTGATTAAGGGCGTTTTTACGTTTGTGTGCATGGGGCCTAATTATGTAGGATATATTTATAACAACAAAATTGCAGGGCAGATGGAATTGTTTTCAATTCGTTGTATATTTAATGGGAACCGGTCACATAGTTTTAACCCCTTGAACCGCCACCATGCGGTAATACGTGACCTGGCAATATTTCCAAATATTCCCCTGTATGGTTTTTTTTCAGATGCAGCAAAATCTATAAAATCAACTTTTAAAATGGCGCACACTATATGCTAATTACTCATTAAAGGGTCATGAGACATGGCCGGTATCCTGAAGAGTCGCATAGTCCTGCCTGCAAACCCACCTTTCCATGCTTGATTGACATCCCTATGGCTGTTATACATCACTAGCAGCCTCCTCCAACTTTCTCAAATGCGCCATTGCCTTCTACTACTTGGGCACGTACCGGGCAGCGAGGAGTACTCTGCCCGGCTGCACCACGCATGCCAGTACAATGTAACAGTGGATCCGCAAGAGTTGGAGGCTGGTAGTGATGTACAACAGCCAGGGGGCACCATTTAAGTTTTTGCTTCAGGCAGCAGAAAAGCTAGAATCGGCGCTGAGCGCACGTGCGTTCAATGTCTATGGCACTGACTAAAACTGCCGATCAGGGGTTCCACGTCTGAGACTCCCACCTATCGGGAGAATGGGGATCCCCTAGACAACACATATATATATATATATATATATATATATATATATATAACACATGCACCTCTCTGTTCCACCCATAGAAGTGCCAGCCACATAGTAACCCACCAAGTGCCACCCCCCGTCATTACTTCCAGCCACACAGTGCACCATTCATTCATTCCATAGTGCCCCCTTTTCTTTCGGACATGGAAAATACATGTGAACAGTCACCAGAGGGCCACACAGAATGGCATTACGGGCAGCATGTGGTCCCCAGGTTGTGCAGCTCTGCTCTAAAGCAATGCTCCTATTCCTGTTGCAAAACTGCAACTCCCAGTCTGCAGCCTACAACTCCCAATCTGCAACTGTCAGGGCATTCTGGGAGCTGTAGTTGTGCAACAACTGGAGAGGCACAATGTTAAAAAAAAATATTTTCACCTTGAAATGAGAATATTTTATTTGGCAACTTCAGGGGCAGAGGATAAAGCTAGGTGAGAAGTTCTGCTGCAGAGAACATTCCTGACCACGACACACCCCTCAGTACAGCAATAACCCACCTTCTCTTATACACCTAACGTGTCATGCAAGCAGCTCCTCACTTCCTGCTACCATCGTCTGGATGCCATTGCCTTCCTACAGCTTTTTTTTTTTTTTTTTTTTAACAAACTTTATTCAGCAGCTTTGTTTTGAACAGGTGCAACATGACTTTCTTCATGTAGATTCAAATATTTCAGACGTGAGGAAACAGCATTGTAATTTATGTTCATGTCTGGCTACTTAACCCTTTAAAGACCAGCCTATTTGGGGACTTCAGGACTGAGATAAAGTTTTTTATCACCAAATATGTATTGGGGTTTTTTTTCGTTTTGTTTTTTATATCTTCGTACTTTTGTACAACATTGGTTTATTATTTTGAAAGAATAAAGTACATATTTTGGGGATCTTTTTTATTTATTAAACTTTATTAAACTTAATTTTACATTTCCTTTTTGTCCTACTAAGGACTTGAAGCTGCATTTTTTTATTCGCTCACATAATGCTTTGGCACACTTAGGGTATGTTCACACGGCTTATTTACGGACGTAATTCGGGCGTTTCACGCCTGGAATTATGTCCGAAAATACGGCTTGAAAGCGTTGACAAACATCTGCCCATTGAAAGCAATGGGTTTGATGTTGGTCTGTTCCCACGAGGCGTAAATTTACGCGTCGCTGTCTAAAGACGGTGCGTAAATAGACGCCCGCGCCAAAGAAGTGCCTATCACTTCTTCAGACGTAAATGGAGCCGTTTTCCATGGACTCCATGGAAAATCAGCTCCATTTAACGTCCGTAATGGACGCAGCAAAAAGCGCCTCAACATGCCATTACGGCTGAAATTACGGTGCTGTTTTTTTCTGAAAACAGCCTCATAATTTCAGCCGTTACGGACGCTGCCGTGTGAACATACCCTTAGGGTATGTTAACACGCTTAATAAAAAACGTCTGAAAATACGGAGCTGTTTTCAAGGGAAAACAGCTCCTGATTTTTAAAGCAAAACTCGCGTTTTTCGCCACGTTTTTTACGGCCATTTTTGGAGCTGTCTTTCTATCGAGTCAATGAAAAACGGCTCAAGAAGTGACATGCACTTCTTTTTACGTGGCGTCTTTTTTCAAAACGGGCGCGTAAAAAAACACCCCGTCGGAACAGAACGCCGTTTTCCCATTGAAATCAATGGGCAGATGTTTGGAGGCGTTCTGCTTCTGATTTTTCGGCCTGAAAAACGGCCGAAAATAAGCCGTGTGAACATACCCTTAGTGTGCATCCGGCATTTCTAATGGTAATGGCCGTTAGTTTTTTTTATATACATATTCAGGAAGAATTACAGAAGAACGTCACAACGCAGAGTTCTAACAAAAGATGCTCCAGAATTGTTATTTTGGAAGGAAGTATTCACTAAAAGCATTTTCACATCAGCACTGGCCTTCGTTCATCTGTTCCCTTCGACCTTTTCCTCAGAGGAACAGATGAACAGAAAGCCAAACGAAAACTATCGCTTCAGTTTGCATTACCATTCTATTCAATTGTATTTTTTTCTTTCAGTTGGTATCAGTTTGCCTCCATTCCGCAAGGTTTACATTTTTTTTAATGGAAACAATAGTGTAGTCGATCACGCTATTGTTTTTGTAAAAAAAAAAAACGTAAACTGACTCCAACTGAAAGAAAAAAAATACCATTTAAATCAATGGTAATGCAATCGGAATTGAGCATTTCCATTTGGCTTTCCGTTCATCTGTTCCTCTGACGGAAAGTTTGAACAGAACAGATGAATGAAAGCCAACGCTGATGTGAACCGGCCCTAAAACAGACATGTCAGGAGAGCTGCTAGATTTTTTTTTTGTCTGCTTGTGAGGGAATGACCCTCATCAATATCTAAAAAGAATGGGGTGACAGCGCTAGGTAAAGCACAGCAGCCCCTTCAGATTGTTTCTGACGCAGCGCCTCCCCTGACTAGTAACCAGCTGCTGCGTAGAGGATTGCTGTGTAGTTACGGACTGTAGCAGTGTATTTTTATAACTGTTGTGCCCAGACATTATAGTAAAGGGGGCTGGGTTTATGCCGTATAAGACTAGACCTTATGAGAATTGCAAGAAATCCCAAATTCAAGTATTTCTTGCGATTGTCATGTCGCGGTTGCAGCAACCAGGGTTTCCAACCTTCACTTCAATCATTTCTGGACAACTGAGCTAAAAATCATGGACAGACCAAAATGTTTACGGACACCTTACAAAATCGAGAGTTAGGGTATGTTCACATGCCCTATTTAATGACGTAATTCAGGCGTTTTTTTCGCCTGGAATTACGTCCGAAAAAACAGCTCCAAACCGTCGGCAAACATCTGCCCATTGAATTCAAAGGGTCTTACGGTGTTCTGTGCAGACGTGCTTTTTTTTTATGCGCCGCTGTCAAAAGACGGCGCGTAAAAAGACAGCCGCCTCAATGAAGTGCATGTCACTTCTTGGGACGTAATTGGAGCCGTTTTTCATTGACTCCATTGAAAAACAGCTCCAATTACGTCCGTGATGGACGCCGCGAAAAAACGCCTGCACATGCAAAAACGTCTGAAATTCAGGAGCTGTTTTCGCCTGAAAACAGCTCCGTAATTTCAGACGTATTTTACGTTTGCGTGTGAATGTACCCTTACGGTGTTCTGTGCAGACTGGCTTTTTTTTACGCGCCGCTGTCACAAGACGGCCGCCTCAAAGAAGTGCATGTCACTTCTTGGGACGTAATTGGAGCCGTTTTTCATTGACTCCATTGAAAAACAAATCCAATTACGTCCGTAATGGACGCCGCGAAAAACGTGTGTACGAGCAATTACGTCTGAAATTCAGGAGCTGTTTTCGCCTGAAAACAGCTCTGTAATTTCAGACGTAATTGACGTTGCCATGTGAACATACCCTAAGTGATAAACCTGATGTGCCATAGGATTCGAATGACTGTCACTGAGTGAGTAGTGGTCTGCTGCTGCTGGAAGCCTGTCTGTCTGTGCCTGGGACTCACCAATAACAGCCTCCGTGACGTAGAAATCTTTTGTAAAAAATAGGACATGTCCTATTTTTTTTAAAATTAGTTTCATTCAACATGATAACAGAACAAATATAGCGAGTAAATGAAGCATTTAAATATGAGTAAGAGCAACAGTGACAATACAATAGTAGTGTCAGTGGTAACATGTACAGCATATGGGTATGTCATCTATTCACTAATCCATACAGGACAATAATAAAGGATAAAAACTGATTCTGGAGAACATAAAATTGAAAAAAAAAGGCACGTTAATAGAACATGATGCCTATGTCACATTCCACACTATATAGGAGAGGCTGGACTTCAGCACAGAGGACATAAGGGGAAACCGCCATGACTGCTATAGGAGGGAAGGGGTTAATTATTACGGGTCAGGAAGGGGTTAGTAAAGGGGAGGGCAAGGAGGAGTTGGGGAAGGGAGGAGTGGTGGGTTGGATAACAGTTCTTCCCGCTGTTTTCGGCATTGAGCCAGAAGCAGTGGGAAGAGCAACAGCAACATAGTAAGCTCCCACTGCCCTGCTCTTACCTCAGTCATGGTGTCCGCCGACAGGCTGCTGGAGCAGCTCCGTACTGCAGCTGATTTCCATGGCCCGGGGTGGCTGGAGGAACATGTTGCGGCGCTGGCCAGCATACCGCCGGCTGGCCCATCTCCACACCGAACCTCTGTGCCAACTGCCGGCCACACATGCTCCCCTCCCCCGGTCCTCTCTCTATTTCCGGTGGCATGGCGGCGGGAGGGGAATCATTAAGCGGTGCTCCTGCACTAATGGAGGGAGCGGCAGCTGCTCAGGCACGGTCAACCCGAGGTCGTCAAGGAGGACTCCAAGATCGTCAGCAGCGGTGAGGCACCATGTCCGGTCGGAAGTCTAGGTCCCTTCTGTTGGGCGGCAGGTCGTCGGCTCATCTGCCAGCACGCCGGTGTCCCCGTGTCGCAGATGCCATTCGACGGCGCTAGAGGAGCTGGAAGCGCCTGGGCAGCCTGGTGAGTATATATTGATCCGCCGATAGAGAATTTAATATTCTCCCCCTTGGGAATAGTGCCAAAGCGCGAGCCTCTAAAATTTTGTTTGATTCAACATTTGTCTTTTCCCAGGGGGTCGTTGGTGAATGACGGGATTGATAATGATTTATGCTCGGTAGTCTACACGTCCTTTGACAAAGCAGTGGTGTTAGTTCGGAGGGCGGGGGCTGGCACGTTGTTGGCTAAAACTGATATTGAGGCGGCTTTCCGATTGCTGTCAGTTCATCCCGAGAGTCAACGGTGGTTGGGATGTTTCTGGAATGGGGGTTTTACGACGATCGGTGCCTTCCTATGGGGTGCTCCCTTTCTTGCGCATACTTCGAGGCGTTTAGTTGCTTTGTGAAATGGGTAACGAAGGGCGTAGCCGCGGTTGATTCTTTGATACATTACCTCGACGATTTTTTGTGTGTCGGTCCCAGTGGTTCGCCTATTTGTGGTCATTTGTTGTACTCATTGCAAAAAGTTGTGAGGGAATTTGGGATTCCACTAGCGCCTGGAAAAGCTGAGGGCTCTGTCACTATTATCTGTTTTTTAGGAATTGAGATTAATTCGGTTGCTATGGAGTGTAGACTTCCCGAGGATGTTAATGTCGTTCTGTCAGGAGGTGCGACGGGCCTGTCATTTAAAGAAAATTACATTGCGCGATCTTCAGTCTCTGCTGGGGAAGCTGAGCTTTGCATGTCATATTATGCCCATGGGTAGAGTTTTTTGGAGACGTTTGACAGCAGCGACAGCGGGCGTACGTGCACCACATCATTTTGTAAGGATAGGTGTGGAACATCGGGCCGATTTCCAGGTATGGGCCGATTTCCTCAATCAATACAATGGTAGATCTCTATGGACGTCTCGAGTGCAGGATACGAGGGAGCTGGACCTTTTTACTGATGCGGCAGGGTCAGGCGGTTTTGGCGCATATGGGGGTGGGTCAATGGTGTGTGGGTGTTGGCCGTCTAGCTGGTTGGTCAGTGGTCTTACGCACAATCTGGCCCTGCTCGAGCTGTTCCCTATCGTGGTTGTGGTAACCATTTGGGGGGACAGGCTTAGGGATAAAAAGGTTTGCTTCCATTGTGATAACATGGGGGTGGTGTTAGCGATTAATAACATATCGGTGTCTTCTCCACCTGTGGTTGTTGCGACACTTAGTACTGGTTTGCTTGTCATTAAATATGTGGGTGGTTGCAGTGCATGTGCCGGGTGTTCACAATTGTATCACTGACGCTCTTTCTCGCTCGCAGTGGGATAGTTTCCGTCAATTGGCGCCGGGAGCTAATCTGCTCGGTTTGGCTTGTCTGGAGCATCTCTGGGATCTAGTTACGGTTCCGCGGAACGTTTGATTCAAAGGTCATTGGCGGGCGCGACGTGGAGCGCTTACTCTGCTTGTTGGAGGCAGTGAGAGGAGTGGGTAAGAGGTTTGGGTAATGTCAGCACGGATCAAGACAGGTTGGTGGCATTATTTTATTGGTTGGGGGACGCTTGGGAGGCAGGGTTTTCCCTGGCTAAGGTTAATCGTTTCGTCTCGGCCTTTGCTTTTGGTTTTAAGTTGCGGGGTTTATGGGATTTTTCTAAGGATTTTTTGGTAGGGCAAGCTTTGAAAGGTTTGCGTCGAGGCAGGGCTGAAGCAGATCAGAGGTGATCCGTGTCTTTTACTCTCCTCTGTTCCTTAGGCACATCTGTGGTGTCTGTTTGTAATTCGCCTTTTGAAGTTCAGCTGTTTCGTTTAGCTTTTTCTCTCGCGTTCTTTGGAGCACTTCGAATTGGTGAGTTTGTTTCTCCTAGTCCAGCGCGGGCAGTGGGATTGAGACAGGAGGATGTGGGTCTTTATGGGGACAGACTCGAATTGTTTCTGCGGCGGTCCTAGACGGATCAATTGGGACGGGGGAAGCGCATATTGTTGTTTGCCCTCCCGGGGTCTGCGATGTGTCCGGTTGATTGCATGATTGCTTTTAAGCCAATGGGTAGGGGGACCTGAGTTGCCATTGCTCCATCATGAAAATTGATCGTTCTTGTCTAGGTATCAACTTTGTGCGGTATTTAAAAAATGCTTAGCTGAGGTCGGAGTCAGTTCCGTCTCTTACTCTTCTCTATCATTTCGGACCGGCGCGGCGACTGAGGCTGGGCGTTGGGGGCTTGATGATGAGGGTGTGCATCGCATTGGGCATTGGGAGTCCAACAGGTTTCTTACTTATGTTCGCCCTCATTTGTTATAAGATTGTACTGTTAATTGTTTGTTTGGAGGTGGGTTGTGCTGTTGTGGTCGTGGTGGATCGGCTTACGTGTGTGCGTGCTTGTCCTCTTTTCATTTTAGATCAGCCCCCTTCCTTGGTATGGCTGTAAGGACACTCATGTGCATTGGGGGACTCTGAGGGCGGATGTCCGCCCTGATGGCCGTCCGCTACGCATTCCGCGTAATGACGCGGTCTTACATTGGCTGGAATTCAGAGGTATGTTATGGAGCCGGGTATTGACCGAGTTTCAGACATACTCTCAGTTAGATAGGGTTCCGAAAGTCCTGGTGTTACATGTGGGTGGGAATGATTTGGGGGTGCGCCCCTTTCGGGAGTTGGTGCGGGATATTAAACATGATATGTTGTGTTTATGAGCATCGTATCCACGCCTTGTTATAGTCTGGTCTAACATAGTCCCTAGGAGGCATTGGCGGTTGGCAAGGTCTGTGGAGAGGGTTAACAAAGCCTGCATTAAAGTGAACCGGGCGGTGTCATGTTTTTTTGGCCAGGAATGGGGGCATTTGTGTGCGTCACAGGGATTTGGAGTCGGGGGAAGGTAATTATTGGAGGAGTGATGGAGTGCATCTGACCGAGGTTGGGATGGATTTGTGGAGCCTGGCCCTAGCAGAAGGAATTGAAAGGGCGGTGGTGGTTTGGAGTGACTCACAGGCTTAAGGTAGTCAAGGCCTGTTTCGCTGTGGCGGGGGGAGTCCTTGAGGTTGGTCAGTACGAACTGGTGGGGGGGTCGCATCGGGGGGTATGCGTCCCCCAGAAAGGTGTATTATTTGGAAGACTTCATAGGGTGTTATCCCTTTGAAGTGGTCTTCTGGTGGTTGGAGCCATCTGCAGAGGTGAGCGGTGCCTCCGAGCTGGTTTACAGCTGGAGGTAAATCGTTGGTGGTGGTTTGCAGATGGCTAACTCAAGGTAAAATAACCGGGAAAATGGCTTCAAGGACTTCCCCTGCTCTAATTGGCGTTAATGTTGTTGTTGTTATTACTGATACTGACCCATGTTGGGTCATGTGAATTATAGGAGGAATTCTTTGGTTGAATTCCTAGTACTTATCCGAATGTTTCGGATTAAATTGCATTTTTTCGAACTAATGTAAATTAATAAACGGCTGCTCTGGCCATTTCACATCCAACCTCGGTTGTCACATGTCTTTCTTTGGTGGGGGGGGGTGAGAAAAAAGGAGAATTAAAGGGTTCAACAGCACACGACTCTACTTAGGCAAGTCAAGAGTAATTACACTTCAGATCATCAATACTTCAAGGAGCTAGAGTCCTAGTACAGGGAGAGGATCCCCATCTGAGACCTCAAAGGTAGCCAACCATTGAACCCAAATCTTATGAAATTTATCATGGCAACCACGGTGTTGTTATACTAATCGATCATAGGTAATAACGGTATTAACCCCTTCCCGCTCCTGGACATACTATTAGGTCATGGTAATGGTATCGTTCGCGCTCCATGACCTAATAGTACGTCCTGCATTAATCACAGCGACAATCGCGCCCTGCGTGTTCATGAGCTGTGATAGCTACTGCTTCCAACAGCAGGCTATCAAAGCTCAATGTACCGGGACCAGTCGCGGTGGTCCCAACTCGGTGACCGGTGCTATTGGCTAGTCAGTGAATAACTGACCAATAGCGCTGATCCGTCTGTTCACTTCCTCTCCCTGACATCACATCCTGCTGTAACCACCCTGAACGTCTCTGTTG
Source organism: Rhinoderma darwinii (assembly GCF_050947455.1). Classification (NCBI taxonomy): domain Eukaryota; kingdom Metazoa; phylum Chordata; class Amphibia; order Anura; family Rhinodermatidae; genus Rhinoderma; species Rhinoderma darwinii. The sequence continues at coordinate 263,377,311 of NC_134689.1, read as the reverse complement.
GCGTTAGCAAGTCGTTCAGATCGGTTGTGAGCAGACAGAGAAAAGAGAGAAGTGAAAAAAGTAAAAAATATGTTACAAAAAGCACTTTTTTTTGCTTCCCAAGTCCTCATCCACTAACCTCTCCCTTTCTCTTCCTCCTTGTGTTCCCCCAACAATTTTTTGTCAGTGATCTCCTATCACTGACCACTTCTCAGTCTTCAGGACCACATTTATTGGTCCCTGAAGATTATTTTTTCAATTTTTTTTTTGTATATAAAATATATATATAAAAAAAAAATATATATAAAAAAAAAAAAATTGTCAGTTTAGCCAATTTTGACAATTTAACTGGTTAGTTTAGTATTAGGGTTAGTTAGTGTCAGGGAACCGTCAAAAAGCGTAGTTAGGTATAGCGTCAGGGAACTTAGCGTCAGGAATCAGTCACCATAGTTAGGTTTAGAGTTAGGGAATTTCGGAATGATCTAGTTAGGTTTAGTGTCAGGGAAGCTCGGAATAATCTAGATAGGTTTAGTGTCAGGGAATCGTCGCCGTAGTTAGGTTTAGCGTTAGGGAAGTTGACATAAAATCTAGTTAGGTTTAGTGTTAGGAACCCTCGCCCTACTTAGTTTTAGTGTCAGGGAAGTCCACTTGTTCTCTAAAAACAAAAAAACAAACAAAAAAAAAACATGCTTTTGTGCTAGTTTAGGTAGCAGCCTATTGCTCCCAGTTAGGGAATTTTTTCTTTTTTTTGCTGTATATACATTTTGGACGTGTCTAAGCACAACAAACATGTCCCAACGGACATTTACTGTTGAAGAGGCATATTCATTTCTTGCCTCAGACACAGACTCGTTGGATGGTGAGAATCTGTTTTATCTGTCGACCTCCTCATCCAGTGATGAAGAGGAGGGATCCCCTAGGAGATGCCCCAGGACCACCACCACAGTTGAAACCCCTGAGAGAAGTGACCCCGCCACAATTGATACCCCCGAGCGAAGTGACCCCCTTTGGACACCCACACCAGACAATTATGAACCCCAAATCCCTGAGTACACAGGCAGCCCAGGGATCAAATTTAGGGTATGTTCACACGCACTAATTACGGACGTAATTCGGGTGTTTTTTTCCCCGAATTACGTCCGAAAATAGCGCGTCGATAGCGCTGACAAACATCTGCCCATTGAAAGCAATGGGCAGACGTTTGTCTGTTCACACGAGGCATATATTTACGCGCCGCTGTCAAAAGACGGCGCGTAAATAGACGCCCGCGTCAAAGAAGTGACCTGTCACTTCTTTGGCCGTAATTGGAGCCGTTATTCATTGACTCCAATGAATAGCAGCGCCAATTACGTCCGTAATGGACGCGGCGTTCAAGCACCTGCACATGCCGTAACGGCTGAAATTACGGGTATGTTTTCAGGCAGAATCATCCCCGTAATTTCAGCCGTTACGGACGCCCTCGTGTGAAAATTACCCTTAACACGGCAGGGCTCAGTGAGATGGACTTTTTCAAGTTCTTTTTCACTGATGAGTTTATAGAATTTACGGTGCCCCAGACAAATTTATATGCCCAACAGTATATAACGAAGAACCCCACATCATTTTAAGCCCAATTCCACAGGAGGACTCCAGTAGACACAGCAGAGTTGGGCAAGTTCTGGGGACTGCTCTTGAACATGGGGCTTCTGAAAAAGCCAACCATTAGGACCTACTGGAGCACAGACATCTTATACCATACCCGATGTACCACATGGCCAGGATGCGTTATGAGGCAATACTTTGCTTCCTACATTATACTGATAATGAGCAGTGCCCACCCCGAGATGTCCACTTTTTTGAACGTTTATACAAACTGAGACCCCTATTAGACCATTTTAGTGCCCGGTTTGCCCAAGCATACACCCCCGAGAAGTGTATTTCTGTTGATGAGCCCCTGGTACATTTTAAAGGGAGGCTTCAATTACGCCAGTACCTGCCGAGTAAGAGGGCAAGGTATGGCGTGAAGATGTATAAGCTGTGCGAGAGTGCATCAGGGTATACTTACAAATTTAGGATATATGAAGGGAAGGACACCAGTATTCAGTCCCCAGAATGTTCCCCCTTATTGGGAGTTAACGCCAAAATTGTGTGCGATTTGGTGCACCCACTGCTGGACCAGGGTTACCACCTCTACCTGGATAATTTTTATACCAGCGTCCCACTCTTCAACTGCTTTTCTTCCAGAAGTACTGTGGCATGCGGCACTGCTAGAAAAAAATCTGAGAGGCCTCCCTAAGACTCTGCTTTGGCAAACACTCAGAAGGGGTGAGAGCAGGGAACATTCTAGCAGCAACATATTGTGTGTCAAGTACAAGGACAAGGGAGATGTCCTTGTACTGAGAACAATTCATGGCCACACCAGTACCCATGTACCAGGATAAGGTACCAGTACAGAGACCCCCAAAACAGACTGCATCTTGGACTACAATAGGTACATGGGAGGGGTGGACTTGTCAGAACAAGTCCTGAAGCCCCACAGCGCCATTCGGAAATCGAGGGTATAGTATAAGAAGCTGGCCGTGCACATCATACAGATGGCATTGTACAATGCGTACGTGCTACGTCGATGTGCAGGCCAGAGGGGAACTTTCCTGGAATTTGAAGAGGTGGTTATCAAGAACCTAATTTTTAGGGACCAGGAATGGGGGCACCCAGTACTTCTGGAAGCGAGGCCACACGCATAGTACCAGGGCAACACTTTCCAGGAGAAGTTCCCCAAACTGGTGGGAAGGAAAAGAGTCAAAAGAGGTGCAGAGTCTGCTATAAGAGGTGGATAAGGAAGTTCACAACACATCATTGTGACATGTGTCCCGAAAAACCAGGGTCCTGTATAAAAGATTGTTTCAAAGTTGACCAAACAACCCTTGATTTTTAATTTACCCTGATGCACTCCGCACAGCTTGTCCCCCTCATCTTTCCCTTTTGAGCCCTGCCCTGTGTGACAGGCAGCATATAACAGCCACATGTAGGGTATTGCCGTACCCAGGAGAACCCACATTACAATTTACAGGGTGTATATCTCTGGCGGCGCATGCTGGGAACAATATATTGGACACTGAAATGGCATACATATATAGAAAATTGCAAATCTCACACTGCACCATCTGCGCATTACCTTTTAGACAATACCTGTGGGGTCAAAATGCTCACTACACCTCTAGATTAATGCCTTAAGGGGTGTAGATTTTAAAATGGGGTCACTTATTGTGGGTTTCGACTGTACTGGTACCTCAGGGTCTTCTGCATTCACGACATAGCACCAGAAAAGCTCCAGTAGGTCAAATGATGGTCCTTCTCTTCTAAGCCCTGCCGTGTGCCCAGGCAGAAGATAACAGCCACATGTAGGGTATTGCCGTACCCAGGAGAACCCACCTAACAACTTATGGGGTGTATATCTCCGGTGGTGCATGCTGGACACAATATTGGACACTGAAATGGCATATATGTATAGAAAATTTAAAATCTCACTCTGCACCATCTGCTGCGCATTATCTTTTAGACAATACTTGTGTGGTCAAAATGCTCACTACACCTCTAGATGAATGGCTTAAGGGGTGTACTTTCCAAAATGGGGTCACTTCTGGTGGGTTTCCATTGCTTTGATACCTTTGGGGCTCTGCAAATGTGACATGGCACCCAAAAACCAATCCAGCAAAATCTGGACTTTAAAGAACGCATAGCGCTCCTTTCCCATCAGCCCAAATGGCCGTTTATCATGACAAATAGGGTATTGCCGCACTCAGGACAAATTGGACAACCAAATGGGGTATTTTAATCTTTGTGAAAATAAGACATTTTGAGCCAAAACTACATATTATTGGAAACAAATTACATTTTTTTAATTCACAGCCCAATTCAAATAAGTTCTGTGAAAAAACGATGGGGTATAAATGGTCACCGCACCCATAAATGAATTACTTGAGGGGTGTAGTTTCCAAAATGGGGTCACTTCCGGTGGGTTTCCGATACCTCTGGGGCTCTGCAAATGCGACATGGCACCCAAAAACCAATCCAGCAAAATCTGGACTCCAAAGAACACATAGCGCTCCTTTCCTTCTGAGCCCTCCCACTGGCCCAAACGGCAGTTTATCACCACAAATTTGGTATTGCCACGCTCAGAACAAATTGGGCAACAAAATGGGTATTTTATTCCTTGTAAAAATAATAAATTTTGAGCCAAAACTTCATATTATTGGAAAAAATATATATATTTAATTCACAGACCAATTCAAGTTCTGTGAAAAAAACTGTGGGGTCTAAATGGTCACAACACCCATAAATGAATTCCTTGAGGGGTTTAATTTCCAAAACTGAGTCAGTTTTGGGGGATTTCTACTATTTTGGCAGCACAAGACCTCTTTAAACCTAGCATTGTGCCTAAAATATATTCTAATAAAAAACAGGCCCCAAAATGCACTAGGTGCTTCTTTGCTTCTGGGGCTTGTGTTTTAGTCCACTAGCACACTAAAGCCACATGTGAGACATTTCTAAAAACTGCAGAATCTGGCCAATACATATTTAGTGGTGTTTCTCTGGTATAACCTTCTGTGTTACAGAAAAAAATGGATTAAAATTGAATTTCTGCAAGCAAAATTGCAATGTTAAATACTTTTGTTTAAAAAAAGATAAAAGTATAGTAGGTATGATACCTTTATTGGCTAACTATAAAAGTTCTAAATGCAAGCTTTGCAAGAAAAATTTAATTTGCAAATTTCACCTCCTCTTTACTTTAATTCCTGTGAAACGCCTAAAGGGTTAAGAAACTTTCTATATAGTGTTTTGAATACTTTGAGAGGTCTAGTTTTTTTTAAATGGGGTGTTTTATGAGGGTTTATAATACATAAGCCCCTCAAAGCCACTTCAGAACTGAACTGGTAGCTAAAAAAAAGGCTTTTTAAATTTTCTTGAAAATATGAGAAATTGCTGTTTATGTTCTAAGCCTTATAACGTCCTACAAAAATAAAATAATGTTCAATAAATTATGCCAATCTAAAGTAGACATATGGGAAATGTTAATTGGTAACTATTTTGTGTGGTATAACCGTCTGCCTTACAAGCAGATACATTTAAATTTTTCTTTATTTTTCTCAAATAAACACTTAATGTATCGACCAAATTTTACAACTAACATAAAGCCCAATATGTCACGAGAAACCAATCTCAGAATCGCTTGGATAGGTCAAAGCATTCCGAACTTATTACCACATAAAGTGAAAAATGTCAGATTTGAAAAATGGGCACTGAACCTTAAAGGGGTTTTCCGGAAGTAAAAAATTACTTTTAATTAAACTAAACAATAAAAAACATTTAACTTTGTAATGTACTTACGTTTGATTAGCTGGCTGTATCGTCGTATCCCCTCTTCCGTCACGTGACCGCTTGCCCATGTAAAATTTGCACTTCCTGTGCATACCCGTCCATTCGCGCCTAACTTCCGGTTTGTGGTTTCCGGTTTGCACAGTGTACGGCTACGTCATAAATGACGTAACTGTACCACGTGTTTTCCCCATCTGCTTAGAGCATGCGTTGTTGAAACTACCACGCATGCTCTGTTAAATGATATGGCTGCGTCTTCAGCAGCAGTGTTTCATTGCGCATGCGCAAGTCTTAATATGTGGTGTCGGTGTGCACTGTGACGGCCGTGTCTGCCGTAGCTCGCTCTCTCCTTCTCCTCCTCACAGTCCGAAGCGCATGTGAGGAGGTGGAGGAGGGTGTTTATTTGCTCACTGTAGGAGCGGAATCCCCAAACCCGGGATTGGGGATTCCGCTCCAGGAGAAGTCACAGACTTCACTGTGTCCATATATGGACACAGTGACTTCTGAAGCGGAATCACCGGCGAATTGGCCGGGGATTCCGCTCCAGGAGAAGTCACAGACTTCACTGTGTCCATATATGGACAGTGACGTCAGGGACTAATGAAGCGGGTTCCCCGCCGATGTGGCCAGGGATTCCGCTCCAAGAGAAGTCACAGACTTCACTGTGTCCATATATGGACAGTGACGTCAGGGACTAATGAAGCGGAATCCCCGCCGATGTGGCCGGGGATTCCGCTCCAGGAGAAGTCACGGACTTCACTGTGTCCATATATGGACACAGTGACTTCTGAAGCGGAATCACCGGCGAATTGGCCGGGGATTCCGCTACAGGAGAAGTCACTGACTTCACTGTGTCCATATATGGACAGTGACGTCAGGGACTTCTGAAGCGGAATCCCCGCCGATGTGGCCGGGGATTCCGTTCCAGGAGAAGTACCTCACTTCACTGTTCATATATGGACAGTGAAGTGAGGGATTTCTCCAGAGCCGTCCCCTACAGGAAAGTACGGAGGGTGGCATTGCCTACAGGGGGGGCTATGTGGCATTACCTACAGGGGGGGCTATGTGGCATTACCTACAGGGGGGGCTATGTGGCATTACCTACAGGGGGCGCTATGTGGCATTACCTACAGGGGGGGCTATGTGGCATTACCTACAGGGGGGGGCTATGTGGCATTACCTACAGGGGGGCTATGTGGCATTACCTACAGTGGGGGCTATGTGGCATTACCTACAGGGGGGGCTATGTGGCATTGCCTACAGGGGGGGCTATGTGGCATTGCCTACAGGGGGGGCTATGTGGCATTACCTACAGGGGGGGCTATGTGGCATTACCTACAGGGGGGGCTATGTGGCATTACCTACAGGGGGGGCTATGTAGCATTACCTACAGGGGGGGCTATGTGGCATTACCTACAGGGGGGGGCTATGTGGCATTACCTACAGGGGGGGCTGTGTGGCATTACTTACAGGGGGCTGTGTGGCACTGCCTACAAGGGGGATGTGTGGCACTGCCTACAGGGGGGATGTGTGGCACTGCCTACAGGGGGGCTGTGTGGCATTACCTACAGGGGGGCTGTGTGGCATTACCTACAGGGGGGCTGTGTGGCATTACCTACAGGGGGCTGTGTGGCATTACCTACAGCGGGGCTGTGTGGCATTACCTACAGGGGGCTGTGTGGCATTACCTACGGGGGGGCTGGGTGGCATTACGTACAGGGGGGCTGTGTGGCATTACGTAAAGGGGGGCTGTGTGGTATTACCTACAGGGCAGCTGTGTGGCATTACCTACAGGGGGGCTATGTGGCATTACCTACAGGGGGGGGGCTATGTGGCATTGCCTACAGGGGGGGGGGGCTATGTGGCATTGCCTACAGGGGGGGGGCTATGTGGCATTGCCTACAGGGGGGGGGCTTTGTGGCATTACCTACAGGGGGGGCTACGTGGAATTACCTACAGGGGGGCTGTGTGGCATTACCTACAGGGGGCTGTGTGGCATTACCTACAGGGGGGCTGTGGCAGTATCTATAGAAGGTAGTGAATGGGGCCGCAATTCTCTCGTGGATTTTCGGGAGAATTGCGCCCACAAAAGCGCGTTAGTGTGTATGGGGCCTTACATACATTTATAGTAAATTATGTAAAAAAAAAAGAAACGTTTTACCATTGTTTGGAGTAGTGTTTGGCGTTTGCTTCACTGTAAGGCCCTGTTCACACAGTTATTTGCAGGCAAAAAATTCTGCCTCAAAATTTCGCTTGAATTTTCAGCCAGATTTTGATCTGCCTCCACGCCGTTTGCCACGATTTTCGCCCGCGGGCATTGAGTGCAACGGGCAAAAACGCTGCGAAAAACGCTTTCTCTGCCTCCCATAGATATCAGAGGGAGGTCAGAGGAGTAAACGCCCGAAGATAGGGCATGTCGCTTCTTTTTCCCTCAATGGCCGCGGGCAAAAAACGTGGCAAACGGCGTGCAGGCAGGTCAAAATCTGCCTCCAAATTCAAGACAGAATTTTCTACCAGCAAAAAAACTCAGTGTGAACAGGGCCTAATACAGGATCTATTGTAACAGATCCAGCAGCAGGTGAGGTAAATGTGCTGACTGGATTGTGTGTACCAAGATGTCGGACTTAGGTGGAGTGGGCAGACTTAGGGCATGTTCACACGGCCTATTTTCGTCCGTTTTTCGGGCCGTAAACTCCCGAAAAATCCGAAGCAGAACGCCTCCAAACATCTGCCCATTGATTTCAATGGGAAAACGGCGTTCTGTTCCGAAGGAGCGTTTTTTTATGTGTTTTTTTACACATAAAAAAACGACCGCGAAAAAGAAGTGCAGGAAACCTCTTGAGACGTTTTTGGAGCCGTTTTCCATAGACTGTAGTGAAAAAAGCTCCAAAAACGGGCGTAAAAAACGCAGAGAAAATCGCGATTTGCACAAAAAACTTCTGAAAATCAGGAGCTGTTTTCTCTTGAAAACGGCTCCGTTTTTTGAGACGTCTTTGCCTGTGAACATACCCTGACATTTATCAGGCTGTGGAAGGGGCGGGGGAGGGAGACGGGTGCCTGTACTTAGATCAGCGATAGATGGAGGCACAAAGGATAATGATGATTATTACTGTGTAAGGGCTTATTCAGACGAACGTGTAATACGTCCGTGCAACGCGCGTGATTTTCACGCGCCTCACACGGACCTATATTAGTCTATGGGGCCGTGCAGACTGTCTGTGAGTTTCATGCAGCGTGTGTCCGCTGCGTAAAACTCACGACATGTCCGATATTTGTGTGTTGTTCGCGCATCACGCACCCATTGAAGTCAATGGGTGCGTGAAAATCAATCGCAGCACACGGAAGCACTTCCGTGGTACGCGCGTGATTCGCGCAACAGCAGTAAAAAGTATGAATGAAAACAGAAAAGCACCACGTGCTTTTCTGTTTACAAACATACAAACGGAGTGTCATAATGATGGCGGCTGCGCGAAAATCACACAGCCACGCATCATACGGGGCTGACACGCGGAGCTGTTATGCACAAAATGACGTGTTTTTTGCGCAAGCAAAAGGCACACGCTGGTGTAATCCGGCCTCAGACAGTGTGCAGGGAGGGAGCGTCTGCCTGTAATCTGTAATTAGAGCAGGGAAGGACCATGTGACCATAGAGGGGCGTGGCAGTATGCAAATAGCTGAGGTGCTTTGGAGGAAGGGGGAGGCTGCAACTGTCTCCTCAGATGCAGCCGGGGATCATGGGTATAGTGGGTTACAAGACAGGAAACAGCCAGTAAGGGATGTAAACAAACAGCAAGGGATGTAAACAAACAGAAAAAGCAGCAGTGACGATGGAAATCAAACAGAAACTGGTTAGAAGTTTAATAGGGGGTATTAGGGAAGGCAAATCAAGGCTGGGGGACATTTTTTAGAATTTTTTTTTTCTCCTGGACAACCCCTTTAAGGCCCAAACTAGGCTGCGTCCATAAGGGGTTAACAAGTGATTTCCATGCTGGTATTTTCAGGCAGTGTCATCCAATGCATAGCTATACGGATATGATGTGTCCACTTACCTTCATCTATGATACCAAGTAATGCAATTTTGGGGGTGTAAGGTAAGGTGGAAAGTATCAATAGTGTAATAACATCATATACCCGCTTCCAAAAAACTGAAATAAATGGGCATTCCCAGATGAGGTGCCAGAAATCTGGTAACATCTATGAATAGCAGATGTGATAATTCTGCCCATACTGTCCCGGAGAGAGGTAGGCTTGGTGTATAATGTATAACTTAATAAGTTTGTTATTTATTGCCGGGGATACCGACAAGTATGAACTCAAAATGTAATCTTTTTCCTCTGGAGAAAGGTCTGGTATTTGAGTCTTCCATTTATCAAGCACTGGAAGTGGATTTTAATTTATTCTAGCTGAGAGCAAATGAGTATACAAGAACGATATGAGGCCTTTAGGGCCCTGAGATTTTAGAATGCCTATAATAGGGGATGTAGATATGATGGTCATGTTAGGTGGATATTTTGCCTGGAGGGTGTGACGAAGCTGCAAGTATCTTTACCACTCTAGTCCCAGAATGTGGTAAGTGTCCTGCAGTTGCGTAAATGTCAAGAGTAAACCATCGCTATACATGTCACCAAGACAAACAATACCTAGGTCCTGCCAAATTTGTGAACCCGCTAGTTTTTGTTGGGACGGTAAGGTAGGGTTATGCCATAGGGGTAATTCTGGAATTGTGTCTTGTAGGTAAGTATGTTCTTGGAAGTACGCCAAACTTCTAGGGCCACAATATGTAAGGGAAGTTGAGCAGTGCGCCTAGTCAATTCGGGATATTGCAAAAAGATAATCAGACTATGACCCGCTACCAGGGAGGCCAAATAATAATCTGTAATAGGAAGGGGGTTAACTTGTATCCAGTCTCGTATATTACGGAGTTGGCTGGCTAGGTAATATAAATTAAATTCAGATAACGCCATACCTCTGTCAATTTTGGGGAAGTGTAAGGTGGTTAGACTAAGTTTCGATCTGGAGGAACCCCATATAAATTTTATAATTAATGAATTGAGGGTTCGAAAAAGGACATAGGTACCGTGGCAGCCAAGTGTTGTAATATGTATGTACACTGAGGTTGTACAACCATTTTGATCAAATTGATGCAATCCGCTACGAATAGCAGCAGTTCAGACCACGATTAAAATTTATCGCTTATTTGTCCTAATAGCGGGTCAATAGACACCATTCGGGAATTGTTGTGATCAAGGACCATATTAATACCAAAGTATTTGAATTGTGAAACTGTTTCCAGACCGTATTGTGACAATAATGGGTCAGGAATGGGATTCCTGGTTGTGTATAATATGGCTGATTTCTGCCAATTAACTTTTAGACCTGAGTAATGTGAGAAGATATTAAGTGAGTGAATAGCTAGGTGAAGTGATTCAGAAGGATTTCTCAAGAAGAGTACTATATCATCAGCGTACATGCCTATCACAGTTGTTTTACCCAACCAGTGATTTCTGGGGAGGATCGAAGTCTGATTGCATTCGCTTCGATATCAATGGCAAATAAAGCGGGTGATAAGGGGCAACACTGTCTCGTGCCATGGGAAAGAGGGAAGGCAAGAGAAGGGATACTATTAACTACCATATTGGCCTTGGCCTTGGGGGATTCATAGATGAGTCGGATCCACATTCGAAATTGAGAGCCAAAGCGTTTTAGACAGGCCCATAAGAATGACCAGAGAGTCAAAAGCCTTCATGGTCTCCAGTAAGACAATAGCCCATGGCATATTATGTGTCCTACCTAGTTGTATTATTGTTTGAACTTTCCTTATATTAATAGTGGTAGGTTTCCCATCGTAAACCCTGTCTGGTCTGGATGGATTATAGAAAGGATGACCTTGTTCAATCTGTTGACAGGTATCTTTGTAGTATGTTATAATCTATATTAACCAGAGAAATGAGCCTGTACGAGCCACAATCCAGATGGTCTTTGTCAGGTTTCAATAGTATTATGATTGTGGCATCATAGAATGTGGAGGAAAGAGAGCGTGAGCACAGGTTCTAATTAAGGTTATCTAACAATGTCCTATTTTTTTATTTTACGGACGGTGCTCCCATACTTTATAATGGGAGCACGGACCGCAAATATGGAGGACTGTCCACAGCCGTCTGCGGCCGGCTGTGCCCGTAATCACAGACCGTGATTACCGCCATGGTCGTGTACATGGGGCCTAAGTCGTACATGTTACATATCACTTCTAAAATATAAAATAAAAAATACAAAGTAACATGATAACAGTCTAAAACACGTATTATTTTTAATGCAAATAATGCTACTATATATTTTAACTAATAACACCTGTTTCCTGAAAGGGGTTTTCCCATGAAGGGCAATTATGACATATCCACAGGATATGTCATAAATGTCAGATAGATGCGGGTCCCACCTCTGGGACCTGCATCTATCTCCAGAGCGGGGCCCCCTAAACCCCGTCCAGCCGCTCTGTGTTGCGGCTAAATGAGGTGAAGTCCGTCCATAAAAAAGGTTATATGATCGTGAGTTACGAAAACAGCGTAACTCGCTGAACTACGCGGTTTCCCATAGTAGTGAATGGCAGTAACGGAAGCAGTGTAGCATGCGAGCTACACCTTTTCCATTACTACCATTCAGTTCTATGGAGTTTAAAGAAACAGCGTAGCTCAGTGAGTAATCTTATACTGTATTGTCTGCTGGGGTCCTGTATCTAAGCCTGCCTTGTGGTAAGCTTCGATACATGGTCTAACAGACAGTATCACACATGGGCCCTGTATCTAAGCCTAACACCTGTGTTACTAATGTTTTTTTGTGTGTTTGTGTTTTTTTACAGGTTTGGTCATTGGACTACGTCGGATTCGAGGACTACTTGGATTACGGCTTTTTATTTTCAATAAAATGGTTAATGATGGTTGTGTGGGGGTTTTTTATTTCAATAAAATATATTTTCTCTATGTCTTTGTATTTTCTTTTAAACTTTATTACTACCGCTTTAGTAATAGCTGCTGGCTGATTACCAGCGTCCCTTACTAAGGCAGACCTTAGTGTTAGCCGGGGCAGAGGCTAACACTAACCCCCATTATTACCCCAATAGTGTAATAATGGGGTTAGTGTTAGCCTGCTGCTGTTATGTTGTATCTGGCTTGTTATGAAAAATGGGGGGGACCCCACCTAATTATTTTTTTTTAAATGGAATAAATGTCATGGGTTCCCCTCCCCCCCATTTTTCTAACTAGCCAGATGCAACATAGCAGCAGCAGCCTAGCATCACTGGGGTGGGAAAGGCCACTGTTTTTTTGGCCTTTCCCAGCCTAATAATACCAGTCTGCGGCCAACCCAGTACCCGACCGTCACTACAAATGGTCAGGTACTGGATTATACCCGGCTCTTCCCGGTACCCCTTGTGGCGGTGGATACCAGGGTAATAGTGGGGGATAGTGTTAGCCTTTTCACCGGCTAACACTAAGCCTCACCTTAGAAATGAACGTTGCCCATCAGCCAATGGACGTTGTCAATCAGTGAAATAAAAAACCCACACACAATCCTCATTAACCATTTTATTGAGAATAAAAAAGCCGTAATCTAAGTAGTCCTTGAATACGCCCTTCTCTCAAGAAAAGTCTGCACATACGGCCATCCTGCTCCACAGTGACCACCAGGGTGCGCTCACAAGCTCAGTCCAGACTTAAGAAGCCAGAGCGCACGCATGTTGGAGATTGAGCTAATTACTCCCAGAGCACCCTGGGCTATAAGAAGGTCCCAGCCCCATCCTCCCATGCCTGAGCATTGTTGTCGTATTCCAAGTTTGTCTTGCAAATGGTCCCCTAGTGTTTCCTGCTCCCAGTGTTCCCTGTTCCTGTAACCTGTATCCTGATATAGTGCCGTGCTGAGCTGTAGCCGTGCTGTACTGTATACCACGCCTGTCCTACTTCTCCACGCCTGAGGTCTACCTGCTGCCTAGTTCCTGCTAAGCCTGCCTTGCTACTGTCCGAGCTGCCACAGGTACCATATATGAACTATAGACTCTGACCTGCGCCCTGTTGGCCAGCTGCCATACCGCCAAGGTGGTACGGGCCAGTGGGTCCACGAACCCTATGTGACAGTACGCTCAGGCCATGGACCCCGCTGGTTGATCCAAGACCATGACGACATCACAAGAGATGCGGGTGGATATGCTAGACCTTCGGTCTCGACAGGACTAACTCCTCCAGGCCTTGAACAATAGCATATTGTGTCTGATCGGGGGGTTCAGTTCACCTCGAAGTTCTGGAGAACACTCTGCGGTCTCCTCGGTGTAAAGTTGGACTTCTCCTCGGCCTACCATCCACAGTCCAATGGTCAAGTCGAGAGGGTTAACCAGATTATGGAGAACTATCTGCGGCACTTTGTCTCCAGGCGGCATGATCACTGGGTGCAGCTGCTCCCATGGTCTGAGTTCTCCTATAATATCCATACTAGTGAGTCCACTACCTCCAGTCCGTTCTTCATTGTCTACAGCCAACATCCTCGAATACCTCTTCCTGTCTCTACTATGACTCCTAGGTATAAAGTTGGACTTTTCCTCGGCCTACCATCCTCAGTCCAATGGTCAGGTCGAGAGGATCAATCAGATCTTGGAGAACTACCTACGCCACTTCATCTCCGAGCAGCATGATGACTGGGTGCAGTTGCTTCCGTGGGAAGAGTTCTCTTACAACAATCATACCAGCGAGTCCACACAGAAGACACCGTTCCTTATTGTCTATGGCCAGCACCGACAAATTCCTCTCCCGGTCCTTGTTACTTCCGAGGTGCTAGCTGCTGACACGGCTTTTGGGGACTTTCTGCAGATCTGGCAGCAGACTCGATCCTCCATCCTGCTAGCGGTCGACCGCATGAGGCGGAAGGCGGACACAAGGAGAAGAGAACTTGCTACTGTCCGAGCTGCCACAGGTACCCTATATGAACTATAGACTCTGACCTGCGCCCTGTTGGCCAGCTGCCATACCGCCAAGGTGGTACGGCTCAGTGGGTCCACGAACCCTACGTGACATTACCTTTCCAGGGTCCAGCGCTGGAGCCGCAATGTCAGCAAGCTGGGCTCTAGAAATAATATTATCATGTGTGATACTGTCTGCTGAACCAATGTATCTAATCCTATCCATAGCTATAGGGTCGTAGTGCTATAGATATGCTGTCTCACGCGCACACACAATTTTTTTAGGGGTGTGAAAATATTTTAGTACAAGGATACTTACTGCTGGGGTCCTGTATCTAAGCCTATCATGTATGATACTGTCTGCTGAGACAAGGTGTGCATGTGGGACTACCTACAGGGGACTGCATGGCATTGTGTACAAGAGGATATATGGCAGGGGGATTGTGTGTGGAACCATACAGGGGGGTTGTGACATTATATACAGGTGGGTTGTGACACTATATATAGGGGCATTGTGTGGGAAATGCTCTACAGGTGTCTTTGATTGGAGCCCTGAGACATAACTTTGCTTGGGGCCCCAGAAATGCCAAATTTGCCCCTGGGGGTTAGTACAAGGATACTTACTACTGGGGCCCTGGATCTAAGGCTACAATCACATGAGCGTGACAGATTTACGTGTGTAAGAAACGCACGTAAATCTGTCTGTGTGTGTTGCATTTTTGCATCAGTGTGCTTTGCGAGTGGAATGTGTTTTTCACGCATTTGCAAGCACTTTTTTTTCAGTGTAATTTATGCGTTTAAACACGGACAGCAGACGGATGTCATCCGTGTGCTGTCTGTGGTTTTCTCGCACCCATTGACTTCAATGGGCGACTAGGTGCGTGAAATACACTAATATAGGACATGCAGTGAGTTTCACGTAACGGACACTCGCTGTGCGAAAACTCACGCATGTGTGAATGGCCCCATTAAAATCAATGGGCCCGTGTGCTGTGTGTTATTTCAACGCATATTACACGGACGACAATCACGCTCATCTGAATCAGCCCTAAGTCTATCATGTGTGATACTGTCTGCTGGGGCCATGTATCTAAGCCCATCATGTATGATACAGTCTGTTGAGACACTCCATCCAATTCTATCTAGCGGTGTAGGTGTAGCTATAGGAACCTTAGTCTTATAGATATGATATCTCCAATATATATGTGAAAATAAAAAAATTCCCGGGGGGGGGGGGGGGGATAAATATATGGCTTGAGGCTTGATTCACCGTATTTCATACATTGTAATTCTTGTATTGATGTTTGTCCTTTTCTTTTGTTTTTGTTTGATTTTTTTGTTGCTGAGCGATGGTCATTCAGATGTATTTTAATTAACTGTGCCTTGTTCTATATACACTTTGCCAGATGGGCATTTTAGTATATAAATCATATTTTTGCCGTTACAATTAAAATAAATTTTTATATTCATTTCAGTACCTTTAGTCGAGTGATTTATTGTACTACCTTTTATGATAGAACTACAGTTTTGACATGATAGACATGAAAAAGTTAAATTTTTAGGAGTATTTACGAAAGTCTATTTAGATATCTTTGGGATCGTGTTTAATCATTTCCCAATATTTTTCGATTGTAGCTTTAATTGTTTTTGAATATCCATCAGATGTTGAAATAAAAAATGTGTTTTTGTTTGTGATTTTTCTTTTGTTGCCGAAGGTCTTCTATTTTAATTTTACTTACTTCAAGGCAAAATGTTCCCATTTTGTTCTTTTGGTAACCCCTATTAACGAACTTTTCAATTAATTTATCTTTATTATAATGCAAGGAGGGAGGAAGGAAAGGAGAGGGGGGAATGGGCAAGGGGATAAGGAGTACACATAGGATAACCACAGGTAAATAGGCACTCGGCTCAGCGTTTTTATAAAAATATCAAAATTTATTAACAATGAGTTAAAATATAACAGGAAATAGCACTAAGTGCGATCCTGTATTAAAGTAACAAAATAAGCACAGCATAACAATACATACAATAAACAAAAATGGACACCACAGGCCCGGCCGGGTCACTAATTAGTAGGTCACATAAATCATCTCTACTATTCATAGATAATAATATGGCAAAAATTATAGCATAAGATTAGAGAATCTAATATATGAATGGGGTGAACTAGAGATAGACCCGTTGAGTAAAGAGTAGTGTGCAGACCATCCAGTTAATCGGTCAATATATTCCACATGGCAATTAGGAATTTATATCAACTGTGGGTGTGGGGCAAATACAACCTATTGCTGCACAATATAACTGCATACATATATGTAGCCCATAAGCCTAGTTGGCAGAAACAATATAATTGTTCTGAAGTGCAATTAGTTATATAAACGTAATATACAGAATTAGAACCAATATAAATCATTCAATGACACATGTCAGATCATATACTCATTGCCAAGTAGTGTGGCTTCTGAAGTCTGAATTAGCGCATAATCGCTAGGTTTCATACATGATGTCCATCTGTTGGTTTGCAGGCTTTATGTTTCTCAGCAGTCCGTATCGTAGCTGACAGTCAAGACAAGACCACAAGAGAACCCAGAAGGCAGTGATAGCCAAAGGAAAATGATCGTCCGTTCCAGTAGAGAGTTCCTTGATGAACCGTATGGTATACGGAGTTAGGGCTCGTTTACACGAGCGTGTTATACGTCCGTGCGACGCGCGTGCTTTCACGCGCGTCACACAAACCTATATTAGTCTATGGGGCCGTGCAGACAGGTGCGTGAATTGGTGCGTGAAAACCATGCATGTCACACGGAAGCACTTCCGTGGGACAAGCGTGAATCGCGCAACAGCACTAAAAAGGATGAATGAAAACAGAAAAGCACCACGTGCTTTTCTGTTTACAAACATCCAAACAGAGTTTCATAATGATGGCGGCTGCGTGAAAATCACGCAGCCGCGCATCATATGGTGATAACACACGGAGCTGCTAAGTGCCTTTTGCGCACGCAAAACGCTGTGTTTTTTTTGCGTACGCAAAACACACACGCTCGTGTAAACCCGGCCTAAGTTGGAGAGGTAAAAAGGGGGGAATAACACGAGCCGCATGTATATCGGCCAGGTCCCTCAGTTCATCCCGGTCTCGTCGGCATAGACGTAATGCAATTGGATCGTACATGTGCAACAAGTAATTCCACAGGTGAGTTCGTACACTACTCGGAGTGTCATGTCAGAAAAGGGGGCATACGCTGACGCGTTTCGTCACCACGTGACTTCCTCAGAGCGTAGCAACACTAACATTAGTCACCTATTTCAATAGACCAACAACCAATCAGAAGTTAGAATCAATATCATTCGGCTCAATTCAATCCTAGGTGCATAAAGTAATCTCAAGTTAGTATACAACTTTGTTTTTATATTAGTGCTTAATTTTAGGTCATCATTAAATGGATATCTGAAAAAGGGTCAAAGATTTTATCTTTATGTTTGTTATATTTCTCATCATTACTACATATATGATGGGCCCAAATGAATTGACTTTTCAGAATTCCTTTAAATGTCTGTTTCAATAGGTTGTTTCTATCAGTGAACTTGGAGTACAATGTAGTTGAGAATTGGTTACCATTGATTTTATTAATTTCAACATCAAGATAATGTATTTTTGTAAGACTGCATTCCATTGAAAATTCTGCTAGGTTTCGGCAGCTATTTAGGTATTATATAAATCTATCAAGTTTTTCTCTACTTCCATTTTATACAAGAAATACATCATCCACATAGCGTAGCCATATCCCTATATTATCATCAAATTGTATGTTATTTAGATAAAGAGATTCCAAAAAAGACATGAAAAAATTTGCATAACCTGGAGCTGCAGAGGGCCCCATCGAAGTCCCCTGCAGCTGCAGGTAATACTCAATACCAATATATAGAAAATTAAATGGTGAGTACATATGTATCAGTATAATTAATTAAGGCGTCAAGATATCAACAAAGAAAATGGTGCACTGATTTATGCATATAGATAGCTTATATAGAGGAGATCAGTAATAGCACATCCAATTTTTTTTTTGAAAAATAGAAATGTTTTTATTAAACATCGTAATGTAATACAGTATTAAAGAATTGAGTAATATAATGATGAAAAATGATCTATCTGATATAATACATTATATCAGATAGACCATGATTTAAAAGAAAAAAAAAGATCTAAAAAAACTTAGTATGTGCTATTAATGATCTCCTCTATATAAGCTACTTATCTGCAGTCTGCACAGCGACTTTGATTTCTTCTCCACTTCCGCCCTGAGGACAAAAACATTAAGCCTGATGCCCTGTCTCGGTAAGTTGAAACTGACCACTCAGAAGAGAAACCTCAACATATTGTTGATTCTTCTAAGATTATTGCTGTAAATCCTCTGCAGATCAAGGACACCTGGAACGATTTTTGTCCGCCCTTCTGACAGGAAAAGAATTCCCCGCTGGGGGCATAATTCCAAACTGGCTGGGCATTCTGTTGCCCGCAAGACTCGGGACTTTATTGCTCGTCATTATTGGTGGCCCTCGCTACCTAAAGATGTCTTGGACGTTTCCTCCTGTGCTAATTGTGCCCTAAACAAGTCCTTTCCTTCTAAACATGCTGGTCTGCTCCAACATCTGTCGTTGCCTGATGCGCCCTGGCAACACATTACTTACATTGATCTTCCCCCTTCTGATGGATGTACTACGATCTGGGTAGTAGTGGATAGTTTCTTTAAAATGGCACCTTTTATCCCTCTAATAGGCCTTCCCTCAGCTTCTCGTCTGGCAGATCTGTTCATCCAACACATCTTTTGTCTATATGGACTACCTCTTCATATTGTTTCTGACTGGGGTGTACAGTTCATGTCTAAATTCTAGAGAGCCCTGTGTAATGTTTTGGTTTGTGAAGCTGGACTTCTCGTCTGCCTATCACGCACAGTCTAATGGTGAAGTGGTAAGAATCAACCAAATACTAGAGAATTATCTCCGTCATTATGTCTCTGTCCAACATGACTATTGGGTACAGCTTCTGCCTTGGGCGGAATTCTCTTACAACAACCATACAAGTGAGTCTAATGCTTCCTCTCCGGTCATTATTGTCTACAGTCATCTGGCTGCACACCAAGTTCGCGATTCTTCAGGCAGTGTATCACATAAAAGCATAAGCCGATAAGAAGAGAAGGGTTCCTCCGCAGTTTCTCCATGAAATCAAAGTCTGGCTCTCTTCTAGGAACATTCATCTGAAGATCCCTTCCCACAAATTCGCTCCCAGGTTCCTCTTCCCCTTCGGTCTTAGGCTGCTTCCTACTCTCAAAATCCACAACTCGTTCCATGGGTCCCTCTTAAAGCATGGTCCTGAACTGCTACAGCAAATCTCCTGGTTCTACAGTTGTTTCCAGCTGTTCTTGTGATATTTTCAAGGTGAAGGAAATCCTGGAATGCAAAAATGGTAGGAGGAAAGACTTTTTGTCTGATGGACTGGAGAGGGCTTGGTCCTGAGATGTCTTGGGAGCCAGAAGAGAACATCAATGCTCCAGCTGTCATCAAGAAGTTCCTCTTATGCTCTGGACCTAAGAACATGGGGTTAAAGGGGGGGGTGACTGTTTATGCCCACGGTCCCTAACCACCGGCACGTTATACTCACCGGCAGCCACGACCACAGGATACTGAGAGCTTGCTGGTGTTCCCTCCTCGGAGAAACAAGCACATGTAGATGCACTGTTCCTCTGTCTCCACTAGGGTGCGCGCGCGCTCGTCCCTGGCCTTAAATGACCAGTGCACATGTGAAATGTTCCCTCCCAATTCCTTTTCACCCTGGACTATAAAAAGGGCTCTGCCCTTCCTATCCTTGCCTGAGCGTTGTTGCGTCTACCCATGTTCGTTAGCAAATGTTCCCTTGGTTGTATCTTGTTCCCAGTGTTCCTGTATCCTGTTTCCTGTATCCCGTATCCAGTAATTGTGTTTGTTCCTGAGTGAAGTCTAGTGTTGGAGTTGAGTTCATCCTCTATGCCACTTGTCATCTGTCATGCCAAGCTTCATATGCCACGCCAAGTGTAATGTGTGCCGAAGTTTCTACTACGCCACGTGTCAGGACTGCTATACAGGCACTCTACTTCTAAAGAGATACATTGACTGTGTTTTGGCCAGCTGCTATGGCAGAGTGGCCGAGTGGGTTCACATACCCCCGGAGTTGCGACAAATTAGGTATTTATGTTGATTTTTTTTTTTTACAGAAATAGTTAAAAAACTTTCCAACGGTTTGCAAGACACTACAGACTTTTTGCAGAAGATAGATAAGATTAATGTTTTTAATGCTACCTGGTTGTGCACTCTGAATATAAAAAGTCTGTAAAGTAATATTCCATGTAACAAAGGGATGACAGCTGTCAGGTATATGCTATGTGAAGATGCCACCCTTAGTAATAAAAAGAATAAGTGCATTATGTCGCTCCTGAACTTCGTCCTTACTAGGAGTTACTTTAGGTTTGGTATTGAGTATTACTTCCTGAGATATCTTTGACCTCCTTGTTTTTGTATTCTATTCCTGCCCTCTTTAGCAACACAAATAAATTCAGACACTAAACTCCTTAATTATTCATACCTCAGACCAGACCGCCTAAATTAATCAGACCAGACCCCTGAATTGTTCAGACACCCAGACCCCCTAAATTAATCAGATCCCAGACCCCTAAAATACCTAGACCCCTAAGAACAGGCCATGAATTGTATACTCCCAGAGAACCCATGTAATCACCATAGATAGATACAAATAAAAATACAAAGGATACAAATAAAAAAGTCCAAATAGAAGAAATAGCACTAAAGAGGTAAGAAATACAAAGGAAATATAAACTAAAATAATTGGGGATTAGGGAAAAAATGACTTGTCCCTTTCTAAATGCTCCCAACATCATGGTTTTAAATTTAGGGACTGTTTGTTTAAATTGCCCCTAATATTGTATTACTGTGGATGACCATTAAATCCATGTATGAGTAATACATGTATGAAAATGCTCTGTATGTAATGATATTGTGTAATTGTTATGTGAACACAGTGGATATTAGGAATGCCTTATGGAAATTTATAACCATTGTGCTGTTCTATCATAGCTATAAATCAAAGCTTGAGCAGACTGGCTTTTTGATAATAACTTTATATTAGGGTGTTGATCAAAAAACATTTCTTGTTATTCAAAGTGGCCTCAAATTAGAAGTTTACTTTAGATCTTGGCAGAAGAATATGAATGCTAATGCAAAGGAGTTATGCATAATTAATAATCGGGTAGGGCCCAACATAAGGCTCAGTACATCAATATATCAAGGGCTGTTCCTACAAACATTAAGTAGATATTTATTGATGAAAGGTTACCGAGCGCTGTTTGTACTGGTATGGTGTATTTAGATAGCCCAGTGTGTACAATGCAGCATGGATGACATAGTGGAATTTAAAATTACTGTAGGCAATACAGTTTTATCGCTTCTTAAAGAAGTTTTCTTGGACATTTTTGACATATCAACACAATATGGCATAAATGTCTGATAGGTGCAGGTTGTAGCGTCCATGGCCACGGGCCGTCGGGTTTACCCACCTCCCGACACCCGCAGCCATGGATCTGTGAGTGCTGGTCCACATTTCCTTCCTAGGAGATGCCAGGACTCACTTCCGCTCCGGTCCGCCGTGTCCCGTAGGGTGCACGCGCATGCTTGTGCCCGCTCTTACATGGCCAGCGCACGCACATGAAAACAATCATCATCATCAATCCACATGATTTCCTGGCCTATAAGAAGGCCCCAGCCCTTCTGATCCTTGCCTAAGCGTTGTTAGTTTATCCCAAGTCTGTCTTGCAAATGGTCCCTTAGTGTTTCCCGTTCCAGTTGTTACCCGTGCCCTGTTACCTGTTCCTGTATCCCGTGCTGTGTTCTTGTTCCTGTGCCTACTAGTGCTGGATTCGTGTCCTACTGCACCTGCTGTTGTTTGCCACATCCAGTGTCTTCTGCCACGTCCAGTGTCTTCTGCCACGTCCAGTGTCTTCTGCCACATCCTGTTTCTTCTTCCACATCCAGTGTCTTCTGCCACATCCAGTGTCTTCTGCCACATCTTGTACTGCCCGCCACGTCTGGCGCAACCTGCTGCACCGACCTCCATCCGTGCTGAAGCCACAGCCACCATCTGGACTAGTTCAGGTACCCGTGTGTTACGAACTGCCATTAGACTTTTGTATAGACTGAGAACTGGTCAGCTGCATCTCCGCTACGGCGGAGCGGCCTAGTAAGTCCACATACCCTGTGACCGTGACATAGGTTGTACCCCTGTGCTCTGACCTATTAAGGGAATGAGGGTCACCTAACTAATGCTCCACCAGGTGAGACAGAGAAATAATGTAGAGGTGGCTGCGGAAAATTGCTTGGCTGTTTCCATAGCTCCCAAGGACTTGTATTGAAAAGAGCCGCACTCATTTTCTGCCTGGATACCACCAGCTGCCTAACCCGGACCTTACCCGGAACCCCGGACGAAGGCAGTTGCCGAAACGCGCGTCGGGTCCAGACATCCTTTTCCACGTCTCCATCATGTCCACCGGTATGTGTCACAGCCATTACTGAGTGTGTTTCCTGCTATTGACCTGTTGTTTTCTTAGTGAGCCCATGCACATTGTTGGATGTTATTTCAAAAAGTGGTCCTGCAATACATACTATGCCGTATATTAGTCCAATACACATATGCAGACAATCACTGCATTCAGGCATTTACATATAATCATTGCTATGCATTCATCTGCATAGTGGTGATCTAGGCAGTATATACAGGTATCCTATCCTAGGTGGATCTCTTTTTCTGTCATTACTATTTTTGCCTCTATTAACTACAGGCCTGCACAGGCATATATATACTCGTTTTCTTCGCTGTACTAACAAACAACAGTTTTGTATAGTTTTTTGTCACATTGACACCCGGTGCATTATTGTTTTCGATGTCTTTTTATTGAGTGACTCATTCCCTGTTCCAGTTTTAACCCTTGTCATGGTTTCATGTTAATAAAATTGTGTACTTTTTGCTATCAATGTGTTGTGCTTCAGTCGATCATTTTCTTTGTTGGGTTCATCAATTGTTGATCGATGCACCAAGGTTATCTTGGTCATTACCTGGGACGCAAACACAGTAGATCTCATATTGTTCAGCAACGCTGCTTTATATTGAACAGTACTCTGTGTCTGTGCCCCTTCTTTCGTTGGTATTGTATTGGTACAGGGGTCGGGAACCTATGGCTCGCGAGCCAGATATGGCTCTTTTGATGGCCGTATCTGGCTCGCAGACAGGGCTCCTACCTGTCTATGGGAGGGATGCACGTTGCAGCCGCACAGCTCAGTATAGTACACATGACTATGAGAGCGGGGCTGCGGCTGTGTAATTCAGCCACAGCCCCGCTCCTGAGTCCTGACATATGCGCGCGGGGTCAGCATCATGTGATGCGGCCGGCGCTGCACTAATGATCTGCGGCATTGAAGACAGAACATGGCGGGCGCGCTACAAAGCACCCCCATGTTGTCTTCAGTGCCTGAACTGCCGCTCATTAGTGCAGCGCCGGCCGCATCTCCTCATGCTGACCGCGCGCGCACTTCCTGTCAGGAGCGGGGCAATGGCTGTATTACACAGCCGCAGCCCCGCTCTATAACGCCGGAGATCAGAGAACCTCTCATCTCCGCCGTTATTCCCGTGAATGCTGCGATCACAGCTGACTGCAGCATTCAGGGGAAAGTGAGAAGGGGGGATGCCCCTGGATCGCATCACAGGGAATTCCTGTGACGCGATCGAGGGCCATACCATATATGGGCAGACAGCCCAGGGTCTATTGACGGACCCCAGGGCTGTCTGACCATATCTCTTGTTGTTAGGATATACCCAAGTATGTCCTAACAACAGCCTGTGTGCTATCTGTCCACAGGCTAATGTACTGGCACATATCTGATATATGTCAGTACATTAAAGTTTAAAAATAAAGTAAAAACAAAGTATGGTTACATTTTTAAAAAAATATACACCTTCACCTTTTTTACAATAAACATTAAAATAAGTCTTACATAATACATAAAATACACACATTCAGTAATGGCGCGGACAACAATGTTTTTGCATCATTTATGATGTGTACGCTGTAAAAAAATGAAATAAACACGGCTTTCATTCACTTATTAATGTGAGGCGCGAGGTGCGATGAATTTACCCTCCATGTTCCTCACATTAATAGTAATTAACCCCATCATGTACCTCGCCTATCTGCGCATGCGCGAGTTCAAAGAGACAGAGAGTCCTGGGTCCTGCCGCCGATGGCCATAGTGAAGCGCTCCTGCATGAAATGGTGAGTATATCTTAAATTCTATATTTTAAGGGTAAAAGTTGGGGGTCGTCTTATACGCCCAGTCGTCTTATACGCCGACATATACGGTAGTTCTTTGATGGCCTGATAAGCATTGGCGGCAGTGGTGAGCGGCAGGGAGCATGGACTACATTTCCCATAACTCCCTGCATAGCCGCGCCGTCTGCAAGCACGCACCTGCGTCCCCTAGTGAAGCGGCATCTGCCTCCTCCCTTGTGTCTCCCTTGGACGTTCCAGAAACCCCTGGCTGTGCTGCTGCTTTGAAGGTGAACATTATAACATGGAAATTGTTACACAGCCTCATGGTCAGCAGCAGTGAGCTGCATCAATAAAGGGGCTGTGTAATACAGTGTGTCCCACCAACCCCCCCTTCCCACTTCACCCCTGAAAATAATCCCACATAATCCATAATATAGCCCCCCCCCCCAAAAAAAAAAAAAAATATGGCCTTAAAAAACATCTGCCACCCATATTACACTCTTGGGGGCTTTAAATTAATCTCTTGTGGGCATAAGAAACTGATTTAAAGGACCACTATCAGGGCAAAAATCTGTTCTGAGCGCTTTATTACAGCTCTGGAGGTCTCCCAGATGGGTCTGAGCCTCTCTTTTTTTGTTCATTTTCTGTAAGACCAACACTTTTAAAAGGGCCACTGACAGATACAATTGCTCCAGCGGTCACTTAGTACACAAAGGAGTGTTCCTCTCTGCTGCACTAAGCCACCGCTGGACCTAAACAATAATTCGCTGTAAAATAATAAAATAGATAATTGACATAACTGACAATGCGTTGTGTGACATGTCCAACATTCCAGCTTCTTTCTTCTGCGAATGCCTCAAAGCTGGCATTCTCTCAACATCAGGTGGGAAGAATGCCAGCTTCCAGTCATGCGCAGGAAAAAGAAGAAGCCAGACTGCTGGACTGATGTCATGCATCGCAAGCTCACAATGTAAGTTATTTATTTAATTTTTTTACTGCTAATTACCATTGTTTCAGTCCAGTTGTGGCTTTATACAGCAGGGAGGAGCATTCCTTGCTGTACTAAGTGAACATTGGAGCGATTGATCTGTCAATGGCCCTTTAAACATATTGTACGGCTCTCGCGGAATTATATTTCAAAATATGTGGCGTTTACGGCTCTCTTAGCCAAAAAGGTTCCTGACCCCTGTATTGGTATATACTTACCCGGAACATCAGAACATTTATGACATATTCTGTGAATGGGAAAACCCCTTTAAGCTGCAAGATATGGTGCTACGACCACTATATTCTTAACATACTGTAACTGCAGCAACCAGCTTATTTTTCAATTTTATTAACATAGTTCTAGAGCTCATACCTTTTTCATTTTTATATTGATTAATTCTATTTACAGAAGTATATTTTTTTGGAGTAAAAAATGTTACCTTTTTTTAGGTGCCATTTTGATGTACAATATATGGCCAAAGGTATGTGGACATCTGACCATAACACCTATACTTAATGGCCACTTTAATAGAGACACCTTTCCTTTTCCAATTGGAGCTTCCCTGTCACGACGCGGGCTGTGGACCCACCGGGCCGTACTGCGTAGCGGAAAAGCAGCTGGCCAAACAGGTACAATACAAAGTCTATAGTCCAGGAAGGGTACCTGAGGCAATGTAGACAGTAGCAGTGATTCAGGCTGAAGATAAGGCTCCGGCAGTAGACAGACACCCGGTGGAAAGTGACGCAGTAGAGGCAGTGGAAGACACAACTCGACTTCAATTCTAGATGGCACAGAGGCACGGTAGCACGGGATACAGGGTACAGGCAGCAGGAACTGGTAACTGGAAAACACTAGGAGACCATTTGCAAGACAAACTTTAGGTACACAACAATGCTCAGGCGAAGATCAAGAGGGCAGAGCCCTTTTTATAGTCCAGCAGGATTCTGGAATGATTGCAGACTTCCTGCAATTATGCGCGCACTGGCCCTTTAAGGCCATGCACGCGCGCGCCCTGCGGGTGACAGTCACAGAACCAGGAAGTGAGTGCCGGCGTCTCTCAGGAGGGAGATGCCGCCGAGCACTCACATGTCCATGGCCGCGGCCGTCAAAGGGTAAGTCAGAACGACGGGCCGCAGCCATAGACGTTACAGTATCCCCCCTCTTCACCCTCCTCTTCTTGGAGCCAGAGTGGGAGAGAAACTTCCTCACGAGGACAGGAGCATTGATGTTCTCCTCTGGCTCCCAAGACCTCTCTTCTGGACCAAATCCACTCCAATCTACCAAATAAAACGTCCTTCATCCCACTTTCTTGGGGGCCAGGATCTCCCTTACTTCGAAAGTCCCTGAAGAGGCGCCAGGAACCACTGCGGAACTAGGAGTCCTGGAGTAGCGGTTCAGGACCACGGGCTTTAGCAGGGAGACATGGAAGTAGTTAGGAACCTTGAGGGTAGGAGGCAGCCGAAGTTTGTGAGACACAGGGTTAATTTGTAGCAGAATCTCGAAGGGTCCGAGGGACCTGGGAGAAAATTTGCAAGAAGGCACCCTCAGCCGGATATTCCTAGAAGACAGCCAGACCTTCGTACCTGGAAGAAACTGAGGATGCTCTCGTCTTCTAGTGTCTGCCTTTCTCTTCATGCGGTCCACCGCCAGTAGAATAGAAGATCGGGTTTGTTGCCATATCTGAGAAAGTCCCTAGGACATAGTAGAGATAGGAAGAAATATTCGAGGATGTTGGCAATAGACATTGAAGAACGGACTGGAGGTGGTGGACTCACTAGTATGAATATTATAGGAGAACTCAGCCCACGGGAGCAGCTGCACCCAGTCATCATGCCGCCTGGAGACAAAGTGCCGCAGATAGTTCTCCATAATCTGGTTAACCCTCTCGACTTGACCATTGGATTGGGGATGGTAGGCCGAGGAGAAGTCCAATTTTACAATGAGGAGACCGCAGTGTGCTCTATAGAACTTCGAGGTGAACTGGACCCCTCGATCAGAGACAATGTGCAGAGGCAAGCCATGCAGACGGAAGATGTGTTGGACGAAGAGGTTGGCCAGTCGAGTAGCAGAAGACAGGCCAGTCAGGGGAACAAAATGAGCCATTTTGGAAAATCGATCCACCACCACCCAGATCAAGCTGCATTCAGCAGAGAGAGGCATATCCATAATGAAGTCCATTGCAACATGTTGCCAAGGGGCATCGGGCAAAGGCAGTGATTGGAGCAGACCAGCTAGTCTGGAGTGGACAACTTTATTTGCTGCGCATACCGTACAAGAGGAGACAAAGTCAATGACGTCTTTGGGCAGCGTGGGCCACCAGAACTGACGGGCAGTTAGGTCTCGGGTCTTACGGGCACCCGCGTGACCTTCCAGCTTGGAACTATGACCCCAGCAAAAGATTCTTCCTCTGTCTGCCAGACATACAAAAGTCCTTCCCGGAGGAATGTCTCTAACTTGCAGAGGGTTAACAGAAAAGATGAAGGATCAATAATATTTTGTGGGAACTCAACAGTGTCCTCTTGTCACATAGCATTTGTGGACCCACTGGACCGTACCGTCTTGGCGGTATGGCAGCTGGCCAACAGGGCGCAGGTCAGAGTCTATAGTTTATATAGAATCAAAACAGGAATGCCAACAGGCAAGCAAAAACCCTTATTTCCTGACTACCCACAATTAATTAGGAAAATAAACTAACAAATTTTATTAAGCTACGTGTAGCAAAGAGACAGACCACATAAACGTCAGTTTAAAATTATCACTGTCACAGTGCCGAAGTGAAAGTGAAAATCAGCCAGCTGGAAGGCTCGGCAAATCATTCAAACGGCCAAGGTGAACACTGACTGAATTGAAGTCAGCTTGCAAGATAGAAGCCACATTTAGTAAATAGGCATTAAATTCGGCTAGGACAGGAATTAAAAACACACTTTAAAGCCCCCCCGACATGTTTCGCTAACTAGTAGCGTCCTCAGGGGTACATGGGGCTAATGGCGACGCGGCGAGAAAACGGAAGCCTTTATGGCAACATGGAGTGACGTAAATGGGAGGCGTGTAGAGGAACGGGCTGCCAATCAGCCACCTCAGGACATCGCAAAGAACAGATGATACTGCCCGGCCAATAGAGATCATCCTATTGAGGAACCAATAGGAGGCAACGAGCGATATGGATACACTGTCGATACAAACAAACTAGTCAGTGATGACACGCATGCGTAGTAGGTCATAGCAGGGACTTAGAAAAATGCTGAGAGAAAACACCAATACATCAGGAATCGGCGCAAGCGCCGTAGCTGACAAAATGGACATAGAGTAGACGCCCCGTGATAAACTCCCTTAGAATAGCCGCGCATGCGCCATGGCACATAATGGGCACTTAGAAAAATGATGAGCTCCAGGGCAGCAGCAGAAAGCATCGCATGTCAGCGCAGGCGCTGTGGCTGTCACTCAAGACTCAGAGCAGGCATATAATGATACCTTCACAATAGCAACACGCGTGCGCAACAATATCCACATCGGACTTAGAAAAATACTCAGAAAGATAATGATAAAAGCAGAGTCGACACTGCCTGCTTTGGTATGGGAAAGGTGCACAATCGCAAACTGACATGATAGGGACTGAGAAAAGTGTAAACAGCCACGAAGACCTGACAAACCGGCATGCGAGCCGTAAGTGTCAGCTGGCCCCTAATAAAGGGAATAGTAATGTCCCCCGTTTTTGCAGGGGACACCCAGTCAGGGCTGCAGGAGCAGTCTACACTATATACAGCTGTGCAGATCCCTCCTACTCTCAGTCATGAACCCTAGTGACCACAGCACTCCTTTTTAGCCATAATGGTGTACCCATCAATGATAGGTGTATCCGATATCCCAATAGGGACAATACATATTCCGTATGTAGATGAATCATAAGTGTATATAATAAATATAATAGAACAAATTTAGTACCCGCGGCCGCACATTAAAAGACATATATGGTCATAAATGGTGATTCCATAGTAAGATAAACCATAACATAAATAGAGATAGAACCACCCTATGAAAAGGGGGGGAGCAAAATTTTCATGATACTGGCGATTAATCGAATCCAAAAGCACCAACTGATCGTAAATGAGTATAAATAATACGAAAATAAAAAGAAAAGAAAATAACAATAGATAATGAAGACATCCACACAGTACATGAAGGGAAATGAACAACGGATCAAAGAAAGGCACTATAAGTGAAACCCTCATTTAATCCCTGAGGGGTCATGGTACCAAGACGATGGATCCAGCGTGCTTCCTCCTGTAGGAGTTTCTGATCCAAATTGCCAGCCCTGGGTCCCAGTTTTAGTTGTTCAATACCCCAAAATTGGAGCAGCTTGGGGTTGTCAGAATGGAACCTATGCATATGTCTAGAGAGAGTGGTATCCTCTTTCAAATTGATGGTACTAAGATGTCTCGATACTCTCCTCCTCAATTCCTGCAGAGTCTTACCGACATACAATTTCGGGCAGGGACATTTAGCCAAATAGATGATCCCGCTACTCTGGCAGTTAAGAAATTGCTTAATGTGATATAGTCTATTGTCTAAGGGGTTAGTGAAACTTCTAACTCTAGGCATCAGAGGACAAAAGGAACATCTACCGCAGGGATGGAAACCAGTTATAGGTGACTTTAACCATGTAGATGGTGTATTATGGGAAATAGGAGAATAATGGCTATGTACCAAAAAATCACGGAGATTTTTACCCCTGCGATAGGTAATAGCAGGATTGGCCGGGAGTACCTCCACTAAATCTGGGTCAGCGGTAAGGATCGACCAATGTTTTCTCAGAACGCCAACCACCTGAGAGGAGCACACGTCAAAAGTGCCAATGCAACGGATGGCATTGGACGATGGTGGCAATACGGATCCAGCACCTCTATCGGAGAGTAGTTCAGATCTCTGAGATGCCCTGGCCCTAGCATAGGCCCTATGGAGCCACTTTTTTGGATACCCCCGTGCCAAAAATTTATGGTAAAGACCATCACATTCTCTCTGAAAAGATGACTCATCGGAACAGTTGCGTTTGGCTCGTAGGTATTGGCCGATAGGTATCCCTCTCTTCAGGGCAGGTGGGTGATAGCTGTTCCAATGCAGGAAGCTATTAGTCGCTGTAGCTTTTCGAAATATATCGGTTTGGACACCGCCAACAGGATCCAGAGAGATCTTAAGGTCCAGGAAATCAATTACCCGATCGTTTATATCAAAAGTGAATTTCATACCGATAGAGTTGGTATTGAGCATAGACATGAAGTCAGTGAAAATGTTGACATCCCCATCCCAAAGGATGAGAATGTCATCAATATATCTACCCCAAAAGGAGATATGTGAGGTAAAGAAAAGTAGATCGTCGGAAAAAACAATGGTGTCTTCCCACCAACCCAGGAAAAGGTTGGCGTAGGAAGGTGCACAAACAGTGCCCATGGCCGTGCCTTTTATCTGATGATAATATTTGGCATCAAAAGTGAAAAAATTATGAGTGAGTAGAAAACGTAATAATGATAGAACAAAATTATTATGACGATGAAATTGTGTGCCTTTGGTGCTCAAAAAATATTCAACTGCATTGAGACCCAGGTCGTGCTGAATGTTAGTGTACAGGGACTCCACGTCTATGCTCGCCAACAAAGTGGTGGGGGTGACATTGATCTCCTGAATCCTGGTGACGGTGTCTTTAGTATCCTTAAGGTGAGATGACAGGGCAGAGACAAAAGGGGACAGAATCTCGTCCACGTAAAGACTTATGCCCTGTGTAAGGTTGTCGTTTCCCGACACTATAGGTCTTCCAGGGATGGGGTTCTTATTTTTATGGACCTTTGGTAAAGCGTAAAAGGTTGCAAGAGTGGGAGTGGGATTATACAGACGTTTAAATTCATCCAAAGTAATAAGATTACTACTCTTAGCATCGGTAAGTAGGTCAAACAGCTCTAATAGGTAGTTGGTCGTAGGGTTGCTTTTTAAGGTAGTATAAGTTGTATGATCACCTAGTAACCTATGGACCATGTCTGCATAATCCACACGGTCCATCACTACAATATTGCCTCCTTTATCCGAGGGCTTAAACACCAAATCCGCATTACCACATAAATCGTCCAACGCCATCCTCTCATCACTGCTAAGATTACCAAAGGCCATAGACCTGTCACCTCTCAAGCTTTTAAGGTCTTTACAGACCATTTTAACAAAAACATCAATATGTCCATACTGAGAGAAAGGGGGAGTAAGCTTGGATTTGGGGCGTAGCGACGAAAAGGGGCCAACCGCCTCAGAGACTCCATATTGGTTCTCCCGAAGGAGACTCTCAAGAGCCCTCATGGTGTTTTGCTCTTGGCGATCCTGACGGATACCATCCTGTATGGAACCCTTAAAATGCTTATGTAGGGCCAGTTTTCTCGCGAAAAGATTAATATCCTTTGCCCATGTGAATTCATTAAAAGGGGGTGCAGGGGTATATGAGAGTCCCCTTTGTAAGAGGGTCAACTGATGTGAGTTTAAACTGTATGAAGACAAATTGATTATCTGCATATCGGCGTCGTTGGTGGTTGGTATGTTTGATTTTATGATTTGAGTCCCCAGTGCATATTGAGTGGTCCTAAAAAAGGAAATGTAGTAGAAGGGCCCATGGTAGTATTGGTACCATTGCCACCACTCGAAGCTGCAGCTGTGGTTGGTAACTGAGAGTTGCCCATCATGCTTGTGGCACTTTGGGCATAGGTAGGAACAGATGTAGATAAGACAGATGAAGAGTTGGAGACAGCAGGTGGACATGGTCTATTTCTAATCAGGGGTCCAATAGGCGGCTGCTTAGATACAGTAGAGATTTTCTTTGAAAAGCCAGGCCTGGTGTTCCTAACCTTACGCTTAGTACCTAGTCTGGGACTATCACCAGTAGATCTAGAAAATTCCGTACCCGAAGTATCCGATTCAGAGAAATCGGTATATACAGTAGTTTGTTTAGGGGTAGGGACAAAGCGTGTCCTATACGTATAGATTTGGCCTATATCGAAGTCCCTCCGATCCCGAATATATTTGCGATGTTTACGCTCCTTTATCTCACCCTGTAATTTCTCAATGTTTTTTTGTAGTTTAGCCTCTGATGCAGCGAATTCAGGACAGGACTGAAAGACCTGTATATCCGATATCTCTTTTTCAAGTTGAGCGCCAATTTTACTGTGGCTCTGCTTTTCGAATTCCAGCAAATACTGAAGCATCCGCAAGGAACTCTCAGTGAGAAGGTCCTCCCACCCCTTTGTGAAGGCAGTGTTGTCACGATGTGAGTTAGGTGTGATATTAATTCTAAGACCCCTATAGACAATCTTCTGCTGTATATAGGTCTCAAGACTGGCTATCTCCCAACAGGAGCGCACAAATTTTTGATACGTTTTCTGAAGGTCCCTAAACGCTGTATGGATGTCAAACTGATGCAATGGAATATTGTCAGTGGAAAAGACATAAGCCACCTCAGCGGACAGAGTCTCTATGTTGGGCTTCTTAGACAAAAAACCAGCCATATCAAATAAACAGTATGAAATATAAAGAGTTCCACAGTGGGAACAGGGTCAATAGGAAAGGGTAATTAACCCAGCAATATTAAACAGAGAGCAGTTGTGACCCAGGGCAGTCAGCAGGTAAAATATACAATCAAAACAGGAATGCCAACAGGCAAGCAAAAACCCTTATTTCCTGACTACCCACAATTAATTAGGAAAATAAACTAACAAATTTTATTAAGCTACGTGTAGCAAAGAGACAGACCACATAAACGTCAGTTTAAAATTATCACTGTCACAGTGCCGAAGTGAAAGTGAAAATCAGCCAGCTGGAAGGCTCGGCAAATCATTCAAACGGCCAAGGTGAACACTGACTGAATTGAAGTCAGCTTGCAAGATAGAAGCCACATTTAGTAAATAGGCATTAAATTCGGCTAGGACAGGAATTAAAAACACACTTTAAAGCCCCCCCGACATGTTTCGCTAACTAGTAGCGTCCTCAGGGGTACATGGGGCTAATGGCGACGCGGCGAGAAAACGGAAGCCTTTATGGCAACATGGAGTGACGTAAATGGGAGGCGTGTAGAGGAACGGGCTGCCAATCAGCCACCTCAGGACATCGCAAAGAACAGATGATACTGCCCGGCCAATAGAGATCATCCTATTGAGGAACCAATAGGAGGCAACGAGCGATATGGATACACTGTCGATACAAACAAACTAGTCAGTGATGACACGCATGCGTAGTAGGTCATAGCAGGGACTTAGAAAAATGCTGAGAGAAAACACCAATACATCAGGAATCGGCGCAAGCGCCGTAGCTGACAAAATGGACATAGAGTAGACGCCCCGTGATAAACTCCCTTAGAATAGCCGCGCATGCGCCATGGCACATAATGGGCACTTAGAAAAATGATGAGCTCCAGGGCAGCAGCAGAAAGCATCGCATGTCAGCGCAGGCGCTGTGGCTGTCACTCAAGACTCAGAGCAGGCATATAATGATACCATCACAATAGCAACACGCGTGCGCAACAATATCAACATCGGACTTAGAAAAATACTCAGAAAGATAATGATAAAAGCAGAGTCGACACTGCCTGCTTTGGTATGGGAAAGGTGCACAATCGCAAACTGACATGATAGGGACTGAGAAAAGTGTAAACAGCCACGAAGACCTGACAAACCGGCATGCGAGCCGTAAGTGTCAGCTGGCCCCTAATAAAGGGAATAGTAATGTCCCCCGTTTTTGCAGGGGACACCCAGTCAGGGCTGCAGGAGCAGTCTACACTATATACAGCTGTGCAGATCCCTCCTACTCTCAGTCATGAACCCTAGTGACCACAGCACTCCTTTTTAGCCATAATGGTGTACCCATCAATGATAGGTGTATCCGATATCCCAATAGGGACAATACATATTCCGTATGTAGATGAATCATAAGTGTATATAATAAATATAATAGAACAAATTTAGTACCCGCGGCCGCACATTAAAAGACATATATGGTCATAAATGGTGATTCCATAGTAAGATAAACCATAACATAAATAGAGATAGAACCACCCTATGAAAAGGGGGGGAGCAAAATTTTCATGATACTGGCGATTAATCGAATCCAAAAGCACCAACTGATCGTAAATGAGTATAAATAATACGAAAATAAAAAGAAAAGAAAATAACAATAGATAATGAAGACATCCACACAGTACATGAAGGGAAATGAACAACGGATCAAAGAAAGGCACTATAAGTGAAACCCTCATTTAATCCCTGAGGGGTCATGGTACCAAGACGATGGATCCAGCGTGCTTCCTCCTGTAGGAGTTTCTGATCCAAATTGCCAGCCCTGGGTCCCAGTTTTAGTTGTTCAATACCCCAAAATTGGAGCAGCTTGGGGTTGTCAGAATGGAACCTATGCATATGTCTAGAGAGAGTGGTATCCTCTTTCAAATTGATGGTACTAAGATGTCTCGATACTCTCCTCCTCAATTCCTGCAGAGTCTTACCGACATACAATTTCGGGCAGGGACATTTAGCCAAATAGATGATCCCGCTACTCTGGCAGTTAAGAAATTGCTTAATGTGATATAGTCTATTGTCTAAGGGGTTAGTGAAACTTCTAACTCTAGGCATCAGAGGACAAAAGGAACATCTACCGCAGGGATGGAAACCAGTTATAGGTGACTTTAACCATGTAGATGGTGTATTATGGGAAATAGGAGAATAATGGCTATGTACCAAAAAATCACGGAGATTTTTACCCCTGCGATAGGTAATAGCAGGATTGGCCGGGAGTACCTCCACTAAATCTGGGTCAGCGGTAAGGATCGACCAATGTTTTCTCAGAACGCCAACCACCTGAGAGGAGCACACGTCAAAAGTGCCAATGCAACGGATGGCATTGGACGATGGTGGCAATACGGATCCAGCACCTCTATCGGAGAGTAGTTCAGATCTCTGAGATGCCCTGGCCCTAGCATAGGCCCTATGGAGCCACTTTTTGGGATACCCCCGTGCCAAAAATTTATGGTAAAGACCATCACATTCTCTCTGAAAAGATGACTCATCGGAACAGTTGCGTTTGGCTCGTAGGTATTGGCCGATAGGTATCTCTCTCTTCAGGGCAGGTGGGTGATAGCTGTTCCAATGCAGGAAGCTATTAGTCGCTGTAGCTTTTCGAAATATATCGGTTTGGACACCGCCAACAGGATCCAGAGAGATCTTAAGGTCCAGGAAATCAATTACCCGATCGTTTATATCAAAAGTGAATTTCATACCGATAGAGTTGGTATTGAGCATAGACATGAAGTCAGTGAAAATGTTGACATCCCCATCCCAAAGGATGAGAATGTCATCAATATATCTACCCCAAAAGGAGATATGTGAGGTAAAGAAAAGTAGATCGTCGGAAAAAACAATGGTGTCTTCCCACCAACCCAGGAAAAGGTTGGCGTAGGAAGGTGCACAAACAGTGCCCATGGCCGTGCCTTTTATCTGATGATAATATTTGGCATCAAAAGTGAAAAAATTATGAGTGAGTAGAAAACGTAATAATGATAGAACAAAATTATTATGACGATGAAATTGTGTGCCTTTGGTGCTCAAAAAATATTCAACTGCATTGAGACCCAGGTCGTGCTGAATGTTAGTGTACAGGGACTCCACGTCTATGCTCGCCAACAAAGTGGTGGGGGTGACATTGATCTCCTGAATCCTGGTGACGGTGTCTTTAGTATCCTTAAGGTGAGATGACAGGGCAGAGACAAAAGGGGACAGAATCTCGTCCACGTAAAGACTTATGCCCTGTGTAAGGTTGTCGTTTCCCGACACTATAGGTCTTCCAGGGATGGGGTTCTTATTTTTATGGACCTTTGGTAAAGCGTAAAAGGTTGCAAGAGTGGGAGTGGGATTATACAGACGTTTAAATTCATCCAAAGTAATAAGATTACTACTCTTAGCATCGGTAAGTAGGTCAAACAGCTCTAATAGGTAGTTGGTCGTAGGGTTGCTTTTTAAGGTAGTATAAGTTGTATGATCACCTAGTAACCTATGGACCATGTCTGCATAATCCACACGGTCCATCACTACAATATTGCCTCCTTTATCCGAGGGCTTAAACACCAAATCCGCATTACCACATAAATCGTCCAACGCCATCCTCTCATCACTGCTAAGATTACCAAAGGCCATAGACCTGTCACCTCTCAAGCTTTTAAGGTCTTTACAGACCATTTTAACAAAAACATCAATATGTCCATACTGAGAGAAAGGGGGAGTAAGCTTGGATTTGGGGCGTAGCGACGAAAAGGGGCCAACCGCCTCAGAGACTCCATATTGGTTCTCCCGAAGGAGACTCTCAAGAGCCCTCATGGTGTTTTGCTCTTGGCGATCCTGACGGATACCATCCTGTATGGAACCCTTAAAATGCTTATGTAGGGCCAGTTTTCTCGCGAAAAGATTAATATCCTTTGCCCATGTGAATTCATTAAAAGGGGGTGCAGGGGTATATGAGAGTCCCCTTTGTAAGAGGGTCAACTGATGTGAGTTTAAACTGTATGAAGACAAATTGATTATCTGCATATCGGCGTCGTTGGTGGTTGGTATGTTTGATTTTATGATTTGAGTCCCCAGTGCATATTGAGTGGTCCTAAAAAAGGAAATGTAGTAGAAGGGCCCATGGTAGTATTGGTACCATTGCCACCACTCGAAGCTGCAGCTGTGGTTGGTAACTGAGAGTTGCCCATCATGCTTGTGGCACTTTGGGCATAGGTAGGAACAGATGTAGATAAGACAGATGAAGAGTTGGAGACAGCAGGTGGACATGGTCTATTTCTAATCAGGGGTCCAATAGGCGGCTGCTTAGATACAGTAGAGATTTTCTTTGAAAAGCCAGGCCTGGTGTTCCTAACCTTACGCTTAGTACCTAGTCTGGGACTATCACCAGTAGATCTAGAAAATTCCGTACCCGAAGTATCCGATTCAGAGAAATCGGTATATACAGTAGTTTGTTTAGGGGTAGGGACAAAGCGTGTCCTATACGTATAGATTTGGCCTATATCGAAGTCCCTCCGATCCCGAATATATTTGCGATGTTTACGCTCCTTTATCTCACCCTGTAATTTCTCAATGTTTTTTTGTAGTTTAGCCTCTGATGCAGCGAATTCAGGACAGGACTGAAAGACCTGTATATCCGATATCTCTTTTTCAAGTTGAGCGCCAATTTTACTGTGGCTCTGCTTTTCGAATTCCAGCAAATACTGAAGCATCCGCAAGGAACTCTCAGTGAGAAGGTCCTCCCACCCCTTTGTGAAGGCAGTGTTGTCACGATGTGAGTTAGGTGTGATATTAATTCTAAGACCCCTATAGACAATCTTCTGCTGTATATAGGTCTCAAGACTGGCTATCTCCCAACAGGAGCGCACAAATTTTTGATACGTTTTCTGAAGGTCCCTAAACGCTGTATGGATGTCAAACTGATGCAATGGAATATTGTCAGTGGAAAAGACATAAGCCACCTCAGCGGACAGAGTCTCTATGTTGGGCTTCTTAGACAAAAAACCAGCCATATCAAATAAACAGTATGAAATATAAAGAGTTCCACAGTGGGAACAGGGTCAATAGGAAAGGGTAATTAACCCAGCAATATTAAACAGAGAGCAGTTGTGACCCAGGGCAGTCAGCAGGTAAAATATACAATCAAAACAGGAATGCCAACAGGCAAGCAAAAACCCTTATTTCCTGACTACCCACAATTAATTAGGAAAATAAACTAACAAATTTTATTAAGCTACGTGTAGCAAAGAGACAGACCACATAAACGTCAGTTTAAAATTATCACTGTCACAGTGCCGAAGTGAAAGTGAAAATCAGCCAGCTGGAAGGCTCGGCAAATCATTCAAACGGCCAAGGTGAACACTGACTGAATTGAAGTCAGCTTGCAAGATAGAAGCCACATTTAGTAAATAGGCATTAAATTCGGCTAGGACAGGAATTAAAAACACACTTTAAAGCCCCCCCGACATGTTTCGCTAACTAGTAGCGTCCTCAGGGGTACATGGGGCTAATGGCGACGCGGCGAGAAAACGGAAGCCTTTATGGCAACATGGAGTGACGTAAATGGGAGGCGTGTAGAGGAACGGGCTGCCAAT
This sequence comes from Rhinoderma darwinii, assembly GCF_050947455.1. NCBI lineage: Eukaryota > Metazoa > Chordata > Amphibia > Anura > Rhinodermatidae > Rhinoderma > Rhinoderma darwinii. The sequence goes on along the minus strand of NC_134689.1, from coordinate 263,338,525 downwards.
CAGCCACCTCAGGACATCGCAAAGAACAGATGATACTGCCCGGCCAATAGAGATCATCCTATTGAGGAACCAATAGGAGGCAACGAGCGATATGGATACACTGTCGATACAAACAAACTAGTCAGTGATGACACGCATGCGTAGTAGGTCATAGCAGGGACTTAGAAAAATGCTGAGAGAAAACACCAATACATCAGGAATCGGCGCAAGCGCCGTAGCTGACAAAATGGACATAGAGTAGACGCCCCGTGATAAACTCCCTTAGAATAGCCGCGCATGCGCCATGGCACATAATGGGCACTTAGAAAAATGATGAGCTCCAGGGCAGCAGCAGAAAGCATCGCATGTCAGCGCAGGCGCTGTGGCTGTCACTCAAGACTCAGAGCAGGCATATAATGTCTCAATGCAGTTGAATATTTTTTGAGCACCAAAGGCACACAATTTCATCGTCATAATAATTTTGTTCTATCATTATTACGTTTTCTACTCACTCATAATTTTTTCACTTTTGATGCCAAATATTATCATCAGATAAAAGGCACGGCCATGGGCACTGTTTGTGCACCTTCCTACGCCAACCTTTTCCTGGGTTGGTGGGAAGACACCATTGTTTTTTCCGACGATCTACTTTTCTTTACCTCACATATCTCCTTTTGGGGTAGATATATTGATGACATTCTCATCCTTTGGGATGGGGATGTCAACATTTTCACTGACTTCATGTCTATGCTCAATACCAACTCTATCGGTATGAAATTCACTTTTGATATAAACGATCGGGTAATTGATTTCCTGGACCTTAAGATCTCTCTGGATCCTGTTGGCGGTGTCCAAACCGATATATTTCGAAAAGCTACAGCGACTAATAGCTTCCTGCATTGGAACAGCTATCACCCACCTGCCCTGAAGAGAGGGATACCTATCGGCCAATACCTACGAGCCAAACGCAACTGTTCCGATGAGTCATCTTTTCAGAGAGAATGTGATGGTCTTTACCATAAATTTTTGGCACGGGGGTATCCAAAAAAGTGGCTCCATAGGGCCTATGCTAGGGCCAGGGCATCTCAGAGATCTGAACTACTCTCCGATAGAGGTGCTGGATCCGTATTGCCACCATCGTCCAATGCCATCCGTTGCATTGGCACTTTTGACGTGTGCTCCTCTCAGGTGGTTGGCGTTCTGAGAAAACATTGGTCGATCCTTACCGCTGACCCAGATTTAGTGGAGGTACTCCCGGCCAATCCTGCTATTACCTATCGCAGGGGTAAAAATCTCCGTGATTTTTTGGTACATAGCCATTATTCTCCTATTTCCCATAATACACCATCTACATGGTTAAAGTCACCTATAACTGGTTTCCATCCCTGCGGTAGATGTTCCTTTTGTCCTCTGATGCCTAGAGTTAGAAGTTTCACTAACCCCTTAGACAATAGACTATATCACATTAAGCAATTTCTTAACTGCCAGAGTAGCGGGATCATCTATTTGGCTAAATGTCCCTGCCCGAAATTGTATGTCGGTAAGACTCTGCAGGAATTGAGGAGGAGAGTATCGAGACATCTTAGTACCATCAATTTGAAAGAGGATACCACTCTCTCTAGACATATGCATAGGTTCCATTCTGACAACCCCAAGCTGCTCCAATTTTGGGGTATTGAGCAACTAAAACTGGGACCCAGGGCTGGCAATTTGGATCAGAAACTCCTACAGGAGGAAGCACGCTGGATCCATCGTCTTGGTACCATGACCCCTCAGGGATTAAATGAGGGTTTCACTTATAGTGCCTTTCTTTGATCCGTTGTTCATTTCCCTTCATGTACTGTGTGGATGTCTTCATTATCTATTGTTATTTTCTTTTCTTTTTATTTTCGTATTATTTATACTCATTTACGATCAGTTGGTGCTTTTGGATTCGATTAATCGCCAGTATCATGAAAATTTTGCTCCCCCCCTTTTCATAGGGTGGTTCTATCTCTATTTATGTTATGGTTTATCTTACTATGGAATCACCATTTATGACCATATATGTCTTTTAATGTGCGGCCGCGGGTACTAAATTTGTTCTATTATATTTATTATATACACTTATGATTCATCTACATACGGAATATGTATTGTCCCTATTGGGATATCGGATACACCTATCATTGATGGGTACACCATTATGGCTAAAAAGGAGTGCTGTGGTCACTAGGGTTCATGACTGAGAGTAGGAGGGATCTGCACAGCTGTATATAGTGTAGACTGCTCCTGCAGCCCTGACTGGGTGTCCCCTGCAAAAACGGGGGACATTACTATTCCCTTTATTAGGGGCCAGCTGACACTTACGGCTCGCATGCCGGTTTGTCAGGTCTTCGTGGCTGTTTACACTTTTCTCAGTCCCTATCATGTCAGTTTGCGATTGTGCACCTTTCCCATACCAAAGCAGGCAGTGTCGACTCTGCTTTTATCATTATCTTTCTGAGTATTTTTCTAAGTCCGATGTGGATATTGTTGCGCACGCGTGTTGCTATTGTGATGGTATCATTATATGCCTGCTCTGAGTCTTGAGTGACAGCCACAGCGCCTGCGCTGACATGCGATGCTTTCTGCTGCTGCCCTGGAGCTCATCATTTTTCTAAGTGCCCATTATGTGCCATGGCGCATGCGCGGCTATTCTAAGGGAGTTTATCACGGGGCGTCTACTCTATGTCCATTTTGTCAGCTACGGCGCTTGCGCCGATTCCTGATGTATTGGTGTTTTCTCTCAGCATTTTTCTAAGTCCCTGCTATGACCTACTACGCATGCGTGTCATCACTGACTAGTTTGTTTGTATCGACAGTGTATCCATATCGCTCGTTGCCTCCTATTGGTTCCTCAATAGGATGATCTCTATTGGCCGGGCAGTATCATCTGTTCTTTGCGATGTCCTGAGGTGGCTGATTGGCAGCCCGTTCCTCTACACGCCTCCCATTTACGTCACTCCATGTTGCCATAAAGGCTTCCGTTTTCTCGCCGCGTCGCCATTAGCCCCATGTACCCCTGAGGACGCTACTAGTTAGCGAAACATGTCGGGGGGGCTTTAAAGTGTGTTTTTAATTCCTGTCCTAGCCGAATTTAATGCCTATTTACTAAATGTGGCTTCTATCTTGCAAGCTGACTTCAATTCAGTCAGTGTTCACCTTGGCCGTTTGAATGATTTGCCGAGCCTTCCAGCTGGCTGATTTTCACTTTCACTTCGGCACTGTGACAGTGATAATTTTAAACTGACGTTTATGTGGTCTGTCTCTTTGCTACACGTAGCTTAATAAAATTTGTTAGTTTATTTTCCTAATTAATTGTGGGTAGTCAGGAAATAAGGGTTTTTGCTTGCCTGTTGGCATTCCTGTTTTGATTGTATATTTTACCTGCTGACTGCCCTGGGTCACAACTGCTCTCTGTTTAATATTGCTGGGTTAATTACCCTTTCCTATTGACCCTGTTCCCACTGTGGAACTCTTTATATTTCATACTGTTTATTTGATATGGCTGGTTTTTTGTCTAAGAAGCCCAACATAGAGACTCTGTCCGCTGAGGTGGCTTATGTCTTTTCCACTGACAATATTCCATTGCATCAGTTTGACATCCATACAGCGTTTAGGGACCTTCAGAAAACGTATCAAAAATTTGTGCGCTCCTGTTGGGAGATAGCCAGTCTTGAGACCTATATACAGCAGAAGATTGTCTATAGGGGTCTTAGAATTAATATCACACCTAACTCACATCGTGACAACACTGCCTTCACAAAGGGGTGGGAGGACCTTCTCACTGAGAGTTCCTTGCGGATGCTTCAGTATTTGCTGGAATTCGAAAAGCAGAGCCACAGTAAAATTGGCGCTCAACTTGAAAAAGAGATATCGGATATACAGGTCTTTCAGTCCTGTCCTGAATTCGCTGCATCAGAGGCTAAACTACAAAAAAACATTGAGAAATTACAGGGTGAGATAAAGGAGCGTAAACATCGCAAATATATTCGGGATCGGAGGGACTTCGATATAGGCCAAATCTATACGTATAGGACACGCTTTGTCCCTACCCCTAAACAAACTACTGTATATACCGATTTCTCTGAATCGGATACTTCGGGTACGGAATTTTCTAGATCTACTGGTGATAGTCCCAGACTAGGTACTAAGCGTAAGGTTAGGAACACCAGGCCTGGCTTTTCAAAGAAAATCTCTACTGTATCTAAGCAGCCGCCTATTGGACCCCTGATTAGAAATAGACCATGTCCACCTGCTGTCTCCAACTCTTCATCTGTCTTATCTACATCTGTTCCTACCTATGCCCAAAGTGCCACAAGCATGATGGGCAACTCTCAGTTACCAACCACAGCTGCAGCTTCGAGTGGTGGCAATGGTACCAATACTACCATGGGCCCTTCTACTACATTTCCTTTTTTAGGACCACTCAATATGCACTGGGGACTCAAATCATAAAATCAAACATACCAACCACCAACGACGCCGATATGCAGATAATCAATTTGTCTTCATACAGTTTAAACTCACATCAGTTGACCCTCTTACAAAGGGGACTCTCATATACCCCTGCACCCCCTTTTAATGAATTCACATGGGCAAAGGATATTAATCTTTTCGCGAGAAAACTGGCCCTACATAAGCATTTTAAGGGTTCCATACAGGATGGTATCCGTCAGGATCGCCAAGAGCAAAACACCATGAGGGCTCTTGAGAGTCTCCTTCGGGAGAACCAATATGGAGTCTCTGAGGCGGTTGGCCCCTTTTCGTCGCTACGCCCCAAATCCAAGCTTACTCCCCCTTTCTCTCAGTATGGACATATTGATGTTTTTGTTAAAATGGTCTGTAAAGACCTTAAAAGCTTGAGAGGTGACAGGTCTATGGCCTTTGGTAATCTTAGCAGTGATGAGAGGATGGCGTTGGACGATTTATGTGGTAATGCGGATTTGGTGTTTAAGCCCTCGGATAAAGGAGGCAATATTGTAGTGATGGACCGTGTGGATTATGCAGACATGGTCCATAGGTTACTAGGTGATCATACAACTTATACTACCTTAAAAAGCAACCCTACGACCAACTACCTATTAGAGCTGTTTGACCTACTTACCGATGCTAAGAGTAGTAATCTTATTACTTTGGATGAATTTAAACGTCTGTATAATCCCACTCCCACTCTTGCAACCTTTTACGCTTTACCAAAGGTCCATAAAAATAAGAACCCCATCCCTGGAAGACCTATAGTGTCGGGAAACGACAACCTTACACAGGGCATAAGTCTTTACGTGGACGAGATTCTGTCCCCTTTTGTCTCTGCCCTGTCATCTCACCTTAAGGATACTAAAGACACCGTCACCAGGATTCAGGAGATCAATGTCACCCCCACCACTTTGTTGGCGAGCATAGACGTGGAGTCCCTGTACACTAACATTCAGCACGACCTGGGTCTCAATGCAGTTGAATATTTTTTGAGCACCAAAGGCACACAATTTCATCGTCATAATAATTTTGTTCTATCATTATTACGTTTTCTACTCACTCATAATTTTTTCACTTTTGATGCCAAATATTATCATCAGATAAAAGGCACGGCCATGGGCACTGTTTGTGCACCTTCCTACGCCAACCTTTTCCTGGGTTGGTGGGAAGACACCATTGTTTTTTCCGACGATCTACTTTTCTTTACCTCACATATCTCCTTTTGGGGTAGATATATTGATGACATTCTCATCCTTTGGGATGGGGATGTCAACATTTTCACTGACTTCATGTCTATGCTCAATACCAACTCTATCGGTATGAAATTCACTTTTGATATAAACGATCGGGTAATTGATTTCCTGGACCTTAAGATCTCTCTGGATCCTGTTGGCGGTGTCCAAACCGATATATTTCGAAAAGCTACAGCGACTAATAGCTTCCTGCATTGGAACAGCTATCACCCACCTGCCCTGAAGAGAGGGATACCTATCGGCCAATACCTACGAGCCAAACGCAACTGTTCCGATGAGTCATCTTTTCAGAGAGAATGTGATGGTCTTTACCATAAATTTTTGGCACGGGGGTATCCAAAAAAGTGGCTCCATAGGGCCTATGCTAGGGCCAGGGCATCTCAGAGATCTGAACTACTCTCCGATAGAGGTGCTGGATCCGTATTGCCACCATCGTCCAATGCCATCCGTTGCATTGGCACTTTTGACGTGTGCTCCTCTCAGGTGGTTGGCGTTCTGAGAAAACATTGGTCGATCCTTACCGCTGACCCAGATTTAGTGGAGGTACTCCCGGCCAATCCTGCTATTACCTATCGCAGGGGTAAAAATCTCCGTGATTTTTTGGTACATAGCCATTATTCTCCTATTTCCCATAATACACCATCTACATGGTTAAAGTCACCTATAACTGGTTTCCATCCCTGCGGTAGATGTTCCTTTTGTCCTCTGATGCCTAGAGTTAGAAGTTTCACTAACCCCTTAGACAATAGACTATATCACATTAAGCAATTTCTTAACTGCCAGAGTAGCGGGATCATCTATTTGGCTAAATGTCCCTGCCCGAAATTGTATGTCGGTAAGACTCTGCAGGAATTGAGGAGGAGAGTATCGAGACATCTTAGTACCATCAATTTGAAAGAGGATACCACTCTCTCTAGACATATGCATAGGTTCCATTCTGACAACCCCAAGCTGCTCCAATTTTGGGGTATTGAACAACTAAAACTGGGACCCAGGGCTGGCAATTTGGATCAGAAACTCCTACAGGAGGAAGCACGCTGGATCCATCGTCTTGGTACCATGACCCCTCAGGGATTAAATGAGGGTTTCACTTATAGTGCCTTTCTTTGATCCGTTGTTCATTTCCCTTCATGTACTGTGTGGATGTCTTCATTATCTATTGTTATTTTCTTTTCTTTTTATTTTCGTATTATTTATACTCATTTACGATCAGTTGGTGCTTTTGGATTCGATTAATCGCCAGTATCATGAAAATTTTGCTCCCCCCCTTTTCATAGGGTGGTTCTATCTCTATTTATGTTATGGTTTATCTTACTATGGAATCACCATTTATGACCATATATGTCTTTTAATGTGCGGCCGCGGGTACTAAATTTGTTCTATTATATTTATTATATACACTTATGATTCATCTACATACGGAATATGTATTGTCCCTATTGGGATATCGGATACACCTATCATTGATGGGTACACCATTATGGCTAAAAAGGAGTGCTGTGGTCACTAGGGTTCATGACTGAGAGTAGGAGGGATCTGCACAGCTGTATATAGTGTAGACTGCTCCTGCAGCCCTGACTGGGTGTCCCCTGCAAAAACGGGGGACATTACTATTCCCTTTATTAGGGGCCAGCTGACACTTACGGCTCGCATGCCGGTTTGTCAGGTCTTCGTGGCTGTTTACACTTTTCTCAGTCCCTATCATGTCAGTTTGCGATTGTGCACCTTTCCCATACCAAAGCAGGCAGTGTCGACTCTGCTTTTATCATTATCTTTCTGAGTATTTTTCTAAGTCCGATGTGGATATTGTTGCGCACGCGTGTTGCTATTGTGATGGTATCATTATATGCCTGCTCTGAGTCTTGAGTGACAGCCACAGCGCCTGCGCTGACATGCGATGCTTTCTGCTGCTGCCCTGGAGCTCATCATTTTTCTAAGTGCCCATTATGTGCCATGGCGCATGCGCGGCTATTCTAAGGGAGTTTATCACGGGGCGTCTACTCTATGTCCATTTTGTCAGCTACGGCGCTTGCGCCGATTCCTGATGTATTGGTGTTTTCTCTCAGCATTTTTCTAAGTCCCTGCTATGACCTACTACGCATGCGTGTCATCACTGACTAGTTTGTTTGTATCGACAGTGTATCCATATCGCTCGTTGCCTCCTATTGGTTCCTCAATAGGATGATCTCTATTGGCCGGGCAGTATCATCTGTTCTTTGCGATGTCCTGAGGTGGCTGATTGGCAGCCCGTTCCTCTACACGCCTCCCATTTACGTCACTCCATGTTGCCATAAAGGCTTCCGTTTTCTCGCCGCGTCGCCATTAGCCCCATGTACCCCTGAGGACGCTACTAGTTAGCGAAACATGTCGGGGGGGCTTTAAAGTGTGTTTTTAATTCCTGTCCTAGCCGAATTTAATGCCTATTTACTAAATGTGGCTTCTATCTTGCAAGCTGACTTCAATTCAGTCAGTGTTCACCTTGGCCGTTTGAATGATTTGCCGAGCCTTCCAGCTGGCTGATTTTCACTTTCACTTCGGCACTGTGACAGTGATAATTTTAAACTGACGTTTATGTGGTCTGTCTCTTTGCTACACGTAGCTTAATAAAATTTGTTAGTTTATTTTCCTAATTAATTGTGGGTAGTCAGGAAATAAGGGTTTTTGCTTGCCTGTTGGCATTCCTGTTTTGATTGTATATTTTACCTGCTGACTGCCCTGGGTCACAACTGCTCTCTGTTTAATATTGCTGGGTTAATTACCCTTTCCTATTGACCCTGTTCCCACTGTGGAACTCTTTATATTTCATACTGTTTATTTGATATGGCTGGTTTTTTGTCTAAGAAGCCCAACATAGAGACTCTGTCCGCTGAGGTGGCTTATGTCTTTTCCACTGACAATATTCCATTGCATCAGTTTGACATCCATACAGCGTTTAGGGACCTTCAGAAAACGTATCAAAAATTTGTGCGCTCCTGTTGGGAGATAGCCAGTCTTGAGACCTATATACAGCAGAAGATTGTCTATAGGGGTCTTAGAATTAATATCACACCTAACTCACATCGTGACAACACTGCCTTCACAAAGGGGTGGGAGGACCTTCTCACTGAGAGTTCCTTGCGGATGCTTCAGTATTTGCTGGAATTCGAAAAGCAGAGCCACAGTAAAATTGGCGCTCAACTTGAAAAAGAGATATCGGATATACAGGTCTTTCAGTCCTGTCCTGAATTCGCTGCATCAGAGGCTAAACTACAAAAAAACATTGAGAAATTACAGGGTGAGATAAAGGAGCGTAAACATCGCAAATATATTCGGGATCGGAGGGACTTCGATATAGGCCAAATCTATACGTATAGGACACATTTTGTCCCTACCCCTAAACAAACTACTGTATATACCGATTTCTCTGAATCGGATACTTCGGGTACGGAATTTTCTAGATCTACTGGTGATAGTCCCAGACTAGGTACTAAGCGTAAGGTTAGGAACACCAGGCCTGGCTTTTCAAAGAAAATCTCTACTGTATCTAAGCAGCCGCCTATTGGACCCCTGATTAGAAATAGACCATGTCCACCTGCTGTCTCCAACTCTTCATCTGTCTTATCTACATCTGTTCCTACCTATGCCCAAAGTGCCACAAGCATGATGGGCAACTCTCAGTTACCAACCACAGCTGCAGCTTCGAGTGGTGGCAATGGTACCAATACTACCATGGGCCCTTCTACTACATTTCCTTTTTTAGGACCACTCAATATGCACTGGGGACTCAAATCATAAAATCAAACATACCAACCACCAACGACGCCGATATGCAGATAATCAATTTGTCTTCATACAGTTTAAACTCACATCAGTTGACCCTCTTACAAAGGGGACTCTCATATACCCCTGCACCCCCTTTTAATGAATTCACATGGGCAAAGGATATTAATCTTTTCGCGAGAAAACTGGCCCTACATAAGCATTTTAAGGGTTCCATACAGGATGGTATCCGTCAGGATCGCCAAGAGCAAAACACCATGAGGGCTCTTGAGAGTCTCCTTCGGGAGAACCAATATGGAGTCTCTGAGGCGGTTGGCCCCTTTTCGTCGCTACGCCCCAAATCCAAGCTTACTCCCCCTTTCTCTCAGTATGGACATATTGATGTTTTTGTTAAAATGGTCTGTAAAGACCTTAAAAGCTTGAGAGGTGACAGGTCTATGGCCTTTGGTAATCTTAGCAGTGATGAGAGGATGGCGTTGGACGATTTATGTGGTAATGCGGATTTGGTGTTTAAGCCCTCGGATAAAGGAGGCAATATTGTAGTGATGGACCGTGTGGATTATGCAGACATGGTCCATAGGTTACTAGGTGATCATACAACTTATACTACCTTAAAAAGCAACCCTACGACCAACTACCTATTAGAGCTGTTTGACCTACTTACCGATGCTAAGAGTAGTAATCTTATTACTTTGGATGAATTTAAACGTCTGTATAATCCCACTCCCACTCTTGCAACCTTTTACGCTTTACCAAAGGTCCATAAAAATAAGAACCCCATCCCTGGAAGACCTATAGTGTCGGGAAACGACAACCTTACACAGGGCATAAGTCTTTACGTGGACGAGATTCTGTCCCCTTTTGTCTCTGCCCTGTCATCTCACCTTAAGGATACTAAAGACACCGTCACCAGGATTCAGGAGATCAATGTCACCCCCACCACTTTGTTGGCGAGCATAGACGTGGAGTCCCTGTACACTAACATTCAGCACGACCTGGGTCTCAATGCAGTTGAATATTTTTTGAGCACCAAAGGCACACAATTTCATCGTCATAATAATTTTGTTCTATCATTATTACGTTTTCTACTCACTCATAATTTTTTCACTTTTGATGCCAAATATTATCATCAGATAAAAGGCACGGCCATGGGCACTGTTTGTGCACCTTCCTACGCCAACCTTTTCCTGGGTTGGTGGGAAGACACCATTGTTTTTTCCGACGATCTACTTTTCTTTACCTCACATATCTCCTTTTGGGGTAGATATATTGATGACATTCTCATCCTTTGGGATGGGGATGTCAACATTTTCACTGACTTCATGTCTATGCTCAATACCAACTCTATCGGTATGAAATTCACTTTTGATATAAACGATCGGGTAATTGATTTCCTGGACCTTAAGATCTCTCTGGATCCTGTTGGCGGTGTCCAAACCGATACATTTCGAAAAGCTACAGCGACTAATAGCTTCCTGCATTGGAACAGCTATCACCCACCTGCCCTGAAGAGAGGGATACCTATCGGCCAATACCTACGAGCCAAACGCAACTGTTCCGATGAGTCATCTTTTCAGAGAGAATGTGATGGTCTTTACCATAAATTTTTGGCACGGGGGTATCCAAAAAAGTGGCTCCATAGGGCCTATGCTAGGGCCAGGGCATCTCAGAGATCTGAACTACTCTCCGATAGAGGTGCTGGATCCGTATTGCCACCATCGTCCAATGCCATCCGTTGCATTGGCACTTTTGACGTGTGCTCCTCTCAGGTGGTTGGCGTTCTGAGAAAACATTGGTCGATCCTTACCGCTGACCCAGATTTAGTGGAGGTACTCCCGGCCAATCCTGCTATTACCTATCGCAGGGGTAAAAATCTCCGTGATTTTTTGGTACATAGCCATTATTCTCCTATTTCCCATAATACACCATCTACATGGTTAAAGTCACCTATAACTGGTTTCCATCCCTGCGGTAGATGTTCCTTTTGTCCTCTGATGCCTAGAGTTAGAAGTTTCACTAACCCCTTAGACAATAGACTATATCACATTAAGCAATTTCTTAACTGCCAGAGTAGCGGGATCATCTATTTGGCTAAATGTCCCTGCCCGAAATTGTATGTCGGTAAGACTCTGCAGGAATTGAGGAGGAGAGTATCGAGACATCTTAGTACCATCAATTTGAAAGAGGATACCACTCTCTCTAGACATATGCATAGGTTCCATTCTGACAACCCCAAGCTGCTCCAATTTTGGGGTATTGAACAACTAAAACTGGGACCCAGGGCTGGCAATTTGGATCAGAAACTCCTACAGGAGGAAGCACGCTGGATCCATCGTCTTGGTACCATGACCCCTCAGGGATTTAATGAGGGTTTCACTTATAGTGCCTTTCTTTGATCCGTTGTTCATTTCCCTTCATGTACTGTGTGGATGTCTTCATTATCTATTGTTATTTTCTTTTCTTTTTATTTTCGTATTATTTATACTCATTTACGATCAGTTGGTGCTTTTGGATTCGATTAATCGCCAGTATCATGAAAATTTTGCTCCCCCCCTTTTCATAGGGTGGTTCTATCTCTATTTATGTTATGGTTTATCTTACTATGGAATCACCATTTATGACCATATATGTCTTTTAATGTGCGGCCGCGGGTACTAAATTTGTTCTATTATATTTATTATATACACTTATGATTCATCTACATACGGAATATGTATTGTCCCTATTGGGATATCGGATACACCTATCATTGATGGGTACACCATTATGGCTAAAAAGGAGTGCTGTGGTCACTAGGGTTCATGACTGAGAGTAGGAGGGATCTGCACAGCTGTATATAGTGTAGACTGCTCCTGCAGCCCTGACTGGGTGTCCCCTGCAAAAACGGGGGACATTACTATTCCCTTTATTAGGGGCCAGCTGACACTTACGGCTCGCATGCCGGTTTGTCAGGTCTTCGTGGCTGTTTACACTTTTCTCAGTCCCTATCATGTCAGTTTGCGATTGTGCACCTTTCCCATACCAAAGCAGGCAGTGTCGACTCTGCTTTTATCATTATCTTTCTGAGTATTTTTCTAAGTCCGATGTGGATATTGTTGCGCACGCGTGTTGCTATTGTGATGGTATCATTATATGCCTGCTCTGAGTCTTGAGTGACAGCCACAGCGCCTGCGCTGACATGCGATGCTTTCTGCTGCTGCCCTGGAGCTCATCATTTTTCTAAGTGCCCATTATGTGCCATGGCGCATGCGCGGCTATTCTAAGGGAGTTTATCACGGGGCGTCTACTCTATGTCCATTTTGTCAGCTACGGCGCTTGCGCCGATTCCTGATGTATTGGTGTTTTCTCTCAGCATTTTTCTAAGTCCCTGCTATGACCTACTACGCATGCGTGTCATCACTGACTAGTTTGTTTGTATCGACAGTGTATCCATATCGCTCGTTGCCTCCTATTGGTTCCTCAATAGGATGATCTCTATTGGCCGGGCAGTATCATCTGTTCTTTGCGATGTCCTGAGGTGGCTGATTGGCAGCCCGTTCCTCTACACGCCTCCCATTTACGTCACTCCATGTTGCCATAAAGGCTTCCGTTTTCTCGCCGCGTCGCCATTAGCCCCATGTACCCCTGAGGACGCTACTAGTTAGCGAAACATGTCGGGGGGGCTTTAAAGTGTGTTTTTAATTCCTGTCCTAGCCGAATTTAATGCCTATTTACTAAATGTGGCTTCTATCTTGCAAGCTGACTTCAATTCAGTCAGTGTTCACCTTGGCCGTTTGAATGATTTGCCGAGCCTTCCAGCTGGCTGATTTTCACTTTCACTTCGGCACTGTGACAGTGATAATTTTAAACTGACGTTTATGTGGTCTGTCTCTTTGCTACACGTAGCTTAATAAAATTTGTTAGTTTATTTTCCTAATTAATTGTGGGTAGTCAGGAAATAAGGGTTTTTGCTTGCCTGTTGGCATTCCTGTTTTGATTGTATATTTTACCTGCTGACTGCCCTGGGTCACAACTGCTCTCTGTTTAATATTGCTGGGTTAATTACCCTTTCCTATTGACCCTGTTCCCACTGTGGAACTCTTTATATTTCATACTGTTTATTTGATATGGCTGGTTTTTTGTCTAAGAAGCCCAACATAGAGACTCTGTCCGCTGAGGTGGCTTATGTCTTTTCCACTGACAATATTCCATTGCATCAGTTTGACATCCATACAGCGTTTAGGGACCTTCAGAAAACGTATCAAAAATTTGTGCGCTCCTGTTGGGAGATAGCCAGTCTTGAGACCTATATACAGCAGAAGATTGTCTATAGGGGTCTTAGAATTAATATCACACCTAACTCACATCGTGACAACACTGCCTTCACAAAGGGGTGGGAGGACCTTCTCACTGAGAGTTCCTTGCGGATGCTTCAGTATTTGCTGGAATTCGAAAAGCAGAGCCACAGTAAAATTGGCGCTCAACTTGAAAAAGAGATATCGGATATACAGGTCTTTCAGTCCTGTCCTGAATTCGCTGCATCAGAGGCTAAACTACAAAAAAACATTGAGAAATTACAGGGTGAGATAAAGGAGCGTAAACATCGCAAATATATTCGGGATCGGAGGGACTTCGATATAGGCCAAATCTATACGTATAGGACACGCTTTGTCCCTACCCCTAAACAAACTACTGTATATACCGATTTCTCTGAATCGGATACTTCGGGTACGGAATTTTCTAGATCTACTGGTGATAGTCCCAGACTAGGTACTAAGCGTAAGGTTAGGAACACCAGGCCTGGCTTTTCAAAGAAAATCTCTACTGTATCTAAGCAGCCGCCTATTGGACCCCTGATTAGAAATAGACCATGTCCACCTGCTGTCTCCAACTCTTCATCTGTCTTATCTACATCTGTTCCTACCTATGCCCAAAGTGCCACAAGCATGATGGGCAACTCTCAGTTACCAACCACAGCTGCAGCTTCGAGTGGTGGCAATGGTACCAATACTACCATGGGCCCTTCTACTACATTTCCTTTTTTAGGACCACTCAATATGCACTGGGGACTCAAATCATAAAATCAAACATACCAACCACCAACGACGCCGATATGCAGATAATCAATTTGTCTTCATACAGTTTAAACTCACATCAGTTGACCCTCTTACAAAGGGGACTCTCATATACCCCTGCACCCCCTTTTAATGAATTCACATGGGCAAAGGATATTAATCTTTTCGCGAGAAAACTGGCCCTACATAAGCATTTTAAGGGTTCCATACAGGATGGTATCCGTCAGGATCGCCAAGAGCAAAACACCATGAGGGCTCTTGAGAGTCTCCTTCGGGAGAACCAATATGGAGTCTCTGAGGCGGTTGGCCCCTTTTCGTCGCTACGCCCCAAATCCAAGCTTACTCCCCCTTTCTCTCAGTATGGACATATTGATGTTTTTGTTAAAATGGTCTGTAAAGACCTTAAAAGCTTGAGAGGTGACAGGTCTATGGCCTTTGGTAATCTTAGCAGTGATGAGAGGATGGCGTTGGACGATTTATGTGGTAATGCGGATTTGGTGTTTAAGCCCTCGGATAAAGGAGGCAATATTGTAGTGATGGACCGTGTGGATTATGCAGACATGGTCCATAGGTTACTAGGTGATCATACAACTTATACTACCTTAAAAAGCAACCCTACGACCAACTACCTATTAGAGCTGTTTGACCTACTTACCGATGCTAAGAGTAGTAATCTTATTACTTTGGATGAATTTAAACGTCTGTATAATCCCACTCCCACTCTTGCAACCTTTTACGCTTTACCAAAGGTCCATAAAAATAAGAACCCCATCCCTGGAAGACCTATAGTGTCGGGAAACGACAACCTTACACAGGGCATAAGTCTTTACGTGGACGAGATTCTGTCCCCTTTTGTCTCTGCCCTGTCATCTCACCTTAAGGATACTAAAGACACCGTCACCAGGATTCAGGAGATCAATGTCACCCCCACCACTTTGTTGGCGAGCATAGACGTGGAGTCCCTGTACACTAACATTCAGCACGACCTGGGTCTCAATGCAGTTGAATATTTTTTGAGCACCAAAGGCACACAATTTCATCGTCATAATAATTTTGTTCTATCATTATTACGTTTTCTACTCACTCATAATTTTTTCACTTTTGATGCCAAATATTATCATCAGATAAAAGGCACGGCCATGGGCACTGTTTGTGCACCTTCCTACGCCAACCTTTTCCTGGGTTGGTGGGAAGACACCATTGTTTTTTCCGACGATCTACTTTTCTTTACCTCACATATCTCCTTTTGGGGTAGATATATTGATGACATTCTCATCCTTTGGGATGGGGATGTCAACATTTTCACTGACTTCATGTCTATGCTCAATACCAACTCTATCGGTATGAAATTCACTTTTGATATAAACGATCGGGTAATTGATTTCCTGGACCTTAAGATCTCTCTGGATCCTGTTGGCGGTGTCCAAACCGATATATTTCGAAAAGCTACAGCGACTAATAGCTTCCTGCATTGGAACAGCTATCACCCACCTGCCCTGAAGAGAGGGATACCTATCGGCCAATACCTACGAGCCAAACGCAACTGTTCCGATGAGTCATCTTTTCAGAGAGAATGTGATGGTCTTTACCATAAATTTTTGGCACGGGGGTATCCAAAAAAGTGGCTCCATAGGGCCTATGCTAGGGCCAGGGCATCTCAGAGATCTGAACTACTCTCCGATAGAGGTGCTGGATCCGTATTGCCACCATCGTCCAATGCCATCCGTTGCATTGGCACTTTTGACGTGTGCTCCTCTCAGGTGGTTGGCGTTCTGAGAAAACATTGGTCGATCCTTACCGCTGACCCAGATTTAGTGGAGGTACTCCCGGCCAATCCTGCTATTACCTATCGCAGGGGTAAAAATCTCCGTGATTTTTTGGTACATAGCCATTATTCTCCTATTTCCCATAATACACCATCTACATGGTTAAAGTCACCTATAACTGGTTTCCATCCCTGCGGTAGATGTTCCTTTTGTCCTCTGATGCCTAGAGTTAGAAGTTTCACTAACCCCTTAGACAATAGACTATATCACATTAAGCAATTTCTTAACTGCCAGAGTAGCGGGATCATCTATTTGGCTAAATGTCCCTGCCCGAAATTGTATGTCGGTAAGACTCTGCAGGAATTGAGGAGGAGAGTATCGAGACATCTTAGTACCATCAATTTGAAAGAGGATACCACTCTCTCTAGACATATGCATAGGTTCCATTCTGACAACCCCAAGCTGCTCCAATTTTGGGGTATTGAACAACTAAAACTGGGACCCAGGGCTGGCAATTTGGATCAGAAACTCCTACAGGAGGAAGCACGCTGGATCCATCGTCTTGGTACCATGACCCCTCAGGGATTAAATGAGGGTTTCACTTATAGTGCCTTTCTTTGATCCGTTGTTCATTTCCCTTCATGTACTGTGTGGATGTCTTCATTATCTATTGTTATTTTCTTTTCTTTTTATTTTCGTATTATTTATACTCATTTACGATCAGTTGGTGCTTTTGGATTCGATTAATCGCCAGTATCATGAAAATTTTGCTCCCCCCCTTTTCATAGGGTGGTTCTATCTCTATTTATGTTATGGTTTATCTTACTATGGAATCACCATTTATGACCATATATGTCTTTTTATGTGCGGCCGCGGGTACTAAATTTGTTCTATTATATTTATTATATACACTTATGATTCATCTACATACGGAATATGTATTGTCCCTATTGGGATATCGGATACACCTATCATTGATGGGTACACCATTATGGCTAAAAAGGAGTGCTGTGGTCACTAGGGTTCATGACTGAGAGTAGGAGGGATCTGCACAGCTGTATATAGTGTAGACTGCTCCTGCAGCCCTGACTGGGTGTCCCCTGCAAAAACGGGGGACATTACTATTCCCTTTATTAGGGGCCAGCTGACACTTACGGCTCGCATGCCGGTTTGTCAGGTCTTCGTGGCTGTTTACACTTTTCTCAGTCCCTATCATGTCAGTTTGCGATTGTGCACCTTTCCCATACCAAAGCAGGCAGTGTCGACTCTGCTTTTATCATTATCTTTCTGAGTATTTTTCTAAGTCCGATGTGGATATTGTTGCGCACGCGTGTTGCTATTGTGATGGTATCATTATATGCCTGCTCTGAGTCTTGAGTGACAGCCACAGCGCCTGCGCTGACATGCGATGCTTTCTGCTGCTGCCCTGGAGCTCATCATTTTTCTAAGTGCCCATTATGTGCCATGGCGCATGCGCGGCTATTCTAAGGGAGTTTATCACGGGGCGTCTACTCTATGTCCATTTTGTCAGCTACGGCGCTTGCGCCGATTCCTGATGTATTGGTGTTTTCTCTCAGCATTTTTCTAAGTCCCTGCTATGACCTACTACGCATGCGTGTCATCACTGACTAGTTTGTTTGTATCGACAGTGTATCCATATCGCTCGTTGCCTCCTATTGGTTCCTCAATAGGATGATCTCTATTGGCCGGGCAGTATCATCTGTTCTTTGCGATGTCCTGAGGTGGCTGATTGGCAGCCCGTTCCTCTACACGCCTCCCATTTACGTCACTCCATGTTGCCATAAAGGCTTCCGTTTTCTCGCCGCGTCGCCATTAGCCCCATGTACCCCTGAGGACGCTACTAGTTAGCGAAACATGTCGGGGGGGCTTTAAAGTGTGTTTTTAATTCCTGTCCTAGCCGAATTTAATGCCTATTTACTAAATGTGGCTTCTACCTTGCAAGCTGACTTCAATTCAGTCAGTGTTCACCTTGGCCGTTTGAATGATTTGCCGAGCCTTCCAGCTGGCTGATTTTCACTTTCACTTCGGCACTGTGACAGTGATAATTTTAAACTGACGTTTATGTGGTCTGTCTCTTTGCTACACGTAGCTTAATAAAATTTGTTAGTTTATTTTCCTAATTAATTGTGGGTAGTCAGGAAATAAGGGTTTTTGCTTGCCTGTTGGCATTCCTGTTTTGATTGTATATTTTACCTGCTGACTGCCCTGGGTCACAACTGCTCTCTGTATAGTTTATATAGGGTACCTCTGGCAGCTCAGACAGCAGCAAGGCAGGCTTGGCAGGAACTAGGCAGCAGGTAGACGTCAGGCGTGGAGAAGCAGGACAGGCGTGGTATACAGCACAGCATGGCTACAGCTAAGCACGGCACTACAGGTAGATCAGGATACAGGTTACAGGATACAGGAACAGGGAACACTGGGAGCAGCAAACACTATGGGACCATTTGCAAGACAGACTTGGAATACAACAACAAAGCTCAGGCGTGGGCGGATGGGGCTGGGACCTTCTTATAACCCAGGGTGCTCTGGAGCAATTTTCTCAATCGCCAACGTGCGCGCGCTCTGGCTTCTTAAGTCTGGACTGAGCTCGTGAGCGCACCCTGGTGGTCACTGTGGAGCAGGACGGTCGTATGTGCGGACATCTCTTGAGAGAATGGCGTCGACTGGATGGAAGGAGTTTGTGGTCAGCGACCATGGACGTAACAGTATCACCCTCTTACGCCCCCTCCTTTTGGGACCAGAACGGGAGAGAAACCTCTTAATGAGGGTAGGAGCGTTGAGATTTTCCTCTGGCTCCCAGGACCTCTCTTCTGGACCAAACCCCTTCCAATCTACTAAATAGAAGGTTCTTCCTCTTACTTATTTATTGTCGAAGATCTCCTTAACCCCGAAAGTGTCTGAAGGGCCGCTGGAGGCAACCGCAGGACTTGGAGTCTTGGTAAAGCGGTTCAGAACCACTGGCTTCAGGAGAGAAACATGGAAGGAGTTGGGGATCTTGAGGGTAGGAGGCAGCTGAAGCTTGTAGGCGACAGGTTCGATCTGCTGCAGGATCTCGAAAGGACCGAGTAACCTGGAAGCAAATTTGTACGACGACACCCTCATTCGAATATTCCTGGAGGACAGCCAGACCTTCGTGCCAGGAATAAACTGAGGGGGTTCTCTTCTCCTTGTGTCCGCTTTCCGCTTCAGGAGTTCGACCGCCAGAATGATGGAGGATCGAGTCTGCTGCCAGAAAGTCCCCAAAGGCCATGTCAGCAGCTGGCACCTCGGACGTAACAGGGAATGGGAGAGGAACTCGTTGGTGCTGGCCAAAGACAATAAGGAACGGAGTCTTCTGTTTGGACTCGCTGGTATGAATGTTGTAAGAGAACTCAGCCCACGGAAGCAGCTGCACCCAGTCATCATGCCGCCTCGACTTGACCGTTGGACTGGGGATAGTAGGCCGAGGGGAAGTCCAACTTTACACCGAGGGGACCGCAGAGCGCTCTCCAGAACTTTGAGGTGAACTGGACCCCTCGATTTGAGACAATGTGCAGAGGCAAGCCGTGCGGACGGAAGATGTATTGGACGAAGAGGTCGGCCAGTTGAGTATCACAAGGAAGGCCAGTCAGGTGAACAAAATGAGCCATTTTGGAAAATCGATCCACCACCACCCAGATCACGCTGCATCCAGCAGAGAGAGGTAGATCCATGATTAAGTACATTGCAACATGTTGCCAGGGGGCATCAGGCACAGGCAGGGGTTGGAGTAGACCATCTGATCTTGAGTTGACAACTTTATTTGCTGCGCATACCGTGCATGAGGAGACAAAGTCCATGACGTATTTGGGCAGCGTGGGCCACCAGAACTGACGGGCAGTTAGGTCTCGGGTCTTAAGGGCACCCGCGTGACCTGCCAGCTTGGAACTGTGACCCCAGCGAAGGATTCTTCCTCTGTCTGCCAGACGTACAAAAGTCCTTCCCGGAGGAATGTCTCTAACTTACAGAGCGTTAACAGAGAAGATGCAGGAAGGATGAATAATATTCTGCGGGGACTCCACAGTGTCCTCTGTCTCAAATGACCTGGACAAGGCATCGGCCCTCACATTCTTGTCGGAAGGTCAGTTGTGGAGTTCGAACCAGAACCGAGCAAAGAACAGCGACCACCTGGCTTGACGAGGATTCAGCCGTTGAGCCATCTGAAGATTGGTCAGGTTCCTGTGGTCCATGCAGACCAGGATAGGATGAGCTGCACCTTCTAGTAGGTGTCTCCACTCCTGCACGGCCAGCTTGATGGCCAGTAACTCCTGATCCCCAATCGAGTAGTTGCGCTCTGTTGGAGAAAACCGTTTAGACTAGTAGCCACATACCACAGTCTTAACTTTCGAACCCCTCTGGAACAAAAGTGCACCAGCACCAACAGAGGAAGCGTCCACCCCTAACGAAAACTGTAGGGATACATCAGGGTGATGAAGAATAGAGGCTGACGTGAAGGCCTTTTTTTAAGGTTTTAAATGCAGCTTCTGCTTCAAAAGTCCACACTTTGGCATTCATGCCCTTTTTGGTGAGGTTAGAGATGGCTGCTGTCAATGAAGAGAACTTGGGGATGAACAGCTGGTAGAAGTTGGCCAATCCCAGGAAGCGTTGTATGGCCCTTAAGCATTGGGGACGTGGCAATTCCAGGACAGCCTTTACCTTCTCAGGGTCCATTTTGAGACCCTGATTGGAGAGGATATAACCCAGGAAGGGTAATGACTTTTTTTCAAACACGCACTTCTCCAGCTTGGCATAAAGATGATTCTCCCTTAATCGAAGCAACACCTGGCGGACATGACTTTTATGAGTTACAGGATCTGGGGAAAAAAAATCTAAATGTCATCGAGATACACCACAACACAGACATAGAGAAGATCTCGGAAAATATCATTGACAAATTCTTGAAACACCACGGAGGCGTTACACAGGCCGAAGGACATGACCAGATATTCGTAGTGCCCATCAAGTGTATTAAATGCAGTCTTCCACTCGTCACCCTGACTAATCCGGATTCGATTATAGGCCCCCCGCAGGTCTAGCTTAGAAAAAATGTTTGCCCCCGTATACGATCGAACATTTCCGAAATCAAAGGCAATGGGTACTTGTTCTTCACCGTGATCTGGTTGAGGCCCTTGTAGTCAATACAGGGTCGGAGGGATCCATCTTTTTTCTTGACAAAGAAAAACCCGACTCCGGTTGGGGATGAGGATTTACATATGAAGCCCCTCTCCAAATTCTCCTTAATGTAGGCCGACATAGTCTGGGTTTCAGGTAAGGAGAGAGGGTATACTCTACCACGAGGAGGGGACAAATCAGGAACCAAGTCGATAGGACAATCATATGCTCGATGTGGTGGCAACGACTCTGCCTCCTGCTTGTCGAAGACATCTGAGAACAGAGAGTAACAAGAAGGCAACCCTGCCAATGACTGATGTGGAGAAGACTTAGGCGGATGGATATGCCCCAGACAGCGACTGAGACACTTGGGGCCCCACTGGAGAACCTCTCCGGAGTTCCAATCAGGCAATCCTGGCTCCGTCTGAAGGAAAAGCTCTGGCGGGCAGGGTGAAGTGGATATGACACTGGTTAAGAAATCCCCTGCACGCGCTTGCATCTCCATGGAAACGAGGTGGCAGTGGCGGCGAGAATCTAGGATCAGAACCAGAGCTGCCAGGAGGTGTAGCGGGAGGTTCAATCGCAGGAACTTGAACAGGAGCAGAAAAGGAAGTAGCTAGCGCCCCAAGCTGCTGTGCCATGGAATCTACTGCCACAAGAAGTTGATCCTGTCGCGCTCGCAGATCCTGCAGGTCCGCCTGCAGGGCTTGGGAAGGCGACAGGCCCTTGAATTGACCAGCGGGGTCCATAGCCTCAGCGTACTGTCACGGCACGGGCAGAGACATGCAGGACCCGCTGACACTGAACCTGTCAGTCCCGCTGACCTGAAGGGAACATAATTTAGCAAACGCTACAGCTGCTGTGAATACAGGATATAAAGCAGTTGAATCTCAAAAAGTAAAAAACATTTTTAATAAAAACGAATTATAAAGTTGCACAAAACACACTGACCTTTATATATATATATATATATATATATATATATATATATATATATATATATATAAAAAG
This sequence comes from Rhinoderma darwinii, assembly GCF_050947455.1. Taxonomy (NCBI): domain Eukaryota; kingdom Metazoa; phylum Chordata; class Amphibia; order Anura; family Rhinodermatidae; genus Rhinoderma; species Rhinoderma darwinii. Next base: position 263,316,055 of record NC_134689.1, on the reverse strand, counting down.
CTCTTTTGAAGGTTTGCATAGCTTTTAATATTATAGTAGTAGGAACGCACAACGTTTATCTAGAAACCTGTGGCATCTCTAGCAGGATATGCTGCAATCTGTAGTTCCACAGGCCTCTTGCCAGTAATAATATACTAGTGGAGTGCTCTGTAGATCAGTGTGAATTGTGGAACTACAGGTCCCATCATATCCTAGAAAAAGCTATGTGACCTAAAAACCCCAAAAGCCCCTGAGCAATAGGAGCTGGTGCCTCTAGTATGCCCTTATTATTCATCTGCCCACCCCACCTGTGAGCTTATCAGATAATGTCATATTTAAACTGGACAGAAGGTCAGGACTACCATGAGGCCAGGACAGACAGTAGATGAGAAGGGGGTAACATAGAGACACACAGGGACTGCTGGAGAAGGAGCAGCCATCTCTGCAGACACTCTGAGTAAGGGACTCGGAGCTGTGTGTGTGTCTTTACTACCATGGACTCCGTTCATGGGTTCCGTCTGAGCTTTCTGTCAGGGGAACCCATGAATGGAATCCAAACCGAAACAAACGGAAACCATAGGTTAAGTTTGCATCACCATTGATTTCAATGGTGACAGATCTGGTTCAAATGTTTTCCGTTTGTCACCATTGTTTAAGGGTTATGTCGTTTTGATGCAATCAATACCGTAGTCAACTGCACTATTCATTCCGTCAAAACGACAGTACCCTTAAACAATGGTGACAAATGGAAACCATCTGCACAGGATCCGTGACCATTGATATCAATGGTGATGCAAACAGAAACCTATGGTTTCCATTTGTTTCAGTTTGGATTTCGTTCATGGGTTCCCCTGACGGAAAGCTCCGATGGAACCCATGAACAGAGTCACAATGCAGATGTGAACAAAGCCTTAGGCAGTCAGATGACATAGACGCAGACATCCCCTTGAGCCGGATATTTGTGCGTTATCTGCTTAATATGACAGCAAATGTCAGACAGTCCTTGCATAAGAGGGCTCATTGCCTGAGCATAAGTCTTCTTCAGAGACGATGTTGTGATTGGTGCTCCCGCAACCACTGCAAGTTCTGTGTCTGTATCCTCCATGCTGGGGTCAGTGTCCTCATCCGCCTAAGAGTCAGTAGCGCATGCCGTTGCCATCTTGGAAGAATGCCCAGGAGAAACCGACAGTCTTTTCCGCAAGAATTTATCCAGTTCTCCCTGTTGTTTTTGTGGTTTAGGAATTTCTTGTGTCTCACGACATTTTGTCTTCGCTAGGCTTGACTATTTTGGAAGGATCAACTTCCTGTTGATAGTTATCTGTAGCAGTAGTAGAGAGGAGCTCGGGTCTTAAGCTACCATCAGGCTACGCTCCCATTGTCTGAAATTTTAAAGCACGTTTATATTACTTGAATTTTCTGCATTTTTTTATTATTTGTTAAACTAAACTCTACTTCACCCTTTCCTTCAAGCAATGACATGCATTTTCCTTATTCTACATTTGTGTCAAACCATTGTAAGCTATTTGGATTCATCTGAATTTAGAAAGTAAGGCTTTTAACATGTGATCTTCTTTTGATCTTTAAAGTGAAAGTTTACAATTCGTAAGTCATTGAAAAAATATAAGGAAATAGTTCACTGCCAAAAAAATTCTATAGCCATAAAATCAATGTATCATAGCCATTTCACAATATGTTTTGACTAGTTGCTATGGAGTAGAGCAGTGTTTGCCAACTAGGGTTTCCTCAGAACCTAGTCGGAGTTTCCTCAGAAGACAGTAGCAAGTCCAGACATCGAGGATATGCCGTAGAAAATTTCTGCAGGAAATCTGCAGGAAACCGCAACGAAAACCACAGCAGCAAATCTGCCCGAAATCTGCAACAATAGGACGTAGGTCAATTTTAGCCACAGGTCAATTTTTGCACGAAAAATGTCTGCAGCATGTGTATAAGATTTGTTCAAATCTCTGTACAAATCTCATCCACTTTAGTGCTACTTTATTTCACTTACAGAAAATCTGCAGCAAATCCACTACGCGTGAAAGTAGCCTTGCAGTAGACATAGCAAACTGATTTCAATCTGCTCAAAGATGCTTGGAATAGTAGTCAATAGTATCAGGCAGATTACAATGTTAGGCAAACGATCATACAATGCTTTACCAGCCCCTACGCCAAGCTCAGGAAGGAATGGGAGAAGGGGTTTTATGGGAGTAAAGGAATTGTTCATGGGTTGCCTCATAGTAATAAGGTAACGGAATTACTGGACTAGAGCATAGCTTTCTACTGCAATAATTTTCTTAGACTAGGGCTCTATGGTGACTTTTATTGCATTAGTCTCAGCCCTGACAATTTGCTGTAGAACGGTAAGATTTTGGGATCAAGTGGAGTTTACGTCCCCCAGATTGAACAAGTGAAGGTTATGTCCCCCTGCTTCCTCAGTGACAGTGGGGGAGATTTATCAAGCTGTCTTATGGTAAGAATGTCCTTTGTTGCCCATAGCAACCAATCAGAGCTCAGATATGTCGCCCATAGTATAACCCCACAGCTTTCATGTATTAATAAGCTTAGGTAAAATGAAAGCTGAGCTCTGATTGGTTGCCATGAGCAACAAAGGAAATTTTTACTATAAGCAGCTTGATAAATCTCCCCCATTAATTGCAATTTTCTGTTGCCCTTAATTTAAAATGGATCCACATTTCTTTGAGAAGACACTTCAGCCTATTATAGCTGGTATGAATAAAACCCATGTCATCGAATTCATGAAACAGCGCTATTTACTTGCAACCAATCTGGACTGCAAAAACTGCCATCAACCTCTGCGTTGGATCGCTCATCGCCAATGTTCTGATATATATGGCTCTCTACAAGGGGGAGCTGTGTGGCACTCTGTACAAGGGGGGCTGTGGGGCACTCTGTACAAGGGGGTCTGTGTGTGGCACTCTGTACAAGGGGGGCTGTGTGTGGCACCCTGTAAAAGGTTTTTGTGTGGCACTATCTACAATATGGGGTGTTTGTCACTCTCTACGGGGGACTGTGTATGTTGGGCTATCTGCAGGGGGCTCAGCTGGGGCATTATTACTGTGTGGGGGAACGGTTACTGAGGGGGCACTTTTATTGTGTCAAACAATGAGGGATCATTATTACCATCTGGGGCACTGTGGATTAATATAAATGTAACTACTCCTTAACAGTTAAGCGAACTGTTACATTTATACAGTCTTACAATTACAATCGGCCCATTGAAGGCAACCATAAGGCTGATGTGGCCCTCTGTGAAAATGAGTTTGACATCTCTGCTCTAGGCATACATTTCTGATGAAGACCCCTGTCTGGGGTTCAAACATGTAGCATTGTACTGTGTTAAAAAAACCTTTGAAAGGAACCCAATTGGGATACAAGTTATTCTTGATCGAACACAGCAGACCTCCAGACCTTTCTTCAAACTGTGATAATTCCAGAGATGTAAGATCCACGTACCTGGCTATGACTCTAGGAGCATGGAGACGTGGAAATAAATACATATCTACACACCAGAATATTGAGTTGTGCCGGTAAAGATGCACAACCAGAATAGGTGAGGATATTTTATACGTGTTTGTTTTTATGTCACACACCTGAAAGTTATTACCGTCCTCTTTCTTTTTGTATTTTATAACTCAAGCTCTCTACAACAATATAGATTCATTACTTTATATGTTTGTATATGTTAAGACTGTTAGGGCTTATTTAGACGAACGTGTAATACGTCCGTGAAACGCGCGTGATTTCCACGCGCCTCGCACAGACCTATGTTAGTCAATGGTGCTGTTCAGACAGTCCGTGATTTTCACGCAGCGTGTGTCCGCTGCGTAAAACTCACGACATGTCCTATATTTGTGCATTTCTCACTCATCACGCACCCTTTGAAGTAAATGTGTGCGTGAAAATCACGCGCAGCACATGGAAGCACTTCTGTGTGACGCGCGTGATTCGCGCAACAGCAGTAAAAAGTATGAATGAAAACAAAAAAGCACCACGTGCTTTTCTGTTTACAAACATACAAACAGAGTGTCATCATGATGGCGGCTGCGCGAAAATCACGCAGCCACGCATCATACGCTGCTGGCACAAAGAGCTGTTATGGACCTTTTGCGCATGCAGAACACAGCGTTTTTTGCAAGCGCAAAACGCACACGCTCGTGTGAATCCGGCCTTAAGCAGACTCCTTCTTTAATCAGCTTGCTTTATTCTGACAGCCTGCCTTATGTGATAACCTATAGCCTTCTCCCGTCTGACATATTCTTTTCGTTCCGCTGGCTAACTATCCTTTTTTTTTTGTATGAAACAAATCTTTATCTTCAAGTGGTATATGCTTTATTTTCATGTTTGTAATATGAAAAATAAGTTTAGTAAAAACATTTTTAGCAAAAAGATTTGTGTAATCACGACATGCCACTGCAGCCCCTTCAAGATGCATCATGGGAGGTTTTTATGCCTCCCATTGATTTCAATGGGAGGTCAGAGGCGGAAGTCGCTAGAAGCTAAAAGCCGCCCGGTGAAAAAAACTTCCTCTGCCCCCTATTGAAATCTATAGAGGGCTATTTGGGCTGTTTTTGGTGCTGATTCTGATTGCAGTTCCCGCATCAAAATCAGCGCCAAAAAACTCAGTGTGAACTAACCCTCAGACTTCTGTAGCTCTGACACTCCCCCTGCATACAGGACTATATGCACCAAGGTTCTCTGTGATTTAATGGATCTCAAATGCAATGTTCCATGATTTACATGCAATACTTTGTCTACATTCATAAGGTTAATCCAGACTTGAAGGTTTGCTACATGTGCCCGATTTTGTTGTTTTCATGTACTACCATTTCAGAACTGTATTTGTACATGTCATGCATAGGCAGGGGCGTAGCTAAAGGCTCATGGGCCCCGATGCTAAAGTTCTTATTGGGCTCCCCACCCCCGCAAACTTCTCTTTCAGCTGCATCGCTGGGTCTCCTAAGTGACCCAACAATGCAGCACTAGCAGCCAGGGGCGTCACTAAGGCTGGGTTCACACACCCTATTTACGGACGTAATTCGGGCATTTTAGCATTGAATTACGTCCGAAAATGCGGCTCAAAAGCGTTGGCAAACATCTGCCCATTCATTTGAATGGGTCTTACGATGTTCTGTGCCAACAGTCATTTTTTTATGCGCCGCTGTAAATGGACTCCATGGAAAAACAGCTCCAATTACGTCCGTAATGGACGCAGCGAAAGACGCCTGCACATGCCATTACGTCTGAAATTCCGGAGCTGTTTTCTCCTGAAAACAGCACCGTAATTTCAGCTGTAACGGACGCTGCCGTGTGAACATACCCTCAGGGCTTAAAATGTCAGGGGAAATAGCCCCAATACATATGTGTCCGCCCAAAAAAAAATGTGTGTATAGGAGTCATCATAGCATATCTATAGCACTACGACCCTATAAACTATGGATAGGATTAGATACATTGGCTCAGCAGACAGTATCACACATGATAGGATTAAATACAGTGGCTGAGCAGACAGTATCACACATTATAGGATTAGATACAGTGGCTGAGCAGACAGTATCACACATGATAGGATTAGATACAGTGGCTCTGAAGGCAGTATCACACATGATAGGATTAGATACAGTGGCTCAGCAGACAGCATCACACATGATAGGATTAGATACAGTGGCTGAGCAGACAGTATCACACATGATCGGATTAGATACAGTGGCTCGGAAGGCAGTATCACACATGATAGGATTAGATACTGCGGCTCAGCAGACAGTATCACACATGATAGGATTAGATATAGGGCCCAGCAGACAGTATCACACATGATACGATTAGATACAGGGCCCAGCAGACAGTATCACACATGATTGGATTAGATACAGGGCTCAGCTCGCTGACATTGCGGCTCCAGCACTGGACCCAGGAAAGGTAAGAATAATAATTCTGCTTCTTTATGTGTTACTGATTATTTTTGTGTGTTTGTGTATTTTTTTACAGGTTCGGTTGTTGGACTTCGGATTCGAGGACTTCAGTGACGGCATTTTATTTTTCTCAATAAAATGGTTAATGAGGGTTGTGTTTTTTTATTTCAATAAAATATTTTTTCTATGTGCTTGTATCTTTTGAAATTTTATTATCACCGCCTTAGTAATGGCTGCTGGCTGATTGGCAACCTCCATTACTAAGGCGGGGCTTAATAGTAGCAGGTGCAGAGGCCAACACTAAACCCCATTATTACCCCGGTACCCACCGCCACCAGGGGTGCTGGGAAGAGCCGGGTACGAACCAGTACTCGTCCATCTGTAGTGACGGGCAGGCACCGGGGAGGCCGCAGGCTGGTAGTATTAGGCTGGGGAAGGCCAAAAACAGTGGCCCCTACCACCCTGGTAATGCTGCCTGCTGCTGCTGTGTTGTATCTGGCTGGTTATGAAAATTGGGGGGGGACCCGACATCATTCTTTCCAATTATTTTTTATTTTTATTTTTTTTAAATGACGTGGGGTCCCCCCATTTTTCATAACCAGCCAGATACAATAAAGCAGCAGCAGCCTAGCATTACCAGGGTGGGAAGGGCCACTGTATCTGGCCTTTCCCCTCCTGATAATACCAGCCTGCGGCCATCCCAGTGGCCGACCATCACTACAGATGGTCAAGTACTGGATGGTACCCGGCTCTTCCCAGCACCCCTGGTGGCGGTGGGTACCGGGGTAATAAAGGGGGTTAGTGTTAGCCTCTGCACCGGCTAACACTAAGCCCCGCCTTAGCAATGGATACTGTCAATCAGCCGGCGGCCATTACTAAGGCGGTAGTAATATAGTTTAAAAAAACACAAAGACATAGAAAAAATATTTTATTGAAATAAAAAAAAAAACACACAACCCTCATTAACCATTTTATTGATATTAAAAAAAAAGCCGTCATCGAAGTAGTCCTGGAATCCGCCGTAGTCCAACGACCGAACCTGTAAGAAAACACACAAGAAAAACGATTAGTAACACATGTGTTAGGCTTAGATACAGGGCCCATGTGTGATACTGTCTGTGGGACCCTGTATCTAAGCCTACCACAACGTAGGCTTGGATACAGGGTCCAGCAGACAGTAATCTTATACAGTATAAGATTACTGTGTGCTGGGGCCCTGTATCTAAACCTACAGTGTGGTAGGCTTATATACAGGGCCCATCAGACAGGATCACACATGGGCCATGTATCTAAGCCTACCATGTGATTGGCTTAGATACAGGGCCCAGCAGACAGGATCACGCATGGGCCATGTATCTAAGCCTACCATGTGATTGGCTTAGATACAGGGCCCAGCAGACAGCATCACACAATCTGTGATCCTGTCTCATGGCCCCCTAAGCCTGCTACATCGTAGGCTTAGGGCTTGTGCAGTCCCTAAACATTGATGGCCTATCCACAGGATAGGCCATCAATAGCTGATGTGTCTCCCGGGACCCGCCAATCAGCTGTTTTAAAGGGGCCGCAGCACTCGTACGAGAGCTGCTTCCCTTCATTTCACTACTCGCTCACACTGTGAATCGCTGACACCGATTCACAGTGTGACCGGAATGAAGTGACCGGAATGAAGGGGAGCAGTTCTCGTACGAGTGCTGCGGCCTCTTCAAAACAGCTGATTGGCGGGTCCTTCCTCTTCAGCCGCGGCGGTAGTTCTGTCGTCTCGATGCTGTGCGCGGCGCATAGCGCTGTGGCGTCATGCGCTGCGCACAGCACTTGACGTCAGGACCTCCGCTGCGATCCGGAACCAGGAAGGTAAGTAAAGTCTGTTACTATAGTAACAGGGGCCCGCGGCCCGAGTTACTATAGTAACTTTTTATTGATGTGGTGCGGGGGGCTGTGGGCTCCCCTGGCTTCGGGGCCTGGTCGCAATTGTGACCGCTGCGACCCCTATAGCTACGCCAGTGTGCATAGGAAATTGGGTCATGCAGGCCAGCCATGCAGTAGGATGTGTTATGTGTTATGCATATTCAGGTCTTCACAGTCTGTACTGTTTCAACTGCTGATACAGTATATCGTCTGATATAGTCAACCTGTTACATTATTCCCTACAGAGGTAAACCCAAGTGAAATATTGTATTTCTGCTCCTTGTGTAGTAAAGATAAGCGAATTTCTTGAAATTCGTTTCAGGGCCCATTCTATCGGACGTGCAATTTGATTCGGTCCGAAAAGACCAAGTTGGATACAGTCCTAGAAGACATCAGAAAGTCAACCAGGGCAATCAAGGCACTTGCAATTCCATTCCTAAAATAAAACAAATGCCATACTCAAGTCTTCCTTAGTAACGTTTCCCTGCCATCCTCCTGAGATTAGGTAGTTTTGTCCATTGTGATAACTGCAGCCTGTGATTGGCTGCGGTGATCACATGGGACAAAACAATGTAATATCAGAAGGCCGGCAGATGAGATAACGTTTTATTCCATGTAACCGCCGCAGCCAATCACAGGCTGTAGCGGTCACATGGGACAAAGCAAAGTCATTTTAGGAGGCCGGCAGAAATGCATTACTAGGAGACACCAAGTGAGTATTTTTTTTAATCTTCTTTTATCCCCTCCTTTTTTCTAGTCTGTAATATGATGACCATCAGATTTCACTAATCTCAAACTTTTGCGACATTCGGACTGAATTTAATTAGTTTATAATCGATTTTCAATGTTTCTATGGCGAGACACACTGCAGGTGGTTGTGAGCTACATGTGGCTCCTGAGCCACTGACTGGGGACCACTGGGTTAGAGCAATCGATGCTAGCAAATCCTGAGAGATCCTATTGACTTATAAGTGGATCCCTTGGGATTTCATTGGGGTTACGGTATGTTTGATGGCAAGATTAGCACAGCAGGCTATGATATTCTTGCCTTAAATAAATGTGAAACCATCTGACAGAAACCTAAAAGAACATAGTCTAGTCTTCCTTCACAGGAAATATAATTTTAAGTGAAATGAGGGCATTGCTACCTGGTGTACTACAATCCTTCCATTATGGAGGTCAGTTGCACTGAGAGAATGCCACAGCTACTATTTTGATGCTTTAGCCTGCACTACAATCTAAGCATTGTCACATAGAACGGATTCAAGTCAAGTTCCATTTTGACTTAGCATGTAGCAAATTACCTGTAATAAGCCTGTAGATATTATACATGTTAAGAAATTGGTGAAATTATGAATTATTTTTATTTTTAAAACCTGCGGTATGGAGGCTGGATGGAGGTAGGGGGGGATAATTTAAAATCTGTGGCTTATTTTTTATATAATATCTTTTTAAAAGAAAGTAAAACGTTTTAAAATTGTAAAATCATACATGTTGAGAAATATTCTTGCTTTTTAGATGCACATTTATAGCTGGCCAGATTAGCAAGCAGACTATATTTTTTGGTAATTATATTTAACGCATAAAGAATAATTGTACCTGACAGAAAGGAGCAGATTGGATAGATATGATCGACATTTAGATTTTCTCATTCTCTTTTATGCAATAGGCAGAAACTATACAAGCATTTCTCGTTAACATTTTTAAAGTTTGTGTTTTTTATTGTATTTAACCACTGCTCTGTGGGCTTGAAAAACAAGTGGTTTGTATATCAAGTGGAGTTACAAAAACCGGATTGACTTACTGTGTTGTGTGTGACAAAGGGGCCATTGTATGTGATATATGTATTGATTGCTTGCTTGCTAAAAAGTTAGCAAAAGTGACATAACTTAAAACCATTTTTTCTTTGCAGCTTACTTCCTGCTGAGCATCTGACTAGGGGGAGGGGTTAGCTGGTCCCAGGTGGTATAAATTAGGCCTCAGTACTCTGTAGAGCCTGCTCTGTGGGCTTGCTAAACAAGTGGTTTGTATATCAAGTGGAGTTACAAAAACCGGAGTTAACAAAAGGATTTAAAGCCCCAGTAAGTACTCTTCTATTCTTTTTGCATTAACAACTGTTCGCTGTTTTTTGTAACTGGGATAATGGCCAGCAAGATTGGAGGTTTTCTTCAGTGCACAGTTTGCCATATGTATGCACGACTGGAGCTGGAGTTCCAGGGTGAATACCTCTGTGGCAGATGTGAGCATGTTGGTCACCTGGAAGCTCGTATAAGAGATCTGGAGGAGCAAAATGCAACACTGAGGAGGATAGACAATCTTGAGCTGAGCTTGCTGCTCATGGAGCATGCAGTTAGTGGGTTAGAACTGGAGGGTGAAGACATGGGTGAGCAGGATCAGGTAGGTAGCTGGGTTAATGTAGTTAGGGGCAGTAGAAAGGGGTCAAAGAAAAGGAAGGTTGATCCGGTTTCTGACATTCCAAGCAAAATTGCCAAGTTGGGTGATGATGCAGGGTGTCAGTCTCAGAAATGGCAGCCCTAGTGGATACTGATCTCCCTAACAGCCGGGAGAACAGCCCAGCTAGTAGTCGGCGGGATGGTAATGCAGGTAAGCCAAGGCAATTGATAGTCGCAGGGGATTCTATAATCAGGAAGACGGATAGAATAATTTGTCGCCAAGACCACCTCAACCGAATGGTTTGCTGTCTCCCTGGTGCCAGGGTCAGGCATGTGGTGGAACGTGTGGACAAATTGCTGGGAGGGGCTGGTGATGATCCAGCTGTTGTGGTCCATGTCGGTACCAACGACAGAATAAATGGTAGGTGGAGGAGCCTTAAGAATAATTTTAAAGAACTAGGCTACAAGCTGAAGGCAAGGACCTCCAAGGTTGTATTCTCAGGAATACTGCCTGTGCCATGCGCATCACAGGAAAGACAGCGGGAGCTCAGGGAGTAAAATGCATGGCTGAAGTCTTGGTGTAGAGGAGAAGGATTTGGGTTCCTAGAGCACTGGGCTGACTTTTCATTGGGGTACAAACTGTATACTGCAGATGATTTGCACCTAAATGGAAGGGGGTCCGCTGTGCTGGGGGAGAGAATTCTAGCTGGGGTGGTGGAGTATTTAAACTAGGGCTGAGGAGGGAGGTCAATGTAGAAAAAAAAGGGGTAGCCAGGTTAGAGAGGGGTCAGACTATATTGGTGGGGGAAGAAACAGAATGTGGGGAGAGGACTAAGGATAAGGATATCCTTTTAATAAGGATAAGGAGATCCTTTTGTTACAGAACAGCAGTGTAAATAAAAATGCCCAAATAATGTCAAATTACATTTCTGATAATAAAAGTGAAAAATTGAAAGGCAAGTTAAAGTGTATGTTCACAAATGCCAGAAGTCTAGCAAGCAAAATGGGGGAGCTGGAGGCCTTGGTACTGGAAGAAAATATAGATATAGTTGGTGTTGCTGAAACATGGCTGGACTCTTCACATGACTGGGCTATAAATCTACAGGGTTTTACACTGTTTCGGAAAGACAGGACAAATAGGAAAGGTGGTGGTGTATGTCTGTATGTGAGAAATGATATGAAGGCAAGTGTGAAAGAGACAATAGTGGGTGAAGATTGTGAGGAGGTTGAAACCTTGTGGGTGGAATTACAAAGGGAGGTAAACACTGAAAAAATTAATTTTGGTGTAATCTATAGACCCCCAATATAACTGAGGAGATGGAAGGTCAGCTATATAAACAGATGGAGCGGGCTGCACAGGCGCGTACTGTAGTGATAATGGGAGATTTTAATTTCCGGGATATTAATTGGTGTCATGGTTCGGCTTCAACTGCAAAGGGGAGACATTTCCTCAACCTGTTGCAGGAAAATTTTATGGGCCAGTTTGTGGAAGACCCAACTAGAGGTGAAGCTCTGTTGGATCTGGTCATTTCTAATAATGCAGAGCTTGTTGGGAACGTCAATGTTCGTGAAAACCTCGGTAACAGTGATCACAATATAGTTACATTTTACCTATACTGTAAAAAACAAACGCAGGCTGGGAGGGCAAAAACATTTAATTTTAAGAAAGCCAATTTCCCCAGGATGAGGGCTGCAATTCAGGACATAGACTGGGAAGAACTAATGTCAAATAATGGGACAAATGATAAATGGGAGATTTTCACATCTACTTTGTGTTATTATAGTGCAAAATTTATTTCTATAGGTAACAAGTATAAACGACTAAAATTAAATCCCACATGGCTTACACCTTCTGTGAAAGGGGCAATACATGACAAAAAAAGGGCATTTAAAAAATACAAATCTGAGGGTACATCTGCAGCCTTTGTAAAATATAAAGAGCTTAATAAAATCTGTAAAAATGTAATAAAATTAGCAAAAATACAAAATGAAAGGCAGGTGGCCAAGGATAGTAAAACAAATCCCCAAAAATTCTTCAAGTATATAAATGCTAATAAGCCAAGGTCTGAACATGTAGGACCCCTAGATAGTGGTAATGAGGAGTTGGTCACAGGGGATCAAGAGAAGGCAGAGTTACTAAATGTGTTCTTTAGCTCTGTATATACAACTGAAGAAAGAGCAGCTGATGTAGCCGGTGGCAGTGCTGTTAATATATCAGTTGATATAATGAATTGGATGAATGTAGATATGGTGCAAGCTAAATTAAATAAAATAAATGTGCACAAGGCCCCGGGACCAGATGGGTTACACCCTAGAATTCTTAAAGAGCTTAGTTCAGTTATTTCTGTCCCCCTTTTCATAATATTCAGAGAATCTCTAGTGACTGGTATAGTGCCAAGGGACTGGCGCAGGGCAAATGTGGTGCCTATTTTCAAAAAGGGCTCTAGGTCTACGCCGGGTAATTATAGACCAGTAAGCTTAACATCCATCGTGGGGAAAAGGTTTGAGGGGCTATTGAGGGACTATATACAGGATTATGTGACAATAAATAGCATTATAAGTGACAGCCAGCACGGTTTTACTAAGGACAGAAGTTGTCAAACTAACCTAATCTGTTTTTATGAAGAGGTGAGCAGAAGCCTAGACAGAGGGGCCGCTGTAGATTTAGTGTTTTTGGACTTTGCAAAGGCATTTGACACTGTCCCTCCTAGACGTCTAATGGGTAAATTAAGGACTATAGGTTTAGAAAATATAGTTTGTAATTGGATTGAGAATTGGCTCAAGGACCGTATCCAGAGAGTTGTGGTCAATGATTCCTACTCTGAATGGTCCCCGGTTATAAGTGGTGTACCACAGGGTTCAGTGCTGGGCCCACTATTATTCAACTTATTTATTAATGATATAGAGGATGGGATTAATAGCAGTATTCATATTTTTGCAGATGACACCAAGCTATGTAATATAGTTCAGTTTATGGAAGATGTTCATGAATTGCAAGCGGATTTAAACAAACTAAGTGTTTGGGCGTCCACTTGGCAGATTAAGTTTAATGTAGATAAATGTAAAGTTATGCATCTGGGTACGAACAACCTGCATGCATCATATGTTCTAGGGGGAGCTACACTGGGGGAGTCACTTGTTGAGAAGGATCTGGGTGTACTTGTAAATCATAAACTAAATAACAGCATGCAATGTCAATCAGCTGCTTCAAAGGCCAGCAAAATATTGTCGTGTATTAAAAGAGGCATAGACTCGCGGGACAGGGATGTAATATTGCCACTTTACAAAGCATTAGTGAGGCCTCATCTAGAATATGCAGTTCAGTTCTGGGCTCCAGTTCATAGAAAGGATGCCCTGGAGTTGGAAAAAATACAAAGAAGAGCATCGAAGCTAATTAGGGGCATGGAGAATTTAAGTTATGAGGAAAGATTAAAAGAATTAAACCTATTTAGCCTTGAAAAAAGACGACTAAGGGGGGACATGATTAATTTATATAAATATATTAATGGCACATACAAAAAATATGGTGACATCCTGTTCCATGTAAAACCCCCTTAAAAAACAAGGGGGCACTCCCTCCGTCTGGAGAAAAAAAGGTTCAACCTGCAGAGGCGACAAGCCTTCTTTACTGTGAGGACTGTGAATCTATGGAATAGCCTACCGCAGGAGCTGGTCACAGCAGGGACAGTAGATGGCTTTAAAAAAGGGTTAGATAATTTCCTAGAACAAAAAAGTATTAGCTCCTATGTGTAGAAATTTTTTACTTCCCTTTTCCCGTCCCTTGGTTGAACTTGATGGACATGTGTCTTTTTTTAGCCGTACTAACTATGTAACTATGTATGTAACTATGTAACTTCTGTGGAGGAAATAACATTGTATACATTTGGGGAAGGATTTTTTTTGTTGAAGAAACATTTCTACAACGTGTAAAACAGCACAATGAGGGTCATGTACAAAGACTGGCATCCCTGCAGAGCGGGACGCTAGTCTGGGAAGCAACACAGGGCTGTATTCTTCAACACTAGATACACATGTACCCGTTTGCCACAATTGAAAGATGGTGTTACTCTCTTTCTAAGAAGAAAACATCCCCTTTTCACCAACACAACCGAAAAAGTTATTTGTATCAATAAAAGGAATGAGGGACCTTCATGCATGCCAAATGCCAATATTTTCAGTGCTGTTATGCCAGATACCTCACCCTTTTTGTGTGTTCACACTTTTAAAAATAATTTTATATCTGTTTAAATCCCTTCAATGTTTATGACGTCCGTCATGTTGTATGGACAGCTAAATTCTGTACATCCAATGTAATTTTGCATCTGCCTTCTCTATCATTTACACTTTTAGTGACATCTATTGGAAATGTTATCTATTAATATCCCTTTGGTAATTTTTTCATGACAATTACTAATGTGGCTTCCAATATATAATAAAGAAAAACGGAATTAGCCAAAACATTATTGTTCTCAAATTTCTTGTATAGAACATGTATCTCTGTGTTTGTCAGAAATATTACTAATACAAAAATAATAATGATCTAATTAGTGGCGTAGCTATAGGGGACGCAGCGGTCGCAACTGAGACCGTGCCCCATATCCAGGGGGGCCCATGGCCCCCCGCACCACATCTATTAAAAGTTACTGTAATAACTGGGGCCTATGTAATAAAATACACGTGCCTCTGCTACTATAGTAACAATTTACTAACCCTCCTCGTTCCCAGGATGGTGACAGTACCTGTGCCAGGAGCCGAAGAGGAGGGTAAGTATAATGTTACTGTCTGCTGGCGCCCTGTATCTAAGCCTACCATGTGGTAGTCTTAGATACAGGGCCCATCAGACAGGATCACACATGGTGTGATCCTTCTGCTGGGCCGTGTATCTAAGCCTACCTTGTGTCAGGCTTACATACAGGGTCCAACAGACAGTATCACACATGGGCCCTGTATCTAAGCTTAACACATGGTAGCAGACAGTAAGCTGGCTTAAATACATGACCCATGTGTGATCCTGTCTGCTGGCTCCTGTATCTAAGCCTAAATTGTAGTAATTTTTCCAATTATTATATATATATACAGTGAAGGAAATAAGTATTTGATCCCTTGCTGATTTTGTAAGTTTGCCCACTGTCAAAGACATGAACAGTCTAGAAATTTTAGGCTAGGTTACTTTTACCAGTGAGAGATAGATTATATAAAAAAAAAAAAAAAAATCACAGTCAAAATTATATATATTTATTTGCATTGTGCACAGAGAAATAAGTATTTGATCCCCTACCAACCATTAAGAGTTCAGACTCCTCCAGACCAGTTACACGCTCCAAATCAACTTGGTGCCTGCATTAAAGACAGCTGTCTTACATGGTCACCTGTATAAAAGACTCCTGTCCACAGACTCAATTAATCAGTCTGACTCTAACCTCTACAACATGGGCAAGACCAAAGAGCTTTCTAAGGATGTCAGGGACAAGATCATAGACCTGCACAAGGCTGGAATGGGCTACAAAACCATAAGTAAGACGCTGGGTGAGAAGGAGACAACTGTTGGTGCAATAGTAAGAAAATGGAAGACATACAAAATGACTGTCAATCGACATCGATCTGGGGCTCCATGCAAAATCTCACCTCGTGGCGTATCCTTGATCCTGAGGAAGGTGAGAGCTCAGCCGAAAACTACACTGAGGGAACTTGTTAATGATCTCAAGGCAGCTGGGACCACAGTCACCAAGAAAACCATTGGTAACACATTACGCCGTAATAGATTAAAATCCTGCAGTGCCCGCAAGGTCCCCCTGCTCAAGAAGGCACATGTACAGGCCCGTCTGAAGTTTGCAAATGAACATCTGGATGATTCTGAGAGTGATTGGGAGAAGGTGCTGTGGTCAGATGAGACTAAAATTGAGCTCTTTGGCATTAACTCAACTCGCCGTGTTTGGAGGAAGAGAAATGCTGCCTATGGCCCAAAGAACACCGTCCCCACTGTCAAGCATGGAGGTGGAAACATTATGTTTTGGGGGTGTTTCTCTGCTAAGGGCACAGGACTACTTCACCGCATCAATGGGAGAATGGATGGAGCCATGTACGGTCAAATCCTGAGTGACAACCTCCTTCCCTCCTCCAGGACATTAAAAATGTCTCGTGGCTGAGTCTTCCAGCACGACAATGACCCAAAACATACAGCCAAGGCAACAAAGGAGTGGCTCAAAAAGAAGCACATTAAGGTCATGGAGTGGCCTAGCCAGTCTCCAGACCTTAATCCCATCGAAAACTTATGGAGGGAGCTGAAGAGCCGAGTTGCCAAGCGACAGCCTCGAAATCTTAATGATTTACAGATGATCTGCAAAGAGGAGTGGGCCAAAATTCCATCTAACATGTGTGCAAACCTCATCATCAACCACAAAAAAAGTCTGACTGCTGTGCTTGCCAACAAGGGTTTTGCCACCAAGTATTAAGTCTTGTTTGCCAAAGGGATCAAATACTTATTTCTCTGTGCACAATGCAAATAAATATATATAATTTTGACAATGTAATTATTTTTTTTTTTTTTTTTATATAATCTATCTCTCACTGGTAAAATTAACCTAGCCTAAAAATTCTAGACTGTTCATGTCTTTGACAGTGGGCAAACTTACAAAATCAGCAAGGGATCAAATACTTATTTCCTTCACTGTATATATATATATATATATATATATATATATATATATATATATATATATATATATATACACACACACACACACAGGGTGGGCCATTTATATGGATACAACTAAATAAAATGGGAATGGTTGGTGATATTAACTTCCTGTTTGTGGCACATTAGTATATGGGAGGGGGGAAACTTTTTTCAAGCTGGGTGTTGACCATGGCGGCCATTTTGAAGTTGGCCATTTTGTATCCAACTTTAGTTTTTTCAATGGGAAGAGGGTCATGTGACACATCAAACTTATCGAGAATTTCACAAGAAAAAACAATGGTGTGCTTGGTTTTAACGTTACTTTATTCTTTCATGAGTTATTTACAAGTTTCTGACCACTTATAAAATGTACAAGGGCAAAAAAAAATATTTTACTGAAATAAAAAACCCACACACAAACCTCGTTAACCATATTATTGAAAACAAAAAAAACATCATCGGAGTAGTCCTCGAATCTGACGTAGTCCAACAACCAAACCTGTAAAAAAACACAATCACACAACTATAATTAGTAACACATAAAAAGCAAAGCAATTATTATGTTACTTTCCTGGGTCCAGCGCTGGAGCCACAATGTCAGCGAGCTGAGCCCTATGTCTAAGCCTATCATATGTGATAAAGTCTGCTGAGATACTGTATCTTATCCTATCCATAATATTCAAAAAATAGGCAGCACTCCGCAGTAAATGTGAAAATAGGGTACTTTTATTGCCCCCTGTGCAACGTTTCAGCTCTGTCCTCTAGAGCCTTTCTCAAGCCCTTGGCTTGAGAAAGGCTCTAGAGGACAGAGCTGAAATGTTGCACAGGGGGCAATAAAAGTACCCTATTTTCACATTTACTGCGGAGTGCTGCCTATTTTTTGAATATTATCAAGTTTGGAGCGTGGTCTGTTCCTGAGGATTTGCACCCACGATACACCGGTGCTGCTAGATATATTTGTTTATCCTATCCATAGCTATAGGGTCTTAGTGCTATAGATATGCCATCTGCCTTGAAGTTTTAAGACCATAGCGATGCCCGTGGCTGCTATTGCTGCATCATTGGGTCACTTAGGAGACCCAGCGATGGAGCTGAAAGCTGCGGGCCGTCAGCCATGAGAAGAAGTTGGGGGCGGGTCAAGAAGAACTTTTGCACCGGGGGCCCATAAGCCATTAGCTACGCCCCTGGATCTAATCACTATATAATATTAAGCTGCACTACACTGAGCTACAGACAGGATGTGGGTATTGACCTCGGTCATGATGAGTTTCTTAAGACAGATTTAGAACTTACTTTGGTTAGGGAATCCATTTCTTTACAATGACATACACCGTGTTCCAAATTATTATGCACATTGGATTTAAGTGTCATAAACATTTAATTATTCGTTTTTCAATTAAACTCATGGATGGTTTTGTGTCTTAGGGCTCTTTGGATCATTCTAATCAATCTCAGACACCTGTGATAATTAGTTTGCCATGTGTCCAATCAAAGGAAAACTACTTAAGAAGGACGTTCCACATTATTAAGCAGGCCACAGGTTTCAAGCACTATGGGAAAGAAAAGGGATCTCTCTGCTGCCGAAAAGCGTGAAATAGTGCAATACCTTGGACAAGGTATGAAAACATTGGATATTTCAAGAAAACTTAAGCGTGATCATCGTACTGTGAAAAGATTTGTGGCTGATTCAGAGCACAGACGGGTTCGTTCAGATAAAGGCATAATGAGGAAGGTTTCTGCCACACAAATTAATAGGATTAGGAGAGCAGCTGCTAAAATGCCATTGCAAAGCAGCAAACAGGTATTTGAAGCCGCTGGTGCCTCTGGAGTCCCGCGAACCTCAACGTGTAGGATCCTCCAGAGGTTTGCAAGTGTGCATAAAGCTATTATTCGGCCACCCCTAAACAATGCTCACAAGCAGAAACGGTTGCAGTGGGCTCAGAAATACATGAAGACTAATTTTCAAACCGTGTTGTTTACAGATGAGTGCCGTGCAACCCTGGATGGTCCAGATGGATGGAGTAGTGGATGTTTGGTGAATGGCCACCATGTCCCAACAAGGCTGCGACGTCAGCAAAGAGGTGGCGGAGTCATGTTTTGGGCTGGAATCATGGGGAGAGAGCTGGTAGGCCCCTTTAGGGTCCCTGACGGTGTGAAAATGACCTCTGCAAAGTACGTAGAGTTTATGACTGACCACTTTCTTCCGTGGTACAAAAAGAAGAACCGTGCCTTCCGTAGCAAAATTATCTTCATGCATGACAATGCACGATCTCATGCTGCAAAAAATACCCCTGTGTCATTGGCTGCTATGGGCATAAAAGGAGAGAAACTCATGGTGTGGCCCCCATGTCCCCCTGACCTCAACCCTATTGAGAACCTTTGGAGCATCCTCAAGCAAAATATCTATGAGAGTGGGAGACAGTTCACATCAAAACAGAAGCTCTGGGAGCATATTCTGACATCCTGCAAAGCTATTCAAGCAGAAACTGTCCAAATACTCACAAATTCAATGGATGCAAGAATTGTGAAGGTGATATCAAAGAAGGGGTCCTATGTTAACATGTAACTTGGCCTGTTAAGTTTTTTTTGATTGAAAGAGCTTTTGATTTCTGTAAATATGACCTCCTGATGCTGCAAATTCAACAAATTACCATTTTAGTTCTCTTTACAACCTTTAAAATGTTTTGATCTCTGTTGTGCATAATAGTTTGAAACAGTGCATTTTGAGTTTTTACCTTCTAAAAAAAAATCTGTTATCATTAGATTTGTTCAATAAAATTCGCATTATACTCCAACGGTTGATGGCTTGAAGATTATACTGACTCATTTGCATAGACTATTTAGGAAAATCAGCGAAAAATAACATTTGCATAATAATTTTGAACGCGGTGTATTATATAAGTAGAATGGTAGAATCATTTCACTAGGATTGAGATACACAGCGATTCTGAGTCACTGGAGAATCAATGAAGAATATAATTTGAACCCTAAGGTCTCATGCCCTTGGCCGTAGCTGTGTGCACGGTCCGTGATTAAGGCACGGACAGGCAGCGGAGTGTCATCTGCAATATATATATATGTCACCTCCGCTGCGGCCGAAGAGGAGGGTAAGTTTAATATCACTGTCTACTGGAGCTAATAGGTTGGGGTCCGACTCCTGGGACCCCCGCCAATCAGCTGTTTTGAAGGGGCCGCAGCACTCTTACGAGTGAACTCATTCCGGTCACTTGCTCACACTGTGAATTGCCGACACCGACGTGTCGGCAATTCACAGTGTCAGCATGTAAGGGAAATTAAGATGAAGCAGTGCTCTGCTGCACCCCCTTTAAAACAGCTGATTGGAGGGGGTCCCAGGAGTCGGACTCTGACCCATCAGCTATTGATGGCCTTTCCTGAGGATAGGCCATCAATGTTTAGGGAGTGGACAACCCTTTTAAGCCTACCTATGAGACAGGATCACACATGGTAGGCTTAGATACAAGGCTCCAGCAGATAGTAATCTTATACTGTATAAGATTGCTGTCTGTTGGGCCCTGTATCTAAGCCTACCTTGTGGTAGGCTTAGATACAGGGTCCAACAGACAGTATCACACATTCACATGGGTCCTGTATCTAAGCCTACCACATGTGTTACTGATGTTTTTTTTTGTGTTTGTGTTTTTTTACAGGTTAGGTTGTTGGACTACGTCGGATTCGAGGACTACTTCAATGACAACTTTTTTTATTATCAATAAAATGGTTAACGAGGATTGTGTGTGGGTTTTTAATTTCAATAAAAAATTTAAACTTTATTTCTACCTCCTTAGTAATGGCCGCTGGCTGATTGACAGCGTCCATTACTAAGGAAGGGCTTAGTGTTAGCCGATGCAGAGGCAAACTGACATGCGCAGTTCACAGCGACCAGTTAAAGCACGGCAGCACAGCAGGTAAGGTGTGTGTGCGTGCAGGGGGGGGGTGTGCATGCGGGGGTGCATGCAGGGTGCTTGTGGGGGGTGCTTGCAGTGTGCTTTTGAGGGGGTGCATGCTGGGGTGTCTGTGGGGGGTGTGTGCAGGGTGTGTGCAGGGTGCTTGTTGGAGGGTGTTGTGTGATGGTTTGTGGGGGTGTGTGTGTGTGTGGGGTTTGTGCATGATGTTTGTGTCTGGTGAGTTCATTTCTGAAAATTATGCCTTTTATGCTGCCTGGGGGAAGGGAGAGTAAAGCTGCCCTTAACCCCTTAAGGACACAGCCTGTTTTGGCCTTCAGGACACAGCCAATTTTTTCAAATCTGACATGTTTCACTTTATGTGGTAATAACTTCGGAATGCTTTTACCTATCCAAGCGATTCTGAGATTGTTTTGTTGTGACACATTGGACTTTATGTTACTGGCAAAATTTGCTCGATACATTAAGTATTTAATTGTGAAAAACACCAAAATTTAGAGAAAAATTGCAAAAATTAGCATTTATCTAAATTTATATGTATCTTCTTAATTGTTAATTGTTGCTAATTAACATCACCCATATGTCTACTTTAGATTGGCATCGCTTTTAGAACATCCTTTTATTTTTCTATGACATAACAAGGCTTAGAACTTTAGCAGCAATTTCTCATATTTTCAAGAAAATTTAAAAAGGCTATTTTTACAGGGACCAGTTCAGTTGTGAAGTGGATTTTAGGGCGTTATATATTAGAAACCCTCGATAAGTCACCCCATTTTAAAAACTTCACCCCTCAAAGTATTCAAAACAGCATTTAGAAAGTTTCTTAATCCTTTAGATGTTTCACAGGAATTAAGGCAAAGTAGATGTGAAATTTTTTTTTTTTGCAGAAATTCATATTTCATCTATTTTTTTTGTAACACAGAAAGTTTTACAAGAGAAATGGAACTCAATATCTATTGCCCAGATTCTGCAGTTTTTAGAAATACCCGACATGTGGCCCAAGTGCACTTATTGACTGAAGCACAGGCCTCAGAAACAAAGGAACACCTAGAGGATTTTGGGGCCTCCTTTTTATTAGAGAATATTTTAGGCACCATGTCGGGTCTGAAAGGCTCTTGCGGCACCAAAACAGTCGAAATCCCCCAAAAGTGACCCCATTTTGGAAACTATACCCCTTGAGGAAATTATCTAGGGGTATAGTGAGCATTTTGACCCCGCAGGTTTTTTGCAGAAATTATTGGAAATAGGCCGTGAAAATGAAAATCTACATTCTTTCAAAGAAAATGTAGGTTTAGCTAATTTTTTCTAATTTCCACAAGGACTAAAAGGAGAAAATGCACAACTACTTTTGTAAAGCAATTTCTCCCGAGTAAAACAATACCCTGCATGTGGTCATAAAAGGCTGTTTGGACACACGGCAGGGCTTAGAAGGGAAAGAGCGCCATTTGGCTTTTGGAGCTCAAATTTAGCAGGAATGGTTTGCGGAGACCACGTCGCATTTGCAAAGCCCATAAGGGACCAAAACAGTGAATTCACCAAAAAAGTGACTCCATTTAGGAAACTACACCCCTTGAAGAATCCATCTAGGGGTGTAGTGAGCATTTTGAACCCACAGGGATTTCATAGATTTTATTAGAATTGGGCAGTGAAGATAAAACAAAAATCCTTTTTTTCCAATAAGAAGTAGCTTTAGCTCAAAATTTTTCATTTTCTCAACAAATAAAGGAATAAAAGAACCCCAACATTTGTAAAGCAACTTCTCTGGAGTACGTCAATATCCCATTTGTGGTTATAAACTGCTGTTTGGGCACACGACAAGGATCAGGAGAGAAGGAGCGCCATTTGGCTTTTGGAGCACAGATTTTGCTGGATTGGTTTCTTGACACCATATCACTTTTGCAAAGCTCCTAAGGTACCAGTACAGTGGAAACTCCACAAAAGTGACTCGATTCACGAAACTACACCCCTTGAGGAATTCATCTAGGGGTGTAGTGAGCATTTTGACCCCACAGATGTTTCATAGATTTTACTAGAATTGGGCAGTGAAAATAAAAAAAATCCTTTTTCTTCAATAAGAAGTAGTTTTAGCTGAAAATGTTTCATTTTCTCAAAAAATAAATGAAAAAAAGCACCCCAAAACTTGTAAAGCAACTTCTCCTGTGTACGGCAATACCACATATGTAGTCATAAACTGCTGTTTGGGCACAGAGTAGGGCTCAGAAGGGAAGGAGCGCCATTTGGCTTTTGTAGTTCAGATTTTACTGGATTGGTTTCTGGGCGATAGAAAGGGAGAGAGAAACTCCAGCTCACCGGTGTGCGTCTCCTAGGCAGCGTCAATCGGATCCCCGCGACGGCCCGCGGTGTGAAACAGAAATTGTAGAAAAGACTTGATCCAGCGCTGATAATGAATTAAAAGGGAAAACGAGGTCCCATGTTTATTAGAAAAAAGAATAAAACAGAAGGGAGACGCAGTCCCAAGGTATGAGTAGTCAGGGCTTGAACCTGAGCCTACGCGTTTCGAACGCAATCTGCGTTCTTAGTCATGGCAAATGAGTCAATGACCGTGTGTCTGAGATATCCCCGCATGCTAATGAATCAGCTGGTGAGGCCAATATGCAAATGCTGGTAATTGGTAGATACCAAGAATCGAGGAGTGGCTAATAGTATGAGCGGATATAAACCAAAACCTGATCATAGTATGTATATTGTATATACAATGTTGATACAATATAATGTAAAAAATGTGATAAAGAGTATAAGAGTAACAACGGCATTGAAAGTAAAAGGTGGTAAGCCCATGTATTATAAATGAGTACATACGGACAAGCTGAGACACACGGTCTTGTTAGTACTTATACATACATGTAAAGCAAACATGACATGTTGACAAATAGAAACGTTAAAAGTGTGAGAAAATATGAGCGGATTAAAAAAGAAATGAAGAAAAATTAATAATACTGTATTTTTAATGGTTATCAGGCTATATGACGCACATTTGGGTTTATATTTCTTGAGCCACACGTTTCTATTTATACTAACTTACCTAATATAATGTGCATCGGTTTCAAAAGGTTAGCATTCTTGAATAACTATCAACACAAGTGATTTGAATTACCACAGATTACGAATAGTCCATAATATTCCATTAAAAATACAGTATTATTAATCTTTCTTCATTTCTTTTTTAATCCGCTCATATTTTCTCACACTTTTAATGTTTCTATTTGTCAACATGTCATGTTTGCTTTACATGTATGTATAAGTACTAACAAGACCGTGTGTCTCAGCTTGTCCGTATGTACTCATTTATAATACATGGGCTTACCACCTTTTACTTTCAATGCCGTTGTTACTCTTATACTCTTTATCACATTTTTTACATTATATTGTATCAACATTGTATATACAATATACATACTATGATCAGGTTTTGGTTTATATCCGCTCATACTATTAGCCACTCCTCGATTCTTGGTATCTACCAATTACCAGCATTTGCATATTGGCCTCACCAGCTGATTCATTAGCATGCGGGGATATCTCAGACACACGGTCATTGACTCATTTGCCATGACTAAGAACGCAGATTGCGTTCGAAACGCGTAGGCTCAGGTTCAAGCCCTGACTACTCATACCTTGGGACTGCGTCTCCCTTCTGTTTTATTCTTTTTTCTAATAAACATGGGACCTCGTTTTCCCTTTTAATTCATTATCAGCGCTGGATCAAGTCTTTTCTACAATTGCTGGTTTCTGGGCGCTATGTCGCATTTGCAAAGTCCCTGTGGGACCAAAACAGTGGATTCCCCCCAGAAGTGACCCCATTTTGGAAACTACACCCCTCAAGGTATTCACCTAGGGGTGTAGTGTGCATATTAACCCCACAGGTGATTGGCAGAAATTGGTGTGCACTCGATGTTGCAGAGTGAAAATGGGATTTTTTCCATAGATATGCCAATATGTGGCACCCAGCTTGTGCCACTGGAGACACACACCCCAAAAATTGTTAAAAGGGTTCTCCCGGATATGCCGATGCCATATTTGTGGAAGTAAACTGCTGTTTGGGCACACTGTAGGGTTCAGAAGGGAGTTAGCGCCATTTGGCTTTTGGAGCGTGGATTTTGCTTGTAGTAAATTTGTTTGGAGTCACTGGTGTTTCCGTTTATAATGTGGGGGTACATGTAAGCCGGGCGGAGTATATAAGGGGCATAGTCAGGTGGTATAATAATGGGGTAAAAAAAACAATAAAATTATCCATAGATGTGTGTTACGCTGTGACACAATCCTTTCTGCACAGGCCGGTGTCACACTAATAAATGGTCTTTACTTATTCCCCTTTTGGTGCACACTCGGGATCTTTGCAGTTTGAGGAATTTTGCTGGGAAATGTTGTCCTGGTATAATAAAGGGCACCCTTCCAGCAGATATGTTTGGGCCCTCCCCTTCCTGGTTCCCTAATTTTAGGGGCCTTGATAATTCGCCACCTGAAACAGAAGAAACTTTTATTTCCTGGCTTATTGGAGCCTTAACTAATTTTATTTTTTTCATAGACGTAGCGGTATGACGGCTGTTTTTTTTGCGGGACGAGCTGTAGTTTTTATTGATACCATTTTGGGGTACATGTGACTTTTTGATCACTTGTTATCCTTTTTTTTTGGAGGCAAGGTGACCAAAAAACAGCAATTCTGGCATATTTTTTTAAATTCTTTTTATACAACGTTCACCATGCGTTATAAATTACATGTTACCTTTATTCTGCAGGTCAGTCCATTTCCGGTGATACCTAGTTTATAGCACTTTTTATGTTTTACAACTTTTTGCACAATAAAATAACTTTTGTAAAGAGAATGGATTTTTTCTGTCGCCAAGTTGTGAGAGCCATAACGGTTTTGATTTTTTCGTCGACAGGGCTGTATGAGGGCTTGTTTTTAGCGGGACGAGTTATAGTTTTTATAGACACCATTTTTGGGTACGTGCGACTTTTTGATCACATTTTATTTACATTTTTGGAAGACAAAGTGACCAAAAAATAGCAATTATGTCTGTATTTTTTAGGTTTTTTTACGGCGTTCACTGTGCGGAATAAATAACATCATATTTTTATAGTTAAGGTCGTTACAGTCGCAGCGATACCAAATATGTATGGCTTTATTATTCTTTTCAATAATAAATGACTTGATAAGGGAAAAAGGGCGATTGTGTTTTGTGTTATTATTTGAAACTTTTATTGTATTTTTTACAACTTTTATTTTTACTTTTTTTACACTTTTTTTTACACTTTTCTTTAGTCCCACTAGGGGACTTGAAGGTCCAACTGTTTGTTTAATTTTCTAATACATTGCACTACCTATGTATTGCAATGTATTAGAACTGTCAGTTGTTCACTGACAGCAAGCCGATCAGGGTCCGCCTCCAGGCGGGGCCTAATCGGCTTCCATAATGGCAGATAGGAAGCCATTGTTAGGCATCCTGTTGCCATAGTAACAGTCGCCAGCCTTGCCATCGCAGGGCTGCCGATTTCATACAAACCACTTTGATGCAGCGATTGCATTGAATCGCTGCATTGAAGGGGTTAATGGAAGGAATCGGAGCTAGCTTCGGTTCCTGCCGATAGATCGGGGTGTCCGCTGTAACATACAGCGGACACCCACTGCTGATGACGCCGGCTCAGCTTCTGAGCCGGAAGCTGAGCCGGCGCCATCTTGCCGATGGTACCGGAAGCCTCCTGGGCCCCGCCAACGACGGGGCATAAAAGGATTCCGTTACTGGCAGACCGGGAGGTAAATATTAGCCCTCCGATCGCCTTTGCAGCCACCGGCAACCCAGCGATCACGTTGCTGGGGTGCCGGTGGCTATAAACTCCTCACATGCTGCGATCTCTATTGAACGCAGCATGTGAGGGGTTAATCGGTTGGATCGTAGGCTAGCTCCGGTCCTGGCCGATACCTCAGGGTGCCAGCTGTAACATACAGCTGTCACCCGGCGGTGATGTCGCTGGCTCAGCTCCTGAGCCAGCTCCATCTGTTTCACGTACAGTTACGTGGAGTTGCAGGAAAACACCATCTCCCATCACGTAACTGTACGTGAAATTGCGGGAAGGGGTTAAAGGGAATGTGTCATCAGAAAATGACCTATTGTTGAAATCGAGATTTTATATTAAGCATATTTTTAAAGAATTTTTGGTGATTTACATTCTCTATGTCATTTATCTTAAAAAAGCAGTCCTTAAATCTTGCAGTTTGTACTCTGGCCACTAAGCCTCACATTAGAGTGACACTTCCTGTTCTGTATTGATCACTTCTCAGCAGTCATCTCATTATCATCACAGGCAGGATTAAAATGACAGGAAACACTTATATATAGCTAACACAGTATCCAACATTGATAATAAGTGTTGGACACAGCTCCCTTCCTGAACAATGACCACTGCACAGGTCACAGAGCATGCCTAGAAGACTGTCCATCAGAAATCAATGGGTTCCCTCCTGTTCACAGGTTCTTATTGTCCATGTGGCTGCTGTAAAGCATATCTCTACATGCTGTTAACAGCAGCTCAGGCAAGATGGCTGCAAAATTATTTTCATTCCCTTCTCTCCCCTGTGTGAGACCCACCTACTCCAGTACCATACGTTTTGGGAGAAGGGTGCTTAGTCATTGTGCTAGAAAGCTATCATAAATGTTCTTATCTGCATTTAGTAGTGATATGGATCTGTAGTTGCTGTACACCTCTGGATCCATAGGGTTGTATTACACGGCCCGATATGGCCCATGAAAAAGAGCACTGATCAATGAGACAGCACGTTGATAAATGCTCGTTTGGTCCTTTCACAAGGAGCAATGATTTCTTATGTATAGGAAATAGCGATTGTTACTCTGAACGCTTGTCCACATACATTTTCATCATGTCGGCAGCACGTCTCCCTGTTTAGAGAGGGAAATCTGCTGCCGACAATGATGATTTTTATTTCCGCATAAAAGTGCAGATCAGAAGATGTACGAGCGTTTGCCCGATCATTGTCCTGTGTAATAGGGCCTTTACCCTCTTTGTGAATGAGCGTGATACAGGCCTCCAGTGACTGTTTAGGAAGCAGAGATTAATTTTGTATGGTGTTGCATACATTAAGATGGCGTTACAGCACAGTTTGGGAGACTTATAATACTGAATGGGTAGACCATCTGGATCTGGGCTCTTCACGGGTGGCCACTTAGACAGGATGGACTGGAGTTATCTTTCCGTGAATATGGTGCATAGATCTGATTGTTGCGATGGGGATAACTGTGGAAGTTGTATTTGCTAGGCAAACTTGTTGGACGTCTATGTACGACTTAATTTTAGAGAGGGAGATATAGTATTGTCATTAATGTCGCTGGTTTTTGAGCTGTCCGTTTCTTTTTAGAATGTATGTTCTTGATTTTCTTTTCTTGATCATTGAAATCTTGTTTGCATACTTTGGGGGGAATTTCTCAACTATTCTACGGCAGATTTATGGCGTAGAAAAGTCACAAACAAATTTAAAAATCACAGTTTGCGAGAAATAATTGGACTTTTATCCCGTTCACGCCCCTTCTCCTCTTTTCTAAAAAGTTGATGGAGCTTGGTGAAAGGGAGGAGCCATGTTTAGATTTGATGTTTCCTAATTAAATTCTGGTAGGAACCTATAGAGATTAGTTCTCCTCTTATCACTGCCTTGTGAGCTTCCCATATCTTGGGGACTGAATCAGAGGCGGAAGTGTAATCTGGGTCACCTGGGGCAGCCACAAGTACAGTATTGGAAACAGCATCAGGTGCTATAATGAAATTAGTAGCAGCAAGCAACATGCGCAGGGGCGTAACTAGGAAAGACTGGGCCCCATAGCAAACTTTAGACTGGGCCCCCCTCCCCTTGGTGTCGCACAACCCCCCCCCCTTGTAGATAGTGCCTTTTTTACAGCCCCCCCTGTAGATAACACCATTCAGCCCCCCCTGTAGATAATGCCATACAGTGCCCCCCTGTAGATAACACCATACAGCCCCCCCTGTAGATAATGCCATACAGCCCCCTGTAGACTGTATGGCGTTATCTACAGGGGGGACTGTATGGCGTTATCTACAGAGGGGGACTGTATGGCGTTATCTACAGAGGGGACTGTATGGCGTTATCTACAGAGGGGGACTGTATGGCGTTATCTACAGGGGGGACTGTGTGGCGTTATCTACAGAGGGGGACTGTGTGGCATTATCTACAGGGGGGACTGTGTGGCGCTATCTACAGGGGGGACTGTGTGGCGTTATCTACAGGGGGGACTGTGTGGCGTTATCTACAGGGGGGACTCTGTAGAGTTATCTACAGGGGGGACTGTGTGGCGTTATCTACAGGGGGGACTGTGTGGCGTTATCTACAGAGGGGGACTGTATGGCATTATCTACAGGGGACTGTGTGGCGTTATCTACAGGGGGACTGTGTGGCGTTATCTACAGGGGGGACTGTGTGGCGTTATCTACAGGGGGGACTCTGTAGAGTTATCTACAGGGGGGACTGTGTGGCGTTATCTACAGGGGGACTGTGTGGCGTTATCTACAGGGGGGGACTGTGTGGCGTTATCTACAGTGGGGACTGTGTGGCGTTATCTACAGGGGGGGCTGTGTGAAGTTATCTACAGGGGGACTGTATGGCGTTATCTACAGAGGGGGACTGTAAGGCGTTATCTACAGGGGGGACTGTATGCCGCTATCTACAGGGGGACTGTGTGGCGTTATCTACTGGGGGGACTGTGTGGCGTTATCTACAGGGGGGCTGTGTGGCGTTATCTACAGGGGGGACTGTATGGCGCTATCTACAGAGGGGGGCTGTATGCCGTTATCTACAGGGGGGCTGTGTGGCGTTATCTACAGCAGGGACTGTGTGGCGTTATCTACAGGGGGACTGTATAGTGTTATCTACAGGGGGACTGTATGGCGTTATCTACAGAGGGGGCTGTATGGCGCTAACGCCATACAGCCCCCACTGTAGAGAACGCCATACAGCCCCCCTGTAGAGAACGCCATACAGCCCGCCCCTGTAGAGAACGCCATACAGCCCCCCCTGTAGGGAACGCCATACAGCCCCCCTGTAGGGAATGCCATACAGCCCCCCCTGTAGGGAACACCATACAGCGCCCCCCCTGTAGGGAACGCCATACAGCACCCCCCCTGTAGGGAACGCCATACAGCCCCCCCTGTAGGGAATGCCATACAGCCCCCCTGTAGGGAACACCATACAGCGCCCCCCTGTAGGGAACGCCATACAGCACACCCACTGTAGGGAACGCCATACAGTGCCCCCCTGCAGGGAACGCCATACAGCGCCCCCCCTGAAGGTAACGCCATACAGCGCCTCCCCCTGCAGGGAACGACATACAGCGCCCCCTGCAGGGAACGCCATACAGCGCCCCCTGCAGGGAACGCCATACAGCGCCCCCCCTGCAGGGACCGCCATACAGCGACTCCCCCTGCAGGGAACGCCATACAGCGCCCCCCCCTGCAGGGAACGCCATACAGCGCCCCCCCTGCAGGGAATGCCATACAGCGCCCCCCCTGCAGGGAACGCCATACAGCGCCCCCCTCTGCAGGGAATGCCATACAGCGCCCCCTACAGGGAACGCCATACAGCGCCCCCCCCCCTCCTGCAGGGAACGCCATACAGCACCCCCCCCTGCAGGGAACACCATACAGCGTCCCCCCTGCAGGGAACGCAATACAGCGCCCCCCTTGCAGGGAACACCATACAGCGCCCCTCCCTGCAGGGACCGCCATACAGCGCCCCCCCCCTGCAGGGAACGCCATACAGCGCGCCCCCCCTGCAGGGAACGCCATACAGCGCCCCCTGCAGGGAACGCCATACAGCGCCCCCCTGCAGGGAACGCCATACAGCCCCCCCTGCAGGGAACGCTATACAGCCCCCTCCTGTAGGGACACCATACAGCCCCCCCCCCAAAAAAAAATGCGACCTATAGTGTGTCCTGCAAATAACATGCATCCCCTATCCACAGGATAGGGGATACATGTGTGATCGCTGGCATTGATAGGGAGAACGGGGGACTGATAGTCCCCTGAAGTTCTCCATGACTAACCTCTGACTTCCGGCGCGACCGGCGCTCCATTCATTTCTACGGAGCTGCCGACACAGACCCCGGAAGTCAGAGATTTGTGATGGAGAACTTCAGGGGACTTTTAGTCCTCCGTTCTCCCTATCGCTGCCAGCGATCACACATGCATCCCCTATCCTGTGGATAGGGGATACATGTCTTTTGTTTAATGGCAGAGCGGGGAGATACCTCCCTGCTCTGCCGTAGTGTTCAGTGGCGTCCCGCTGGAGCAGCCATAGCGGCTGCTAGCGGAGCCTGCGGCCATGGTGGGGGCCCGTGTCGCTACGGCTGCTACGGCGGTAGTTACGCCACTGAACATGCGCTATATTGGGGCAGGCACTGTATTAGGTGAAGCAACTGATGCTGTATTGGTGCAGACAGAATATATTATTAAGGGGAGTTTGTGTTGCCGGAGTGGATGGGGATGAGCATCCAAAACAAGGAGCCTAAGATAATATAGCTAGAATAAGCCTTAATGATGGTCTGGGCCAGATGAAGATGACAGGAAGCGCAAACGACTACAATCAACTGTTATTCATTGGATTTAGTTGTTTCTTTTGACTGCACCTGATCAGTTCTGTATGGTCTGCTTGTGTATGTACTTGTCTGGTCTGCTTGTGTGGAACTGGTATTTTGCCACTAGGTGGTCATTATATGGTGGTATTATTTAGTCTTAGTATTGTGGTTATATTGAGTTTCTATATAATGGTTTTTATTCAGTCACTGTATATTGGTATTATTCACCACTATGTGGTGATAATATTTGATCATGGTTTTTGGTTCTTAATTAGTGGTATTACTTGGTTACTGTATTATTATTACTATTATTTAGAAGTACACTATTATATGTAGATGATTGTGATGGGTACCCGAGGTTTCTTTAGAGTCTAGTAATGCCCCTGCCCTTCCCCATACAGAGAAAATATAGTAAAGAAGAATGCTTGGATTGATATCTGCTAAAATTATCAGGATTTTCGGCTAACTCATCAGGGTGTAAAAGTGGTGTTATAGTAGCTGTGGTCACTGTTTGGCAAGATATGCAACATATTTATAGAATAGAACATTTTAAACATTTGCTGCCATTATTTAAACCCCATATTCTCTCCAAAATGTATAGAGTCCGCATAAAATAAATAACTCCTATAATAATGATGCTCCTGGGTCCTATTATGCATAACTCCCTCTGAAATACTTTTATTCTACGTGGATTAATTATTAATTATTAATTATTCTACGTGGATGAAAAAGAATAAATATAAATCACTCAAAGGTAATAACATATTACATCTACATAACTGGACCTCGTGGAATATGTTAAATTGCCTTGTTTCATGATAGAGACTTTCAAGTGACAATGGGTATTGTCATACACGGTGTTCACAACTACAGTATGTGATATCTATTTTATACAGTAGATTGGTATTGTACTATACAAATATTATTCCTCAAATGCTAATCTAGGTATAAATCTCTTTACATGGAATGGTCCTAACGTGTTGGCATTATTTTCGATCATATTGCTCCATCTTTTAATACTTTCTAAGACAAGAAATTATAGGTAACACATTGCAGGATTTAAACAGAAGCTCAGGGAGACATTAAACCAATCTACACATTTGTCAGAAGGACCTTAGGATTCTTAGGGCTTGTTTAGAGGGTTGAATAAGAAAATTGCAGAATACAAGATTACGGGGAATGATTAGAGGGGTAGGGACTAAATGTCATGGACTGAGTGGAGATTGCTCTGTTGTCTGGAGGCTGGAAATGTGCAAGACTTTTTAGGTTAGGGTAAGAATTATGAAATGTTATCTCTGCAGAAAAAGCAGCCAGTACAGGGTCTCATGGAGAGGAATGACATTTAAGGAATGATGAATGAATTGGGGATAGATTGGAGAGATACCAGTCTGTTCATTGCTAGACCATAGAGTTGAAGTAATCTATCCGGATATGATGATTGCATGGAATCGCATTTAGGTTGTCTATTGCAAAAGGGATGGATAAATGCTTTATAGTTGGAAAAGGCCAGAGAGGTGGTGAGAATTTGGATGTGACGTTCCAGTGACAATCTTGGCTAAAACGCTAAACCTATGCCCAGTAGGCCTTAGGAGTGTGCCATCTTTGCATCTGCAGATCAGCTGCTCCTGTTGTAGGGGGTGTCTGAGAATGCCTGGCACCCTTGTGACCAATATCTTAATATTAATTGTATAGCAGTATTATTTAGAGATTGTATAGCACTGATATTAGATCTAAACTATTAGCTGATGAGCTACTAAGGTACTGTAGAGTGTTATTGAGCCAATGTGTGACACTATTATATGGACATCATGCTGTATGGCTTTTATACAGGCACAGATTAGTATAGTTATTTTGTACACTCTATGACAATACACCACAAAGGGTTGGAAGAGCGCCATCACAAGAAACCACACAGGGCACTATCCGACGTAAGACCAGCCCTTATCCTATGCAGCAAGTGTTCAGGGAAAGTATCATTGGGGGGCACATTCTTATTTTCAGGTGGGACAGCTAATTGTGATGAAACAAAAGTTACGTTTTTGTTCATATTTTACTCAGAATGACAGGAGGGTAAGGACAGAAAACTTTGTGGCAATCTCTAAATGTTTCATCAAAACAGATGTAAGAAATCATAGACGTTGGGCCCTCAAGGAGAAGAGACATTTTTAGTAGTATGTGAATAACAATGTCAAAGGCAGAGAATAGGTCAAGAAAGATATGTATGGAGTAGTGGACACTAGATTCAGCAGGTTAGAGATAAAGGCCTCATGCACACGACCGTAGTGTTTTTCTGGTCCGCAAATTCCAGGACCGTGTTCCGTGAAATGTCATCCGCAGTTCATCCGTATGTAATCCGCAGTTCATCCATATGTAATCCGCAAAATGCGGATAAAAAAAAAAAAGCCTAGGTATAACAGGATGACGACAGAACTCATTCCCGGTCGTCGCCTAGCAACATTTCCGCAAATCCGCAAACTGCGGATGACACACGGAGGTGTATCCGCAATTTCCACGGGCCCATTGACTTCTATTGGCATGTCCGCATCGAATTTTCGGCCCGTAATAAGACATGTCCTGAGTTTCTGCGGCACGGATTTGCGGACATGCGGAGACCCGTGAAAACACGGATAGTGTGTATGGGCCCATAGAAATGAATGGGTCCGCAATTCTCCCGTGGATTTGCGGGGGAATTGCGGACGCAAAAACACGGTCGTGTGCATGGGGCCAAAGAGCCATAGATAGAGATAGGTGAGACAGTCCTGCCAATACAGTCTGTGTAAAAATAAAGGGTAGATACAATAGGTGAGGAAATTAGTACATTTGAATCAATGGGAAGGTGTTGAGGGAGAACCTTAGTTTAGGTTATGATTGTCTGAAGATCTACGATTTTAGGGTGTGTTAAAAGGGCTGGGAAGTGGCAGAGCATGAGGAATGGATTTCCATAAAAGAGAAGAAATATTGGGGTCCAGTTGTACATAGGAGACTATGGGCACATGGGTTGTTTTCTGAAGATTAATAAAAAGTATAGAGATAAATGGACCAGGCTTTGTAGGTTAGGTCTTAGATTTTGAATGATACTCTCAGCTATGTCAGCCAATGATGTGTTGTATTAATATTTGCTCTAACATTTTTATCAGAATGCCTCATCTTACCAGATCTAGGATAGCCTGATGTTATATTTTCAATGTGAGGAAGAGAATCTAAATATAAAGTATGTATCTATGCTGTGTTATATTTCTTTTTATGTTGCAGAGATTTTTCTATAAAATCTCAATGGGAATTTTTCAGAGACAACAACCATTCCTTGATGAACGAGTTTATCCTTATTGGTTTCCCTGATAGACCTTATCAAAATCTATGTTTATTTTTTGTATTTTTAACTATTTATATTGTTTCTATTTTGGGAAACATTGGGATTATTTATCTTGTCTATAATAATATAAAGTTCCATAGTCCCATGTACTTTTTTCTGAGCAACCTCTCTGTTATAGATCTTGTGTATGCTTCAGACATTGCTCCAAAGATGCTTGTCGGCCTGTATTTCAGTCAGACATCTATTTCTTATTTTGGCTGTGCCATACAACTCTTTATTTTTTGTGCTCTTGGAAGTACTGAATGTATCCTTTTTGCTGTTATGGCTTATGACCGTTTTGTGGCAATCTGTAGCCCACTAAACTATAACCTGTTAATGCAGCAGAAAACATGCCTGGGATTGATGCTTGGGGCTTATACTATAGGATTACTTCATTCTCTAATAGAGACTTGCTGCACCTTCCATCTTTCCTTCTGTGCGTCCAATATCCTTCATCATTTTGTTTGTGATTTCCCTCCATTATTAAGTATCTCTTGTACTGACACTACAATAAATGAAATTGTGCTATTTATTTTATCATCTTCTGTCACGGTGCCTTCCATTGTGGTCATTCTTGGGTCGTATGTTTCCATTTTTATAACCATTCTAAAAATAACAGCTCCAGAAGGAAGGCAAAAGGCCTATTCTACATGTGCCTCCCATATCACAGCAGTGGCATTACTTTATAGCACAGTCCTTTATGTGTATCTAAGTCCAAAATCTCCTTCCTCTAGAGATAATGTAAATATGGCAACTGTGTTTTATACAGTGCTTCTACCTATGTTAAATCCATTGATTTATAGCTTGAGAAACAAAGACGTTAAATTAGCTATAATACACTCATTGAAAAACATGCTTTGAGGGAACAAGTCATGATTAGTGAAATTCTTATTTCAGATGGCCGTAATATGGATTTTGGAATGCCTAAATCACAGACTTCATGGAGCTAAAAGGAAAATGTATTTTTAATTTCAACAGGGGGAGTTGGGCAGAAACGGCTATAGAATATGAAGAAATAAATGCCCCTTTCTCAAGCATGTCTCTAAAAATTTTGAACAATTATTTAGAAATGTGCATGAATTTATAGAGAAGGCAGACATAATATTTCATACTATAGTTTTGTATAAATTATAATTATATACCTGTATATAATTTTTTAGATGTCTTAATGACAACATTTGTTTCCCATAGGGAGTAATTGGAGTAGCATTCCATGTATGATTTACTGCAATTTATCACAATAATTGATTGACCAGTATAATTGATATTCATTATGTGGCTTTATTTACTGATATATATATATTATACAGGTTTTTAGGGGTTTTTTTTGCTTTAAGAAACTTTCTCATACATCAACCTTTGCATCCTATTTATAATACAATTATGTTTTTTTTTAAATCAGAAGAAATAGATAAAGGCTTCAAACACAACTACGGACCCATTCAGTTCTATTGGCTGCAGACACCTTTCCGTATTGCTACAGATAGGTGTCCATGCCGTATAACTCTACTGCAAAAGATAGAACAAGTCCTATCTTTTGTGTTTTACGGGCCGTGCTCCCATACTTCGTATGGGAGCACGGGCCGATAAAGCGGGCTGTGGCCGGCTGTGTCCGCAATCGCAGGCCATGATTACAGGCACAGCCGTGCATGAGGCCTTAAACATTGTTTTTCCCATCTCTATCTTTTATTGTGTATTCTGTTACCATTATAGAGATAACACAGATTCAGCCCTTTAATTAGCATAATTGTAACATGCTTAATAAACTTTATTACTTATGCAAAAATATTGGTTTTATGTGCTTTTATCTTTTTTATTATAGGCTGCAGGGTTGAGTCCAATGAAATGCACGCTTCCCCAGCTCCCTTCAGCCGCTGATTGACACATTTCTCCCTGTACACACTAATAGCACATTTAGATTTGCACATTCAGTTTTGCATTGTCATTTATGTAAATTTATAGCTACCCAATGCACACCTTTCTTTTGGTCACTTTATAGTTCCATTTGTATTACTTCTTAGTTCCACTGACTCTTCTATTATTCTAAACTGTATAAAGAAGAAGGGGGAAAAAAGACCCTTCTATGATTAGGCGTGTTCCAACAATTGTCCAAAATTTCTCTGTATGCTGACGTTTTTATTTAATTTCATTTAAAATTTCCTTTCACTGGAATTAACCCCATAGCATTATCCCTCCTCTACCAAACCTTACAGTTGGCACATTGCAGTCAGGTAAGGTAATGTTTTCCTGTCATTCTCCAAACCTAGACTCGTTCATCAGACTGCCAGTTAGAGATGCGTGATTCTTCACTCCACAGATGTTTCCACTGCTCTAGAGTCCATTGGCGGCTTTCTTTATACCACTCTATCCGAAGCTTGCCATTATTCTTGGTGGTGTAAGGCTTACATGCAGCTGATGGGCCATGGAAACACATGCTATGAAGCTCCCGGGGTACAGTTCTTGTGCTAATGTTAATGCCAGAGGAAGCTTAGAACTCTGCAGTTATTGAGTCAGCAAAGCATTGGAGACTTTAATGCACTATGCGCCTCAGGACTCGGTGAGCCCGCTCTGTATCTTCATGTGGTCTGCCATTTGATGTCTGAGTTGGTGTGGTGCCTTGATTGTGGAATATCTAGGAGGAAAGAAATTTCACTAACTGACTTGTTGCAATGGTGGCATCCTGCTTGGTCCAAAAGCTTGCAAATGTCTTTTGCATATTCAACACCTGTGTGAATAAATATCACCTTGCAGTATTGGTAAATTATTCGTAAAGTTTATTAATTGTAAAAAATTTGTATTACTGTGTATTTTTTTACAAATATTTTTTATTTAACATACATTTTTTAAAACTTATTTTACTTTTTTTTTTTATTCCATAGAGGGATTCTTCATTTTGATTTTTGAACTTTAATGTACTGGCATATATCTATATGCCAGTACATTAGCCTGTGTATTGATTGTAAACAGGCAGTTGTTAGGGCATACCTCAGTATGCCCTAACAACAGGGAATATGGTCAGACAGCCCTGGGGTCCTTCAGGTATGGGCCTCGATCGTGTCACCAGGAAAGGTGTCACAGTGTGAGCGAGTAAGTGAAATGAAGGGGAAGCAGCTCTCGTACGAGTGCTGCGGCCCCTTCAAAACAGTTGATTGGCGGGTCCCGGGAGACGGACCCCGACACATCAGCTATTGATGGCCTATCCTGAGGATAGGCCATCAATGTTTAGGGACTGCACAACCCCTTTAAGTCTACGATGTAGCAGGCTTAGAGGGCCCATTAGACAGGATCACAGATTGTGCGATCCTGTCTGCTGGGCCCTGTATCTAAGCCAATCACATGGTAGGCTTAGATACATTGCCCATGTGTGATCCTGTCTGATGGGCCCTGTATCTAAGCGTACCACACTGTAGGTTTAGATACAGGGCCCCAGCAGACAGTAATCTTATACTGTATAAGATTACTGTCTGCTGGACCCTGTATCCAAGCCTACCTTGTGGTAGGCTTAGATACAGGGTCCCACAGACAGTATCACACATGGGCCCTGTATCTAAGCCTAACACATGTGTTACCAATAGTTTTTTTTGTGTGTTTTCTTACAGGTTCGGTCATTGGTCTACGTCGGATTCCAGGACTACTTAGATGACGGCTTTTTTTAATTGTCAATAAAATGGTTAATGAGGGCTGTGTGGGTTTTTTTTATTTCAATAAAATATTTTTTCTATGTCTTTGTGTTTTTTTTTTAAACTATATTACTACCGCCTTAGTAAGGCCGCCGGCTGAATGACAGCGTCCATTACTAAGGCGAGGCTTAATGTTAGCAGGCAGAGAGGCTAACACTAACCCTCTTTATTACCCCGGTACCCACCACCAGCAGGGGTGCTGGGAAGAGCCGGGTACGATCCAGTACTTGACCATCTGACGGGCAGGCACCGGGGCGGCCGCAGGCTGGTAGTATTAGGCTGGGGAAGGCCAAAAACAGTGGCCCTTCCCACCCTGGTAATGCTAGACTGCTGCTGCTTTATTGTATCTGGCTGGTTATGAAAAATGGGGGGGACCCCACGTCATTTTAAAAAAAATGAACGATGTGGGGTCCCCCCCCAATTTTCATAACCAGCCAGATACAACACAGCAGCATCAGGCAGCATTACCAGGGTGGTAGGGGCCACTGTTTTTGGCCTTCCCCAGCCTAATACTACCAGCCTGCGGCCGCCCCGGTGCCTGCCCGTCACTACAGATGGTCGGGTACTGGTTCGTACCCGGCTCTTCCCAGCACCCCTGGTGGCGGTGGGTACCGGGGTAATAATGGGGGTCAGTGTTAGCCTCTGCACCTGCTAACATTAAGCCCCGCCTTAGTAATGGATGTTGTCAATCAGCCAGCGGCCATTACTAAGGCGGTGATAATAAAGTTTAAAAAGATACAAGCACATAGAAAAAATATTTTATTGAAATCAAAAAACACAACCCCCATTAACCATTTTATTGAGAATAAAAAAACGTCGTCATTGAAGTCCTCATATCCGAAGTAGTCCAACAACCGAACTTGTAAAAAAACACAAACAGAAAAATAATTAGTAACACATAAAGAAGCAAAATTATTATTCTTACCTTTCCTGGGTCCAGCGCTGGAGCCGCAATGTCAGCGAGCTGAGTCCTGTATCTAATCTGATCATGTGTGATACTGTCTGCTGAGCCACTGTATCTAATCCGATCATGTGTGATACTGTCTGCTTGGCCCTATATCTAATCCAGTCATGTGTGATACTGTCTGCTGAGCTACTGTATCTAATCCTATCATGTGTAATACTGTCTGCTGAGCCAATGTATCTAATCCTATCATGTGTGATACTGTCTTCTGAGCCACTGTATCTAATCCTATCATGTGTGATACTGTCTGCTGAGCCACTGTATCTAATCCTATCATGTGTGATACTGTCTGCTGAGCCATTGTATCTAATCCTATCATGTGTGATACTGTCTTCTGAGCCACTGTATCTAATCCTATCATGTGTGATACTGTCTGCTGGGCCACTGTATCTAATCCTATCATGTGTGATACTGTCTGCTGAGCCGCTGTATCTAATCCTATCATGTGTGATACTGTCTGCTGAGCCGCTGTATCTAATCCTATCATGTGTGATGCTGTCTGCTGAGCCAATGTATCCAATCCTATCCATAATTTATAGGGTCGTAGTGCTATAGATATGCTATGCTGTCTCCTATACACACATTTTTTGGGGGCGGACACATATGTATTCGGGCTATTCCCCCTGATGTTATAAGTCCTTAGTGACGCCCCCGGCTGCTAGTGCTGCATTGTTGGGTCACTTAGGAGACCCAGCGATGCAGCTGAAAGCTGCGGGCCGTCAGCCATGAGAAGTTTGTGGGGGGGGGCCCAATAAGAACTTTTGCATCGGGGCCCATGAGCCTTTAGCTACGCCCCTGGTAGATGGGGCCACACTCCCCTGTAGATAGTGCCTCACACCCCCTGATGATAGTGCCTCACACCCTCTGTAGATAGTGCCACATGCCCATCTGTAGATAGCACCACACACCCCCTGTAGATAGTGGCAAACCCTCTGTAGATAGTGCCCACTGTACATGTTGCCACATAGTGCCCATTGCAGATAGTGCCATTCAGTGCCCCTTGTATATGGTGTCATCCCCTGTAGATAGTGACTCATAGTACCTGCATGTAGATAGTGCCACACAGTGCTCCCTGTACAGAGTGCCAGTCCCCCTTTAGATAGTGCGACACTGTGCCCCCTTTAAATAGAGCCCTATACATTCCTGTAGATAGTGCCACACACTCACCAGTTGATAGTTCCCCCATTAAGTAATAGTGCCCCCAAACAAATAATACAACTTATACTAACCTAAAGCCGTTCCCACGATGAATCGAACTGCACAGTCTCACACCCTTCTCAGCCACATTAGGCCTGCAGCCTATGGGACACTGGGACAGAACCCATGCTTAGGCCGGCAGGATGCAGTGACATCATCGTGCTGACCTGCGCAATGATCCTGAACGGTGGAGCAAGGAGCTGATAGCTCCCTGCTTTGCCATAGTATTTAAAGGGAATGTGTCACTAGAAAAATATATATATTTTTTAGTTAAACTGTTAGTATATAAATGATTACACATTGTTCTAATTTTTTTAATTTTTTCACAAGTCAGAAAATATTATAAATTCGATTCTAATGTATAACATTTCCGTGTGCTGGTCACTAGAGGGAGCAATTCCCAAAATTGCAGCAATGGCATGTGGTAAAGCAACCTCATTGCTTTATGCTGCAAAATTGGAGAAGACACACTCGCTCTAGTGTACTCAAACAATCCGCCCACCTTTATCCTGGCTAGTGCCAGGAGAAAGGAGGAGGTTGAATGTTCAAACCTCCTACACTGTGTGCCGCCATTTTTTGAGCGAATGCACAGTGTAGGAGGATTAGATACAGTGGTAGTCACACAGTATAACACGAACATACACAAACATAACTTACCTGCTCCTGTCGTCGCCGCTGCCTCGGCTCCCTCGGCTCCCTCCGCTCCTAGTCCTTGCTTCTGAACATATGGACGGAAGCCGCGACCGGAAGTAGTCATCTTACTGTCCGGCCGCGGCTTCCGGTCCACATGAAAATGGCGCCGGATGTCGCTCGGCCGAAGACCTTCCTTTTGGACTGTGTGGGAGCGGCGCATGCGCCGTTCCCACACAGACAGCTTACGCTATAGTGAATGGAACGGCTCCCGTTCGCATTCACTATGGGGATGTATGTGCCGTATTCCATCTCTGCATGTGTCGTTAATCGACACATACAGAAATGAAACAAAAATGGCAGCCCCCATAGAGAAGTAAAAGAAAGAAAAAAGTAAAACACAAAAACACGAATAAATAAAATTTATTTTAATAACATACTAAAAGCAAAAACATATAAAAAAAATTTTTTTTCGTGACACCTTCCCTTTAATTGTATCTGTAGGCTACAGTTCCAATTGAATGTGGCAGACTGTCAGAGTTTGGCACTGGGCCAGATGAAGAAAAGGGAAAATGAATGACTACAATCACAACAATACTGAATGCAGTCGTATTGTATTCACTTATTTGGTCTGCAGAGCGCCTGTGTAGAACTGGTATCTACCACTATATTATCACTATATTCTGGTATTCATGGTCTTTGTATAGTGTTTTTTTATTCAGTAACTATATGGTGGTATTATTCAGACACTTTAAGGGGAATTCATTACCATTTCTCTAGTTTTCTGGTGTAGAAAATGCACAAACCGCACAAAAGTTGTACAAATGATTGAAAAAATTGCAACTTTTGTGCCGTTTCCTCTGCTCACAGCACATTTCTAAAAAAAAGTAGGCAGAGCTTAGTGGATGGGCGCAGCAAATTTACTATGATTTATGCTAAAAACTTGCGTAAATTATGGCAGAAATTGTCTTATAGCTATATGGTCTTTGCAAAAAATATATTTGGGTTTTTTTGTGTTGGGGGGCGGGCATGTATCTTTACTGACCTTAACAATGGCACTGGGCCGAGGGGGGGGGTCTATGTGCAAAATTAGCCCTGGGGCCAAAGGACATTAGTAAAAGGACAAAGGTAATTACGCCCCTGGACAAGACCATTAACGCTGTGTAGAGCAGAAGAGGATCATAGCTTGTCCACAAATATTGCAGATTTACTAATCACTGGCAATTTTTTTTTAAGGCAAATATTTTAAATCCATCTATAAC
This sequence comes from Rhinoderma darwinii, assembly GCF_050947455.1. Taxonomy (NCBI): domain Eukaryota; kingdom Metazoa; phylum Chordata; class Amphibia; order Anura; family Rhinodermatidae; genus Rhinoderma; species Rhinoderma darwinii. The sequence continues at coordinate 263,273,548 of NC_134689.1, read as the reverse complement.
AAGGTCTGGCCTATTTGATAGGCAGGACTAAGGAGCCAATTATTCTCTTTCTACAGGCACCTGAGATGTAAATTCGATAATGGCTTTGCCTTTAACCCCTTAATGTCCGCCAATACTAGTTTTTACGGCAGTTACTGAAGGGCCTTATTCTACAGTGCCATCTTTTTACAGCACTGTAGAAAAAGTTCTGTATGGATGTTCCTCCATAATGTTCTATGTTAAATCAGTGGGGGTCCGACCACTGAGACCCATCGATCACTAGAACGGAGGTCCCTGGTCCCCACTTCCCCCCAGCCGCATGACTAGTGGGCGTTTAAATGGAGCAGTGGTTGAGAATGTGCCCTGCTGCTCCATTAAAAGTGTATGGCACTGAGAGAAACACCCAAGCACTTTTCTAGCAATCGGTAGGATACCAGCGGTTGGACCCAGCCAATCTGACAACTATCAACTAGCCAGTGAAAAAGATTATAAATATTTCTGTCTTGAATACCCTTTTAATTGTTTTGCTCATATACATAGGGCAATGATCATTATGAATGTGCGTTATATTTCAGATCCAAAAACAATGATCCTTTAATAGTCATCCAAAGGTTAGGAAAATTAGAGTATTAGAGGCCTAGGCAAAACAGTGACATTTGGTCATGTGTGTTGGATTGTGTCAAATTTTTGCAACTTTCACAAGGTAGACCTAGATATTGTTTGCCATTGTGAAAAATTTTGTTGTGGTAATCCCACAATTTTTCTGCAACTTACCATATGTGGCTGTGTAGCCCGGGGCTTATTGGTATCCTATTTTCTCAGATCAGAATGTATTTGCCAACATTTTGTAGTAATTGCCTAGGACAATTCCATGCTTGTAAATCTATCCTGTACAATCCTGTCTAAAAATAAAACATCTACAGTACAAAATTCTCATCATGAAATGGTTACTGAATTTTACTATGAAATACTGAATAATCTTGTTAAATAAATAATAAGTAATAAAAATAATAAAACTCATACCCTTGTATTTTTGGTGGAAAAATATACATACAGAGCATGAATACCAAAGATGTTTACTCCAGCCAATGACCATGTTCCAAGGTTGCCAATCATACAGAAATTCAGTCCCTAAAAATCGTGAACTTTTGACCAGTGTCCATGAAAAAATTAGATGCTTCTCAGTTGTTTTTTTTTATGACGGAGAATCTTGTGTATGTTATTGTGATTGTAATGATCATTTTACAGTTCACAGTACATGCTGCTCTTGTGTTTATATCAGTATCTGAGTTATAGATAAATATCAACTATATTTTTAATAATTCACTATTGGTCTTCCAATTTGTCCGTACTAATTTTGTCTGTCTGTGATTTTTGGCAAAGTTATCCGGAAAAGAAACAAAAAAGGAGGTAGGCAACCCTGATGTGTGCATCCCATATTAAGTTACAAGATAGTGAGTCCTTCTATGTATTTCCAAGAGTGGCTAAAGCATGTCATGCACATTAGATTAATGTTGGAGGGATCTGACAAGTATAGGTCAGGTTGGATTTTATTATGGTTGATCATTTTTTCCATGAGAGATAAGCACTACCAGATATGTATACCCGCAGCTTATGCCCCCTCCCTATGCCAGTAAACATAGACGCTCTCACTGATGTTGATACCGAAATCGGAAGACTTTCTTATGTGTACGCTGGAGCACCCACATGCCCAGTAACAAAGTTTTACTGTCCATATTCTCTTTTACATGGGCGGCCAAGTGATTCCTGCTATTGGTCAGGCCAGCCAAAGAATCGGTGCTCTGTAAACGGCTTCTCCTCCACAGCACTGAACACATGTGATGGATGTTCTGAGAAGGAATTCAAAGAACACCAAAGGGAGTATAACAAGTATGTAACGGCAATATCTAAACACAGGAGCAGTTTTTTTAAATGATCCCAATTGATAAACATATGCTTTGTCTGATCTAACAGAGGAATATAATAATCATAGGACAGCCACTTTAACAATTGTGTGACCCGCTTTCTTTAAATGTATGTTCTAATATCCTTAATCAGGAAATAGGAAAAAATAATTGATCCAGCGCTGTTTGAAGATTAAAAGGGATACAATGTTCCCACTTTTATTGACACGGAAAGTGGTTAAAAATGGAAGGAGACGCAGTATCAAGGTGGTTTCATGCGGGCGAGTGCCTGAGCCTTAATCAGGGTTAGGGACTTTGTTGCTATTCTAAGCTGCTCCAACTCTTGTTGTACAAAACTGGTGGTTTGCAAATGCCACTAGGGGGCAGATTTTTTGGCAGCTCCCTTTCACCTCAAAGTGAGCTGCATATAGACCAGTCACCCGAGTGGTGGCTGGCAGAGTAGATTTTAACAGTTATGAACAGGGGAAATAGGGCATCAGAGCTCTGCAGAAGACAATATGGAGCTCCTAGAATTGCTATTAGAAGTGGCAGAAGAATTGTTAAATGATAATTATAAATGGAGGTACATTAACCATTATAATAATAACAATAAACATCTACACCTCAAAGAAAATAAAGGGACTGATAACATTTGTGTTTTATTTACAGACATGAAAAACCTTTGTCCGTCTCAACGCAAGCTTCATTTCTCGATTTCGTAAACTATAAATAAGGGGGTTCAGCATTGGAATAACTAGTGTGTAAACTACTGAAACATTTCGGTCTTGTTCTAAGGAATATATGGAGCTAGGTCTGAGGTACATAAAGAGAATTGTGCTGTAGAAAAGAATCACACAAATGAAGTGAGAACCACACGTGGAGAAGGCTTTACGTCTTCCCTTGGAAGAGTTCATTCTAAATACAGCATGTAAAATGGAAGCATAGGAGATGACAATGACAGTGATGGACGTAACAGTGACAGTAGATGCAAAAATAGACAGAATAAACTCATTTATAGTGGTATCAGAACAGGACAGTTTTAGCAGAGGTGGAATGTCACAAAAGAAATGTTGAATGTAATGAGATCCACAGAATGAAAGGCGAAAAGTAGTACATGTCTGTATTAAAGAGTGAAGAAAGCCGGCTACATAGGATCCACTCAGCAACTGAAGACACTTTATCCTTGTCATGTTCTTCAGATAAAGCAGAGGATTACATATTGCTGCATAGCGATCAAAGGCCATTGCTGCAAGTAGAAAACTCTCAGTACTCCCAAGGGCAACAAAGAAATACATTTGGCAAGCACAACCAACGTACGATATGCTTTTCTCCACCGATACGAAATCAATTAACATTTTAGGTGTGATGCCAGAAGAATACCAAACATCAATTAATGCAAGGTTAGAAAGGAAAAAATACATTGGACTGTGCAGGTGAGTATCTGTCACTATGAGCAGCATGATTCCCAGGTTACCAGCAACAGTGATCACATACATGGACATGAACACTGGGAAGAGGAATATTTGCAGATTTGCTTGATCACTAAATCCTTGGAAGGTAAAAGCATTGTCTGATGACCCATTATAAACATGATGACCTGTAAGATAGATCAAAATGAAAAAACGGCATCATATGCTATGGGAAGCCCCTAATGCACAGACATGGGTGCAGAACTGTGACTGCTATTTCTTCAAGAAAAAGCCCCCCCCCCCCCCCCCGCATTTGAAAATATGATTTAGTGAAATGTACTGAGGTGTATTGGCTGACCAGGCACTTTGTTTTACTGTTAGCGCTCTGTTCTGGGCTGCCGTTGGGTCACGTGATCTCCATTCTGACTTCTTGAATCCTACAGCATCTGTTGTGGGGTCCGGAAGTCAGTCTCTTAATGTAAGTCTTTGAGAGCCTCAATGTTAATCTCATAGACTTGCTTTGAGAGACTGATCCGGTCCCTACAGCAGACGTTGTAGGATTTGGAAAAACTTGATGACATCATCCATTTTCAAAAAAATTTATTGTTTATTAACACATCCCAATAACAGCGACGTTTGGACTCACAAAGGAGTATTTTTCAAGTTGTAGGATTTGGGTCATCAGAGTGGGGCTCACATAAAGCAACGGCGGCCCAGAATGGAGTGGATGATTGTCAAATGAAGTGCCTTTTAAGCCAACACACCTCACTATCTTTAACATTTTCAAACAGGGGGTAGCGTCAAAAATCTTATGCCAAAGTGCTTCTTTAAGCTGTTGTAATAAAATTCAACAACGTTTCAAAGACTCTACTTTTACTGTTATACCTACCACTGTTCACCCTCATCTTCCTGGTTCATTAATAGAATACTAGAACAATAGTGAGGACTCTGAGTGGCATCTACACAGGCAGTGCAGTAGCAGGGAGTCAGCTGGGGTGAAGAGTGGAATGTAAGACTAACACGAGGGTATGTTTACATGTAGCAGAATTGTCACTGTTCCATAGATCTAAAAGGGGTTTGTAAAAATGTACAACCCCATTCAGATGTATGGAAAGGATTTTCAGTCACAGAAATTTCTGCAACAATTCTGCTGTGTGTGAACTTACGCTTAGGCCACTTTCATACAGGTGTGTTCCGGTCAGTACTTTGCATCAGTACTCATAGGCCAAAACCAAGAGTGGAAAAAAACCTGAAAAGTATAATTGAAAGATGTGCACCCATGTTCAAAACCAACTATGAGTTGCTTTTCGTGCTGTCCGTTATTCTCTTGTTCTTGAAATAAATGCTTAAATTGTCGGTTTAGTTATAAAGAATAGAAAGGACACTGTATGCATCACACGGCTTTATATATTTGAAATAAATATAGGATTTCTTATATCTTAGTATCTTCTCTGGGGGATAAATTAGTTGCTGAATGGATATAAAGATACCTTGTTAAAATATCGAAGAGAGGTTAATTATCAATGTCCCTAGTGTAAATAAATTATTCTGAGGGGTTTCCAACCAGGATCCCAATTTACAACAATTGTTAGAAATCTTATAAATAACATGTTATTGTTTACTAAGACATACAACTATAGCATGAGTGATGAATTCTATGTACAGAGCGTAACTAGAAAGCGCTAGGCCCTAAACCAAATTTTCAATGCCCCCCCAAGCATTTACCAGCTCTATGTGATAGTCAGGGTGAGGGCACACTTGCGGGACAAGTCACAGTAAAAAAAAAATACAACTTATATTAAAACTCCCAGCATGGCCTGACAAATAATGAGAGCATGCTGGAACAATGGTATTACACATACTATCAGTCACACCAGTAGAAAATACAGGAAGGGGCATGGAAGGCATGAAAATCCAGATCCCAAAATAAATTTAGACCTCCAGATCAGAACTCAAAATTAATTCAGACCCCCAAATTAATAGGAACCACTAAATTCATTTAAATTCATTTATATTTAACCCCTTCCTGACATTTGTCATCAGTGTACGTCATGGAAAGCCAGTGCTTCCCGCAATTTGTCATATACTTATGACAAATGGATGGTACGGGCTCAGAAGCTGAGTCCATGCCATCAGCCGCGGGTTTCAGTATGTTACAGTTGACACCCTGCTGTAATGGCGGGGACCGAAGTTAGCTCCAATCTCCTCCATTAACCACTTAAATGTAGCAGTCAAAAACGACCTCTGCATTTAAGGTGTTTGTAGCCAATCGGCACCTCAGCGACGAGATTGTCGGTTGCCCATGGCAGCAATGGCAACCGGAGGCCTAACACTGGCCTCCCGGTCTGCCAAGTATGGAAGCCTCCTAGGCTGTGGAGGCAGGGCCTAAAAGGCTTTCTGTAACGATGAGAAGATGGCGCAGGCTCAGAAGTTGAGCTACAGCTGACACCCTGCTGTAATGGCAGGGACTAGAGCTAGCTCTGATCACTGACATTAACCCCTTAGATGCAGCGATCAAAAGCGATCCCTGGATCTAGTGCTTTGTAGCAAATCGGCACCCCTACGAAGAGATCATGGGGATGCCAACAACAGCTATGGCTAACAATGGCCTCCTGGTCTACAAAGAGGAGGAAGACAACAGCAGGGTTCCCCTAGTGGTCATATACAACCCCCAAATGAACATCTTGAGGAAAATTGCTGTTGATCTCCAACCTATATTTAATAAAGACAATAAACTGAAGGAAATATTTGCCTCTCCATGCATACAAACAGCCACCAAACCTAAGGAATCTCCTGGTCAGAAGTGCCCTCTCATCACCACCAGAGAATGGCACCTTTCCTTGCAACAGTAGAAAATGCAAGACCTGTACCAACATCTTGTCATCAAACACCATCCACATACCAAACACGCAACAGGACTATAAAATCACTGGCATGTTCTCATGTACATCCTCCAATGTAGTTTACATGATCCTGTGTACAAGGTGCATCAATAAAGGAATCTACATTGGAGAAACAATACAAAAACGACAAACCAGGATGAATCTTCACAGACATACAATAAAAAAGCAGCTGGGTACACCTGTGAGAAAACACTTCTCTGGACCAGATCACAGTTTGGCAGATTTATAGGTCCTAATACTGAAGGGTTATTTTAATAACAACAGAGAAAGAAAATTTGGGAATTCACGATGATGATAAAATTCCAGTCATTGACACAAGGCCTCAATCTAACACCTGGATTTATGAGCCATTACATGGACACACGTCACATCCCCCATCAGACTGACTCCAGATGCCTTAACTCCTAAGTCATCACCCCTATAACCTCAGTTTTATTGCCCCGGCTTATCTTAATGATGTATCACCTCATGTACTAATTGTCTTTGTGTAACATCTAAATGTTGTGCTGTTTCCTAAATCATTCATTTGTAAACCTGCCTGAAGGATTGAGGAAAGGAAAAGGGATTGGGACAAGTATGTGGTCAATTAATATATAACTTTTATTAGTAAGTTAAAATAAAAATTGTATTAAGATGCCTAAGGTGCAAATGGGTATGTGTGAGTGACCCCCAACCTCACATACCCTAAGGCCAATGGGATGATATAACAGAATTATAGTGGACCATAGGAAATAATTGAGCTGCTGTGTGTATAAATTGAGCTGCACTGCCGTTTATGGAGACCATGGACAGTTGATCTCCTATATTGGCACACTATGATAGGTGTAACAGCATAATAGTCAGTCTCATGTGTGGCTGAAGTTTGTATTCACTAGGACCTACTGTCCACTGCAGCGGTGCCCCAGCAGAATAACTGGGACAAAGATGCGGGACAGCCGTGCGTTGTATACCATGGTTCAAACAGTCCTGCTATAACTAATACACTCTGATTCATTAAGCAGAGCGAGAGCGTGGCTAGCTCCATCCGGCTCGTGGTAGAGAGCGAGACAACCCTCTGGGACCATCCCTGTAGGTTTGTCTCGCTCTCTACCACGAGCCGGGTGGAGCTAGACACACTCTCGCTCTACTTAATCAATTTTCATTTTCCTTTCCTCAATTCTATATACTTACCTAGGTGGTGTACACCATTGTGGTCTACCTCTCACACATTAATTGTGGGATAGGTGGGCTCTCATTTATTACCTAAACCTGCCTGAAGAAAGAGCCTGTGTGCTCTGAAAGCTGCATATAGAACTTTTATGGTTAGCCAATAAAGGTATCATATCTACTATACTTTTGTCTTTTTTGACACAGAAGTATTTAACATTGCATATTGTCTCTGGCTAACACGATACTACACTATTTTTGACTGTACTTAATAAAATCCATGAAACACCTGTAGGGTCAATATACTCACTACACCCCTAGATGAATTCCTCAAGGGGTGTAGTTTCCCAAATGGAGTCACTTCTGGAAAATTTCCACTGTACCGCTACCTTAGGGACTTTGCAAAAGCGACATGGTGGCAAGAAACCAATCCAACAAAATCTGCTCTCCAAAAACCAAATGGCGTGCCTTCCCTTCTGAGCCTTGCCGTGTCCTCAAATAGCAGTTTATGACAACATATGGGGTACTTCTGAAGAAGTTGCTTTACAAATGTTGGGGGGCTTTCTCTCCTTTATTACTTGTGGAAATAGTTTTTATTTTAGTTCAAATTACATCTTATTGGAAAAAATATTATTTTTTCATTTTCATGTCCAAATTCTAATAAAATCTATGAAACACCTGTGGGTCAAAATGCTCACTTTACCCCTAGATAAATTCCTTGAGTTGTGTAGTTTCCAAAATGGGGTCTTTTTGGGGGTGTTTCTTTTGTTTTGGCACCACAGGACCTGGTCATACCTGACATGGTACCTAAAATATCATCTGATAAAAAGGAGGCCCCAAAATCCACTAGGGGCTCCTTTGCTTCTGAGGTCAGTGTTTCAGTCCATTAGCACACTAGGGCCACATGCAAGATATTTCTAAAAAAAAACCTGCAGAATCTGGGCAAATATTGATTTGTATTTCTCTGGTAAAAGCGTCTGTGTTACCAAAAAAAATAAATGGATTAATATGGAATTTCTGCAAAACAAATAAATGAAATGTGTAAATTTCATCTTTACTTTGATTTAATTCCTGTGAAATGCTTTTTAAATACTGTGAGGGGGTGCAGTTTTTAAAATGGGGTGATTTATGGGGGTTTCTAATATATAGGCCATTGAAAGCCACTTCAGAACAGAGCTCGTCCTGGAAAGAAAAAACCTTTTGAAATTTTGAAATTTTATTGAAAATGTGAGAAATTGCTGCTAAAGTTCTAAGCCTTGGAACGTCCTAGAAAAATAAAAGGATGTACAAAAAACAATGCAAATATAAAGTAGACATATGGGAAATGTTAACTAGTGACTATTTTGGCTGTTATTATTAAATGTCCAACAAGCAGATACATTTCAATTTAGGAAAATGCTTATTTTGACACATTCTCCCTAAATTTTAGTGTTTTTCAAAACAATATGTCACGAGAAAAAAAAAAATCCTAGAATCGCTCGGATAGGTACAAGCATTACAAAGTTATTACCACATAAAGTGAGGCTCTGTCAGGAAGGTCAAAAGTGGCTTCCGTGGGAAGGGGTTAATTCAGACCCCAAACCCCAAAAGAAATTAACACCCCAAACCAGACCCCTAAATAAATAATGTCGTGTCCTGAGATTTTGCGGTCTGAATTCGTGGCCCCAGCACGGATCCGTGAAAACCCCTGTCGTGCATGGGGCCATAGAAATGGATAGGTCTGCATATTTTTTTGTTACTGTATATGTGAAGCAAAATGCTATTTAAACAAGTACAAATTATTCCAATAAAAACAAGGTATAATACAGCTAAGTAAAGCACCAAGTATAGTAGGAGCGCTGGAGCAGTATGTAAATGAATCAATTATATACATTTTGGTTAGGAACATGAGATACAGCAGCTTCTCGATATGAAATAATGACTCCTCTTATGGCAGCAAGGTGTATGAAATGAGAGTAGCAGGCAGCCAATAGAGGGGAACGCTGCACGCATGCCTTCAAGCTACTGGCTCCAGAGGAACAGACAACTGAACGCCACTGTTGTGAAGAGTAGAAGGAAATGATTATTCACCGCACGGTGGCAGCATTGCTCTTTAGTAACATACTCCCACCAAAGTATTCATACAGTATGCCATGCAGCTATATGAGCAGCGGTATTCACCGCTGGATCGTAGCATCTCCTCGTTAGTATAGTGGTAAGTATCCCCGCCTGTCACGCGGGAGACCGGGGTTCGATTCCCCGACGGGGAGGCTAAGATATTTTGTGAATAAAGCCTCAAAGACAATGCTACTTTATATCAAAAGCCCACAGACTTTTTATGTTTTGTCTGTCGAGCTGCGGTATTTCTTTTGTCGAGCTGCGGTTATTCTCGTATAGTACTTCGGTTATTCTTGTATAGTACTGAGCTTCTCTTTCACCAAGTTATGAGTTACTGATTTTCTATGGCCGGTTAGCTCAGTTGGTTAGAGCGTGGTGCTAATAACGCCAAGGTCGCGGGTTCGATCCCCGTACTGGCCACACATTTTTTACTTCTGTAGGTTATGATATATAAATTACACAACACACAGACTGAGCAACATGCATACAATTTTGACGTGCGAGCATTATAAACGTTGATATATATATGTAATCCCATCTGGATTTTCATGCCTTCCATGCCCCATCCTGTATTTTCTACTGGTTTGACTGATAGTATGTGTAATACATTGTTCCAGCATGCTCTTATTATATGTCATGCCATGCTGGGAGTTTTTATATGACATATAATGAGAGCATGCTGGAACAATAGTACGGTATCAGTCAAACCAGTAGAAAATACAGGATGGGGCATGGAAGGCATGAAAATCCAGATGGGATTACATATATATATCAACGTTTATAATGCTCGCACGTCAAAATTGTATGCATGTTGCTCAGTCTGTGTGTTGTGTAATTTATATATCATAACCTACAGAAGTAAAAAATGTGTGGCCAGTACGGGGATCAGTAACTCATAACTTGGTGAAAGAGAAGCCCAGTACTATACAAGAATAACCGCTGCACTATACGAGAATAACCGCAGCTCGACATACCGCAGCTATACCGCAGCTTGACAGACAAAACATAAAAAGTCTTAGTGCTTTTGATATAAAATAGCATTGTTTACAGGCTTTATTCACAAAAAGAAAAATCTTTGCCTCCCCGTCGGGGAATTGAACCCCGGTCTCCCGCGTGACAGGCGGGGATACTTACCACTATACTAACGAGGAATTCAGTGATAGTTGATGCTTTTTTTCTTTCTTTATAAAGTTATATACTTCATATGCAGCTTAAACCCATGATACGGTAGATTGAACTATGAGCAGTTGAAAAGCGCTTGCTGCTTACAGGAACAGGAATAGGATATCTTGCTACATGCCATGCGTCCTCTTGAATCATTGCCACTTTTTAGAAGAGTTTTTCTGAAGCTATTTTATAAAATGCAGTTATACATGCTAAACTGATCAATGGTGAAGGTGTCACCTTATACTACGCAACTATTTCATATCCTTCATATTCTCATTGTATTGCTGTTTATGGGTATTAAAGGTACAAACATCAAGTATATTAACCCCTTCAGGACCAAGCTAATTTTGGCCTTCAGGACCAGACCCATTTTTTCAAATCTGACATGTTTCACTTTATGTGGTAATAACTTCGGAATGCTTTCACCTATCAAAGCGATTCTGAGATTGTTTTCTCGTGACACATTGGACTTTATGATAGTGGAAAAATGTGGTCGATAAATTCAATATTTACCAGTGAAAAACACCAAAATGTTGTGGAAAATTGCAAAAATTAGCATTTTTCTAAATGGAAATGTATCTGCTTATAAGACAGGCAGGTATACCACACAAAATTGTTGCTAATTAACATCCCCCATATGTCTATTTTAGATTGGCATAGTTTTTTGAACGTCCTTTTATTTTTCTATGACGTCACAAGGCTTAGAACTTTAGCAGCAATTTCTCACATTTTCAAGAAAATTTCAAAAGGCTATTTTTACAGGGGCCAGTTCAGTTTCCCTAGATATGCCAATTCAGTGTCAAATATGTAGTGCCCAGCTTGTGCCACTTTTTTTTTTATATACAGCGTTCACCGTACGTTATAAACGACATGTTACCTTTATTCTGCGGGTCAGTACGATTCCGGCGATACCAAATTTATAGAACTTTTTTATAACTTTTTGCACAATAAAATTACTTTTGGAAAGAGAATGTATTTTTTCTGTCGCCCAGTTTTGTGAGAGCCATAACTTTTACATTTTTTCGTCGATGGAGCTGTGTGAGGGCTTGATTTTTGCGAGACGAGGTATAGATTTTATAGGTACCATTTTTGGATACATGCGATTTTTTGATCACTTTTTATTTCAATTTTTGGAAGACAGTGACCAAAAAAACAGTAATTATGACAGTGTTTTTGAGGTTTTTTTTACGGCGTTCACTGCGCTGGATAAATAACATAATATTTTTATAGTTCAGGTCGTTACGGCCGCTGCGATACCAAATATGTATGGTCTTATTATTTTTTCTATAATAAATGACTTGATAAGTGAAAAAGGGCGATTGTGTTTTATTTTATTACTTGAAACTTTTATTGTATGTTTTACAACTTTTATTTTTACTTTTTTTACACTTTTTTTACACTTTTCTTTAGTCCCACTAGGGGACTTGAATGTCCAACTGTTTGTTTGATGTTCTAATACATTGCACTACCTATGTAGTGCAATGTATTGGAACTGTCAGTTGTTCACTGACAGCAAGCCGATCAGGCTCCGCCTCTGGGCGGTGGCCTAATCAGCTTACGTAATGGCAGACAGGAGTCCATTGTTAGGGCTCCTGTTGCCATAGTAGCAGTCGCCAGCCTTGCCATCGCATGGCAGGGCTGCCGATTTTCAACAAACCTCTAGGATGCAGTGATCACAATGGATCGCTGCATCGAAGGGGTTAATGCCAGGAATCGGAGCTAGCTCCGGTTCCTGGCGTTAGATCGGGGTGTCCGCTGTAACATACAACGGACACCCACTGCTGATGACGCCGGCTCAGCTTCTGAGCCAGAAGCTGAGACGGCGCCATCTTGCCGATGGTACCGGAAGCCTCCTGGGCCCCGCCGACGACGGGGCATAGGAGGATTCCGTTACTGGCAGACCGGGAGGTAAGCATTAGCCCTCCGATCGCCTATGCAGCCACCGGCAACCCAGCGATCACGTTGCTGGTGTGCCGGTGGCTATAAACTCCTCACATGCTGCTATATCTATTGAACGCAGCATGTGAGGGGTTAATCGGTCGGATCGGAGGCTAGCTCCGGTCCTACCCGATACCTCAGGGTGCCAGCTGTAACATACAGCTGTCACCCGCAGGTGATGTCGCTGGCTCAGCTCCTGAGCCAGCTTCATCTCCATGACGTACAGTAACGTGAAAATGCGGTAAGACACCAGTTTTAATGACGTTACTGTACGTGATCCGGCGGGAAGGGGTTAAAAGACAAGATCTGTTCATGTATATTTTTCATAGATTATAGATCATACATCACCAAGGAGGTAAGTGACCCTGCTTTTATGATCAGACAGAGGTACCTATACACCTGTCAATTTATACATAGAATCAGGCAGTTTGACCCCTTGTGAATTTAGTCATAGCCAATCACGCATCACTTCATAGGTGGCTGAACTAGGCATAAACGAAAGGCAGCTGAGTGATTAATGGTTAGTCAGTGAGCTGCAAATCTCCCCTGAATATTAAAATAGTTAAAGGTGTTGTCCACCTTCTGACACCGGATAGGTCATCATTATGTCATCGGTGCAGGTCTGAGACCCGGACCCCGCACCGATAAGCCGATCCAGTGGGGGCATCGGATGTTATCGCACATAATGCTATGTACGGAGCCGGAAGCAGTTGGCTCTGTACGTAGCATAGTGGCCGTGCTGCAGAACTGCAGGTCTTCTATTCACTTGAATAGTAGCCGTGTTGCAGTTCGGCCGCTATTCCGTGGCCAGAGACAACTGCTTCCGGCATGTATGTCCGGTGCACGGAGGCACCGGACCAGCTGGGGGGGGGACACAGTGTATGGTGCTATTATAATCAGGGACACAGTGTATGGTGCTTTTATAGTCAGGGTGTAACATCCGTGGTCGCTGACCACGAACTCCTCCCATCCTGTCGACACCCTTCTCTCCAGAGATGTCTGCACATGCGGCCATTCTATTCCGCAGTGACCACTAGGGTGCGCTCGCAAGCTCAGTCCAGTCATAAGGAGCCAGAGCGCGCACATGTGTGAGATTGAGCTGTGGCATTATATACAGAGGGCACTGCGGCATTATCTTCAGGGGGGTGTGTGGAACTATCTACAGGGGAAGGGATGTTCTGCTATTTACAGTGACGCTGCATCGGAATAAATAAACAGAGCAGGGAGCCGTTAAATCTCCCTGCTCTCAGCTGCCAGAGGTAGCTGGGGGCATCCCTGCTCGAACGGGTGAGATCGATATTAGTATCGATCTCACCCGATTAACCCCTCAGATGCGGCGCTCAATAGCGAGCGCCGCATTTGAGTGGTTTTGGAGAGAGGGAGGGAGCTCCCTCTCATCCCACCGGCACCCGGCGATAAGATTGCCGAGTGTCTGTGTCTCCGATGGCAGCCGGGAGCCTAATAAAAGCCCCCAGGTCTGCCTATAGTGTATGCAAGTTATTCTGCCCTGCCAATCAGCGCCGTCGTTCAGCTACAGCAGACCCATTCAGAAGAGAGCAGGCCTGCATTGACACAGGACGGCGTGGGAACTGGATCAAGGCGAGTATGTAAAGTTGGGTTTTTTCCCACCTAAAAGTGTGAGTGGCATTATCTATAGGGGGGAAGCTATATGTGGAACACTATCTACAGAGAAGGCTATATGTGGGGCACTATCTACAGGGTGCTCTATGGGGAGCACTAACTACAGGGGGCTCTATGGGGCACTATCTACAGGGAGCACTATCTGTGTGTGTGCGGGGGGACACAGTTTATGGTGCGATTATAATCAGGGACACAGTGTATGGTGCTTTTATAGTCAGTGTGTAACATCCGTGGTCGCTGACCACGAACTCCTCCCATCCTGTCGACGCCCTTCTCTCCAGAGATGTCTGCATATGCAGCCATTCTGTTCCGAAGTGACCACTAGGGTGCGCTCGCGAGCTCAGTCCAGTCATAAGGAGCCAGAGCGCGCACATGTGTGAGATTGAGCTGGGGCATTACATACAGAGGGCACTGCGGCATTATCTACAGGGGCGTGTGTGGCACTATCTACAGGGGAAGGGATGTAGTGCTATTTACAGTGACGCTGCATCGGAATAAATAAACAGAGCAGGGAGCCGTTAAATCTCCCTGCTCTCAGCTGCCAGAGGTAGCTGGGGGCTGTGGGGCATCCCTGCTCGAACGGGTGAGATCGATATTAGTATCGATCTCACCCATTTAACCCCTCAGATGCAGCGCTCAATAGAGAGCACCGCATCTGAGTGGTTTTGGAGAGAGGGAGGGAGCTTCCTCTAATCCCACCGGCACCCGGCGATAAGATCGCCGAGTGTCTGTGTCTCCGATGGCAGCCGGGAGCCTAATAAAAGCCCCCAGGTCTGCCTATAGTGTATGCCTGCTAGGTCATGCCTGTGGCATGACCTAGCAGATGCCTGTCCGTTTTACACAGACAGGCATAATACACTGCAATACAGAAATATTGCAGTGTATTATAAATCCAATCGTATCATCGCATATTGAAGTCACCTAGTGGGACTAGTAAAAAAGTAAACAAAAAAGTTAACTTTGCTAACGTTTGTGTGTCATTTACATCACAGCACATCGAGATCACGCTGGGCTGTCATATACAGCGTAATCTCGCGAGATTACGCTTGCTGTGCTGTAAATGACACACAAACGTTAGCGAAGTGTCAGGATTCTGAATAGACATCACATCCTGGTTGGCAGTGATGTCTATTAAGTCTCAGTACACTTATGTAACGTTAATGTGGCTGCACATAGTGATCTAGTAAGATCACTATATGCCGTGCAAATGAATGGAGAGAAGTGTAGGACGCTGATTGGTCACTGATTGGTCAGCGTCATACACTTCTCTCCACAACGCCCATTTGGTCAAAAAGTAAAACACGCCCAGTTGGTCATTAAGAAACGCATTATCCTAAAGGTAAAATGGGTCATAACTCCGTCAAAAATTATAGTTTTTCGAAATAAAAAAACACTGCTGTAATCTACATTACAGCGCCGATCACATCAGGTACAATATAGGCCACTTATAATGTGGTGACAGAGCCTCTTTAACCCCTTCCCGACATATGACATACAGTTACGTCATAGCCGGGTAAGGGAAGTATGGAGCGGGCTCACGGAGTGGCCGGAACACTTCAGAGTAACTAGGGGCGACCCCCTCTATCAGCTCATCGCGCCCCCCGCAACGCAATTGCGGGGGGGGGGGGCGATGGGTGCTATGGCTGCCTGGGGGCATAATGAAGACCCCCAGGTCCGCCATCTTTGTACACCTATTAAGCCCTGCCTCTGGCAGGGCTTAATAGATGCCTGTCAGAATCACGATATACTGCAATACATTAGTGTTGCAGTATATCGTGCAAGCGATCTAACGATCGCTGGTTGAAGTCCCCTAGGTGGACTAATAAAAAAAGTAAAAATGAGTTAAATAAAGGTTTTTTTGTGTAAAAAAAAAATAATAATATTAAAAGCTCAAAAAACCCCACTTTTCCCATTTTCCCCCTAGAGCATAGTAAAAAAATAAATAAATAAACATAATTGGTATTGCTGTGTCCGTAAAAGTCTGAACTATTTCAATATTTCATTATTTAACCCGCACGGTGAACGCCCTAAAAAAAAAAATTGTAAACGCCAGAATGTCTATTTTTTGGTCACCTAATCTCCCACAAAAAAATGAAATAACAAGTGATCAAACCATCGCATGTACACCAAAATGGTATTATTAAAAACTACAGCTTATCCCGCAAAAAATAAGCCCTCATACCACTTAATCGAAAGAAAAATAAAAAACGTATGGCTCTCGGAATTTGGCGACACAAAACAAATTTTCTTTTTTACACTTAGGTTTTTACTATATAGAAAAAACTATACATATTTCGTATCGCCGTAATTATATTGACCTGCAGAATAAAGTTAACATGTTGTTTTAATTGCACAGTGAATTCCGTAAAAACGGCGCTCAAAAAACCATGGAGGAATCGCTGTTTTTTTCATTTTCTACCCCACAAATAATTTTTTACCGTTTTCTAGTACATTATACGGCAAAATAAATGGTGGTACGAAAAACTACAACTCGTCCCGCAAAAATCAAGCCCTCATATAGAACTATATCGACGGAAAAATAAAGACGTTATGGCTTCTGGAATGTGGGGAGGAAAAAACGAAAATGAAAACCTGAAATTGTTTACGACGGGAAGGGGTTAAAGTGGCTCTGTCACCAGTTTAATACTTCTCTATCTCCTACCTAATCTAATAAACCCTTTGATGTAGATAACTGTTGTTTTTTTTGAAAAATAGTTTATTATTGACAAAGTTGTGATCATTTTTGGATTTTATACAATTTTTCTAAATGCCCAACTGGGCTCTTTTTTTCATTTCACCAAGTGGGCGTTGTAAAGAAAAGTGTATGACGCTGACCAATCAGCGTCATACACGTCTCTTCATTCATGCCCAGCTTTATTCACAGCACAGCGTGATCTCCGCTAGAATCGCAAGATCACGCAATGACACTACTTACTCCCGCAGTTCCTTCAACGGAGCGACAGAAGAATGACCAGACATCGCCTACAGCAATGCCAGGACAATTATCCTCCTCAGCGGCAGTCCTTGCACGGCTGGAGGCGATGTCTGGTCATTCTCCCGTCACTCCAGGGAAGGAATTGCAGGAGTAAGTGACGTCACAGCGTGATCTCACTGCGATGCCGATGGTTGCTATGACAACCGGAGGCCTAACAATGGCATCCTTGTCTGCCACCTACGGAAGCCCATTAGGCCCTGCCCGGAGCTGGAGCCTAATAGGCTTGCTGTCAGTGAATGACTGACAGCTCTAATGCATTGCGCTACGTGGGTAGTACAATGCATTAGAATAAAGATCAGGGCTTCATGCCTTCAAGTCCCCTAGTGGGATAAAAAAAAAAAAGTTAATAAAAATATTGTACAAAAGTATAAAAATAAAAGTTATAAGTTCAAAAAACAAAAACTGACTTTTCTTTCCTAAAATAAGTCTTTTATTATAGGAGAAAATGAAAACGTTAAAAAAGTACACATATTTGGTATCCCCGCGTCCGTAACGACCCAAACTATAAAACTATAATATTATTGTCCCCGCGCGAAGAACACCGCAAAAAAACATAACAAAAAAAACAATACCAGAATCACTATTTTTTGTCCGCTGTGCATTAATTACTAATGAAAAAACACCT
Organism: Rhinoderma darwinii; assembly: GCF_050947455.1. Taxonomy (NCBI): domain Eukaryota; kingdom Metazoa; phylum Chordata; class Amphibia; order Anura; family Rhinodermatidae; genus Rhinoderma; species Rhinoderma darwinii. The sequence goes on along the minus strand of NC_134689.1, from coordinate 263,255,744 downwards.
GTGGGGGCAAAATGTTCACTACAACCCTTAAAATGCCTTAAGGGGCGTAGTTTCCAAAATAAGGGTCTAAGAGGTTTGTTTTACTATTTGACCTCAGAGCCCTGCAATTGTGGGTCAATGCTCTGAAAATCACCAAAATAGACCTCAAATGCGCATGTTGCTCTTCACTTCTGAGCCCTGTCACATGCCCAGACAAATTATAAATGCCTTGAGTGTTGTAGTTTCCAAAATGGGGTCACTTCTTCGGGGCTTCCACTGTACTCTGGTGGCATAGGGTTTTGCAAATGCGACATGAAAAAACCAATCCAGCAAGAGCTGCATGCCAAATAGCGCTCCTGCCTTTCTGAGCCCTGCCATATGTCCAAATAGCAGTTTATGACCACATGTGTGGTATTGCCGTACTCGAGAGAAATGCTTTACCAATGTTGAGCGGCTTTTTCTCTTTTATCCCCTGTGAAAATGAAAAAATGAAACTTCTTAGTGAAAAAAAATTTGATATTAATTATTACGGCCTAATTCCAATAAATTATGCAAAAAACCAGTGGTGTCTAAATGCTCACTATAACACTAGATAGATTCCTTAACAGGTGTAGTTTCCCAAATGGGGTCACTTTTGGGGGGCTCCTACTGTTTTGGGGCTTTGCAAATGCCATTCCAAAACCATTCCAGCTAAATTTAAGCTCCAAATAATGCTCCTTCTCTTTTGCGCCCTGCCGTGTGTCCAAACAGCAGTTTATGACCACTTATGGGGTATAGCCGTAATCAGGAGAAATTGTTTTTCAAATGTCGGGGTGCTTTTTCTCTTTTATTCCTTGTAAAAATTGAAAATATCAACATTTTATCAGAAAAAATGTAGCTTTTCAATTTCATGGTCTAATTCCACGAAATTCAGCAAAAAATCTGTGTGGTCAAAATGCTCCATACACCCCTAGATAAATTCCTTCAGTGGTGTAGTTTCCCAAATGGGGTCACTTTTGGGGGGTCTCCACTGATTTGGTCCCGCAGGGGCTTTGCAGATGTGACATGGCGCCGCAAACCATTCCAGCAAAACTTGAGCTCCAAAACCAAATGGTGCTCCTTCCCTTCTAAGCCCTGCTGTGGGTGGAAACAGCAGTTTATTGCCACATATGGGGTATTGCTGTGCTCAAAAGAGGTTGCTTTACAAATTTTGGGGTACTTTTTCTCCTTTATTTATTGTGAAAATGTAAAAATCTGAGCTAAAACGAAAAAAAAAATTAAACCGGTGCTTTAGCACTGTAATTTGATTCATATTTACAATATTCCAAAAATTTTAGATACATTACAATAGCATAAAAATGCTCTCAAATATCTCCTCTAAACACACATCTCAAGACCACTCTCTCAGAAGATTAAAAAAAAAAAAAGAGAGAGAAAAAGAAGGAAGAGAGGAAGAAAAAAACCCAAAAAAACTACATTTTATTAGAAAAAAAACATAGATTTTTATTTTCACTGCCTAAATCCACTAAAGTCAGCAAAAAAATCTGTGGGGTCAAAATGCTCACTATAGCCTCAATAAATACCTTGAGGGGTGTAGTTTCCCAAATGGGGTTCCTTTTTGGGATTTTCCACAGTTTTGGTCCCACAGGGGCTTTACAAATTGACATGACACCCGAAAACCATTACAGCAAAACTTGAGCACCAAAATTTGGTGCTCCTTTTACTTCTGAGCTCTGCCGTGTGTCCAAACAGCAGTTTATTACCACATATGGGGTATTGATGTAATCGGGAGATATTGGTTTTCAAATGTTGGGGTGTTTTTTGTCCTTTATGCCTTGTAAAATGGAACATTTCTACGTTTTATTGGAAAAAATTTAGATTTTCATTTTCAAGGCCTCATTCAACTAAATTCAGCTAAAAACCTGTGGGGTCAAAATTACCACTATAACCCTTGATAAATTACTTGAGGGGTGTAGTTTGCCAAATTATGTATTTTTTGGGGGGTGTCCACGGTTTTGGTCCCACAAGTCCTCTTTAAACCTGACATGGTACCTAAAATATATTCTAATAAAAAGAAGGCCCCAAAATCCAATAAGTGCTCCTTTGCTTCTGAGGCCTGTGCTTCACTCCATTACCAAACTGGAGCCAAATATTTCTAAAAACTACAGAATCTAAATATGTTGCATTTCTCTAGTAAAACCTTCTGTGTTACAGAAAAAAAAAGGAATAAATATGAATTTCTGCAGAAAAAAATGAAATTTGTACATTTCACAACTACTTTGATTTAATTATTGGCATTTGTTAACCTGCTCTTGAAAAAGAAAAGCTGCACTCAGCACATAGAACATATTCTTGCTATGGATATGTACTGATTCACTGCTCCAGGTCCTTCATAATTGCCCAACTAACTGTTTCCATTATAGTTAATGCAATTCTGAATAATTTTACCAAATAGCAACTAATACCTACTGTAGGTTCCACAAAACTTGAAGAATAAAAACAAATGATCTTTTATTTCTACATTTACTTCAAATTGTAATGAGCCTTATATGAATATTCAAAGCTGATGTCCATCCTCTTAACAGAATGTTATATTATCATCATTGCTGTCTTCGTATTCTATCTATTAAAGCAGTATTTTAATCTCTGAGATTTAGGGCATGTCCATGATGCAGATAAGTACAGAGTCTAAAAGAGCCCCCAATATTCGCCAATTAGCCATTACATTTAAACTACTGACAGGTGAAGGGAATAACATTGATTATCTGGTCACAATGACACCCATCAAGGGGTGGGATATAGGCAGCAAGTGAACAGTAAGTTCTAATTGATGTGTTGGCAGCAGGAAAAATAGGCAAGCGTAAGGGTCTGAGCAACTTTGCAAGGGACAAATTGTGATGACTGGACAACTGGATCAGTGCATCCCCAAAGCAGCAGGTCTTGTGGGGTGTTCCCCGTATGCAATGTTTCATAACTACCAAATGTGGTCCATGGATGGGCAATCAATAAACCGGCAATATGGTTATGGGCACACAAGGCTCATTGATGCGTGTGGAAAGCGAATGGTAATCTGTCTGGTCTGATTCCGCAAAAGAGCTACTGTAGCACAAATTGCTGAAAAAGTTAATGCTGGCTATAATAGAAAGGTGTCAGAACACACAATACATCGCAGATTGCTGCGTTTGGGGCTGTGTAGCTGCAGACCGTTCAGATTGTCTATGCCAACCCCTGTCCACCCGCTGGAAGCACCTACAATAGGCACGTGAGAATCTCACCTGGACCATTAAGCAATGGAAGAAGGTGGTATGGTCTGATGAATTACGATTTATGTGCACAGCCAGGTGCGTATTTGTCATTTACTTGGGGAAGAGATGGCACCAGTATTAACTATGGGAAGAAGACAAGGCGGCAGAGGTAGTGTGATGCTCTGGGCAAAGTTTTGCTGGAAAATCTTGGGTACTGGAATTCATGTGGATGTTACTTTGATAGGTACCACCTACCTAAACATTATTGAAGACCAAGTACACTCCTTCATGGCAACGGTATTTACTAATGGCAGTGGCCTCTTTCAGCAGGATAATGTGCTCTGTCACATTGAGCAAATTTTAGAGAATGGTTTGAAAAACATGACCAAGAGTTTAAAGTTTTAAAATTATCCAGATCTTAATCCGATCAAGCATCCAATCCATTGAGGCCCCACCTTGCAACTTACAGGACCTAAATGTTCTGCTTTAATGTCTTGGTGCAAGTTATCACAGTACACCTTCAGAGTCCATGCCTCGTAAAGTCAGAGCTATTTTGACAGCACAACAGTAGGCAGGTGGTTTTAACCCGTAGGCACACCACTACGCAACTGTACGTCCTGGTGGCCAGTGTCTTAGCACACCAGGACTTACAGTTACTGCGTGGATCCCGATGCACACTGTAACCGACAGCTGACACTCCACAGTTGCCGATTAGCGGCTCATTGCCGCTGATTTAAGCAATTAACCCCTTAAATGCGGCGATCGGTTGCAATTGCTGCCTTTTAGGGGTTTCTAGCACATCGGGAGAACTCACAATGGCCTCCGTGTCTGCCATGTACGGAAGCCTATCAGGACCAGCCTCCTCATAGGCTTCCTGTTAAATTTTGGCAATTAACCCCTTAAATGCGGTGATCGATTCCGATCGCCGCATTTAGGGGTTTTGTAGCACATCGGTAGCCCCCAATTGTGGGGGTTGCCAATGGTTGTGTTGGCATCCAGGTCTGCCATGTATGGGGAAACCTATGAGGACTAGTCTCTGGCTGGTCCTCATAGGCTTACTGTCAGAGTGACTGTGACGTCACACTGACAGTTGGAATACATTACACTACTAGGCAGGTTAAAAAAAAAGTGTAAAAAGTAAAAAAAAAAAAAGTTAATAAAAAGGTTTTAGAAAAGTGTATGTTTTGGTATTTGAATATATATTTTTTTTAAATAATACATGAGAGACCTAATAATAACCATTCTACACAGTTGGCAACATTATAATAATAACAGCCCAAACTGGTGCAAAAAAGGAGACATGATTAGGACGGAGGTCATGACAAACTACAGCAGTAGCACTACAGCTTAAGAAGCATTTAGTTATATTGCAGTAAGAACATAACGCTACATACAGTACAAACATACCATGGTACGACACTGCATTCTTATTTCCTGCATTATTTTTTATTAGGCACTATGGGGGCATTATACTGTATGGGGGCAGCTATGGGTGAATTATACTGTATAGGGCAGCTATGGGGGCATTATACTGTGTGGGGGCAGCTATGGGTGCATTATACTGTATGGGGCAGCTATGGGTGCATTATACTGTATGGGGTAGCTATGGGGGCATTATGATGTCTCGTTGATCTGCGCTTGCTGCACTGGCCGATTATCAACTGGTGTAAAAGAGCCTTTAGTAAATTACAATGTTGATCTATATCAGGTATACTATTACATTAACATATTTTATTTGAAAAGTTAGTGTCCATTTAATGAAAACGTATTAGAAAACCATATGTGGGAAAAAAAGTTTCTATGAAGGAGACCATATACCATGCCTCTATTGCTGAAATGCACCAGAAGATTTACTGTACTAGTAGTTCTTTTATTCAAGGTTAGTTTATTTTATAGTTAGATAACATGGAGATGGGTGAGTACATTAATAGGGAAGCTTACAATGCTTTGAAAAACTCCTCCAATTATGCATATTTGTCACACTTAAAAGTTTCAGATCATCAAATTACTTTTGATATTACTCAAAGATAACCCAAGTAAACATAAAATTCTATTTTTAAATAATGATTAAATTTATTAAGGAAAAATGCTGCTTAGCTCTACCTGGTCCTATGTGAAAAAGTAATTGCCCCCTTAGCTACTAAATCAACAAATAAACAAAATTCAATTGACAATTGGATTACATTTCACTAGCCACACCCAGGCATGATTACTGCCAGACATGTTGAATCTAAATATCACTTAACCCCTTCCCTCTTTAGCCACTTTTGACCTTCCTGACCGGGCTTCATTTTTCAAATCTGACATGTGTCACTTTATGTGGTAATAACTCCGGAATGCTTTTACCTATCCAAGCGATTCTGAGATTGTTTTCTCGTGACACATTGGACTTTAAGTTACTGGCAAAATTTGCTCGATATGTTCAGTATTTAATTGTGAAAAACACCAAAATTTAGCGAAAAATTGCAAAAATTAGCATTTTTCTCAATTTAAATGTATCTGCTTGTAAGACAGGCAGTTATACCACACAAAATTGTTGCTAACTAACATCCCCCATATGTCTACTTTAGATTGGCATCGTTTTTTGAACATCCTTTTATTTTTCTATGACGTTACAAGGCTTAGAACTTTAGCAGCAATTTCTCACATTTTCAAGAAAATTTCAAAAGGCCATTTTTACAGGGGCCAGTTCAGTTGTGAAGTGGTTTTGAAGGCCTTATATATTAGAAACCCCCAAAAAGTAACCCCAATTAAAGCAAAGTAGAGGTGAAATGTACAAATTTCATATTTTTTTGCAGAAATAAATATTTTGTACAATTTTTTTTATAACACAGAAGGTTTTACCAGAGAAATGCAACTCAATATTTGTTGCCCAGTTTCTGCAGTTTTAGGAAATATCCCACATGTGGCACTAGTGTGCTACTGGACTGAAGCACCGGCCTCAGAAGCAAAGGAACACCTAGTGGATTTTGGGGCCTTATTTTTGTTAGAATAAATTTTAGGCACCATGTCAGGTTTGAAGGGCTCTTGCAGTGCCAAAACAGTCAAAATCCCCCAAAAGTGACCCCATCTTGGAAACTACTCACCTCAAGGAAATTATCTAGGGGTACAGTGAGCATTTTGACCGCACAGTTTTTTTACAGAAATTATTGGAAGTAGGCCGTGAAAATTAAAATCAACATTTCTTCAAAGAAAATGTAGGTTTAGCGATTTTTTTTCTCATTTCCACAAGGACTAAAGGAGAAAAAGCACTGTAAAATTTGTAAAGCAATTTCTCCCGAGTAAAACAATACCCCACATGTGGTAATAAACGGTTGTTTGGAGACACGGCAGGGCTGAGAAGGGAAAGAGCGACATTTGGCTTTTGGAGCTCAAGTTTAGCAGGAATGGTTTGCGGAGGCCATGTCACATTTACAAAGCCCCTGAGGGGACAAAACAGTGGAAACCCCCCACAAGTGACCCCATTTTGGAAACTACACCCATTGAGGAAATTATCTAGGGGTATAGTGAGCGTTTTGACCCAACAGGTTTTTGCATAAATTATTGGAAATAGGCCCTGAAAATGACAATCTAAATTTTTTCAAAGAAAATGTAGGTTTAGCTAATTTTTTCTCATTTCCACAAGGACTGAAGGAGAAAAAGCACCATAAAATTTGTAAACCAATCTCTCCCGAGTAAAACAATACCCCACATGTGGTAATAAACGGTTGTTTGGAGACACGGCAGGGCTGAGAAGGGAAAGAGCGCTATTTGGCTTTTGGAGCTCAAGTTTAGCAGGAATGGTTTGCGGAGGCCATGTCACATTTACGAAGTCCCTGAGGAGACAAAACAGTGGAAACCCCCCACAAGTGACCCCATTTTGGAGACTACACCCATTGAGGAAATTATCTAGGGGTATAGTGAGCGATTTGACCCCACAGAAATTATTGGAAGTAGGCCCTGAAAATAAAAATCTACATTTTTTCAAAGAAAATGTAGGTTTAGCTTATTTTTACTCATTTCCACAAGGACTGAAGGAGAAAAAGCACCACAAAATTTGTAAAGCAATTTCTCCCGAGTAAAACAATGCCTCACATGTGGTAATAAACGGCTGTTTGGAGACACGGCGTGGCTTAGAAGGGAAAGAGCGCTATTTGGCTTTTGGAGATCACATTGAGCAGGAATGGTTTGCGGAGGCCATGTCACATTTGCAAAGCCCCTGAGGGGAAAAAACAATGAAAACGCCCAAAAAGTGACACCATTTAGGAAACGACACCTCTTGAGGAATTCATCTAGGGGCGTAGTGAGCATTTTGACCCCACAGATGTTTCATAGAATTTATTAGAATTGGGCAGTGAAAATAAAAACAATCCTTTTTCTTCAATAAGACGTAGCTTTAGCGCAAATTTTTTCATTTTCGCAACAAATAAAGGAAAAAAAAGAACCCAACATTTGTAAAGCAATTTCTACCGAGTACGGCAATACCCCATATGTGGTCATAAACTGCTGTTTGGGCACACGGCAGGGCTCAGAAGGGAAGGACCGCCATTTGGAGTGCAGATGTTGCTGGATTGGTTTTTGGGCGCCTGTGGGCCCAAAACAGCGGAAACCCCCCAGAAGTGACCCAATTTTGGAAACTACACCCCTCAATGCATTTACCTAGAGGTGTAGTGAGCATTTTAACCCTGCAGGTGTTTTGTAGAAATTAGTGTGAACTCGATGTTGCAGAGTGAAAATGGGATTTTTTCCACAGATATGTGGACAATATGTGGTGCCCGGCTTGTGCCACCATAACAAGACAGCTCTCTAATTATTATGCTGGGTTTCCTGGTTTTAGAAACACCCTACATGTGGCCCTAATCTCTTGCCTGGACAGTCGACCAGGCTCAGGAGTGAAAGCGTACCATGTAAAATTGAGGCCTAATTTGGCGATTTACAAAGTATTGGTTCACAACTGCAGAGGCTCAGATGTGAAATAATAAAAATAAACCCCTGAGAAGTGACCCCATTATGGAAACTGCACCCCTCAAGGCATTTATTAAGGGGTGTAGTGAGGATTTTCACCCCACAGGTCTTTTCCATAAATGAATGCGCTGTGGATGGTGCAAATTAAAAATGTATATTTTTCCCTAGATATGCCATTCAGTGGCAAATATGTCGTGCCCAGCTTATGCCACTGGAGACACACACCCCAAAAATTGCTAAAAGGGTTCTCCCGGGTATGACTGTGCCATATATGTGGAAGGAAACTGCTGTTTGGGCACGCTGTAGGGTTCAGATGGGAGGGAACGCCATTTGGCTTTTGCAGCGTGGATTTTGCTTGGTAGTAGTTTTGTTTGGAGTCTTACTGGTGTTTCCGTTTATAATGTAGGGCATATGTAAGCCGGGCGGAGTATATAAGGGGCATAGTCAGGTGGTATAATAATGGGGTAAAAAAAAACCAATAAAATAATCCATAGATGTGTGTTACGCTGTGACACAATTCTTTCTGCACAGGCCGGTGTCGCACTGATATATGGCGTCCTTTATTATCCCCCTTTTGATCCACACTCCGCGCCTTTGTAGTTTGGGGAATTTTGCTAGGAAGTGTTGTCCTTGTATAATACGGGCACCGTCGCTTCCAGCGGATATGTTTGGGCTCTCCCTTTCCTGGTTCCCTAATTTTAGGTCCTTGATAAATCGCCTCTTCAAACAGAAGAAATGTTCCCCTCGGGCACAACTGCATATTTTTTTATTTCCTGACTTATTGGAGCCATAACTAATTTTATTTTTCATAGACGTAGTGGTATGAGGGCTGGTTTGTTGCGGGACGAGCTGTAGTTATTATTGGTACCATTTTGGGGTACATGTGACTTTTTGATCACCTTTTATCCTATTTTTTGGGATGCCAGGTAAACAAAAAAACGCAATTCTGGCACAGCTTTTTTTGTTTTTTTTTTATACAGCGTTCACCATGCGTTATAAACTATATGTTAACTTTATTCTGCGGGTCAGTACGATTCCGGCGATACCTAATTTATAGCACTTTTTTATGTTTTACAACTTTTTGCACAATAAAATTACTTTTGTAAAAAGAATGTATTTTTTCTGTCGCCAAGTTGTGAGAACCATAACGTTTTAATTTTTTTGTTGACGGAGGTGTATGAGGGCTTGTTTTTTGCGGGACGAGCTATAGTTTTTATAGGTACCATTTTTGGATACGTGCGACTTTTTGATCACTTTTTATTCTAACATTTGTAGGGCAAAGTGACTAAAAAACAGAAACTCTGGTAACGTTTTCTACGTTTTTTTTTACGCTGTTCACCGCGTGCAATAAATAATATAATATTTTGATACCTCAGGTCGTTACGGTCGCGGCGATACCAAATACATATGGTTTATTATTATTTTTCAATAATAAAGGACTTGATAAGAGTAAAAGGGGGATTGTGTTTTATTTGATTACTTGAAACTTTTATTGTTTTCAAACTTTCATTATTTGCACTTTTTTTTACACTTTTTTATACTTTTTTTACACTTTTTCTCAAGTCCCACTAGGGGACTTGAAGGTCCAACGGTCAGATTTTTTTTTTTCTAATACATTGCACTACCTATGTAGTGCAATGTATTAAATCTGTCAGTCATTCACTGACAGCAAGCCGATTAGGCTTCGCCTCCCGGCGGGGCCTAAATCGGCTTCCGTAATGGCAGAGCAGGAGACCATTGTGTCTCCTGTTGCCATAACAGCAGTCGCCAGTCCTGATTGCCTGTCAGGGCTGGCGATCTGCTAGTAACCGCTACGATGCAGCAATCGCTTTCGATTGCTGCATCGAAGGGGTTAATGGCAGGGATCGGAGCTAGCTCCAGTTCCTGCCATTACAGGTGGATGTCAGCTGTAACATACAGCTGACTTCCACCGCTGATGACGCCGGATCAGCTCCTGACCCGGCGTCATCTTGCCGGCAGCTACGGAAGCCGATCAGGCTCCGCCGCCGGGCGGATCTTGACCGGTTTCGGTGCTAGGCAGACCGGGAGGCCAGTATTAGGCCTCCGGTTGCCATTGCAGCCACCGGAACCCCGGCAATTTCATTACTGGGGTTCCGATGAGCTGCAAACACCTTAAGTGCAGCGATCGCGTTTGAGCGCTGCACTTAAGGGGTTAATGGCGGGGATCGAAGCTAATTTCGGTCCCCGCCGTTACAGCCGGATGTCAGCTGTAAGATACAGCTGAGATCCGGTGATGATGGCACCGGCTCAGCTTCTGAGCCGGTCCCAAACATTTGGCGTACATGTACGGCAAGATGCGGGAAGTCAATGCTTTCCATGACGTACATGTACGGCAAATGTCGGGAAGGGGTTAATGAGAAGCTGTCTTGCAATGTGAAACAGGCGTTCTAAAGAGATTCAAATACAGATGCCAAACAAAGTCACTGAAATCTACCAGTCAGGAAAGGGTTGCAAATCCATAGCTAGGGTGCCGGGCAAACCACAGCGAGAGTCATTATTCCCAAATGGAGAAAACTTGGAACAGTTGTTAACCTTCTCATGAGTCACAAGCCTACAGTGCCAAAATGTCACCAATCATGCATCAACGACTCATCTGTGAGTTCACAAAAGAACCCAGGTGAACTACTAAAATTTGCAGGCCCCACTTTCCTCAGTTAAGGTCATTGTACATGAGTCCGCAATAAGAAAGATACTTGGCAAAAATGGGCTCCATGGGAGAGTTGCAAGGCACAAACCACTACTGACCAAAAAGAACACAAAGGCTCATCTCACATTTGCCAAAAAACATCTAGCTGACCCCCAAGACTCTTGGATAATATTCTCTGGACTGATCGGTCAAAGGCGGAACTTTTTTGAAGACATGGGTCTCATTACATCAGGCGGAAAGCTATCACTGCATTCCACTATAAGTACATCATACCAACAGTGAAACAAGGTGGTGGTAGAGTGAAGGTCTAGGGCTGCTTTGCTTCTGCAGGACCTGGATGACTTGTCATAATTGATTGAACCATGATTTCTGTTTTCTATCAAAAATTTTTGAAGGAGAATGTCCACCTATCAGTTCTTGACCTAAAGCTCAAGCGCAGTTGGGTTATACAGCAGGACAATGATCTGAAGCACACAAGCAAGTCCACTTGTGTATGGCTAAAAAGAAACAAAATTATGATTTTGGAGTTGTTGAGTTAAAGTCCTGACTTGAATCCCATTGAGATGCTGTGGCAAGACCTTAAACAGGAATTTCATGCTCAAAAACCCTCCAATGTAGCCGAATTAAATAAATTCTGCAAAGAAGAGTGGGATAAATTTCCTCCACAGGGATATAAAAGACTCATCACAAGTTATCGCAAAAGTTTGAGGGCAGCAGTTGCTAATGCCAAGGGTGGCACAACCAGTTATTAGGTTTAAGGGGGGGCAATTACTTTTTCACATGGATGATATAGGTTTGGAATAAATGTTTATCCTTAAAGGAACAGTGTCATCACAAATAATTTTTTTATATGTTAAAGATGTTAGTGCTTTAATAAAAACGTTTATATTCATTTGTGTGTTTGTGTTTTACTGTTTCTTATTTTTACACTTTTTCTTCCCTATGGGGGCTGCCATTTTTTGTTCCATTTCTGTGTGTGTCGATTAACGACACACACAGACATGGAGTACGGCAGCCACAGTCCCATAGGGACTGTGAACGGCTCCCGTCCCATTCACGTCCGTGTACGGCGTCTGTGTGGGAACTGCGCATGCGCCGCTCCCACACAGTCCTATTCGAAATTGGCGCCGTCCGGCGCCATTTTACTGTGGACCGGAAGTCGCGGCCGGACAGTAATATTACTACTTCCGGTCGCGGCTTCCGGACTTGTGCACATGGAACAGCGGCAGCAAAGGGAGCGGACGGGCCGGAGGGAGCCGCGGCGGCAGGAGCAGGTAAGAGATTTCAATGTATGTTAGTGTTTGTGTGTGTTTACTACTGTATGTAAACCTACTACACTGTGGGTTACCTCAAAAAATGGCGACACACAGTGTAGGAGGTTAAACCTTTCAAACCCCTCGTTTATCCCGGCACTAGCCAGGATAAAGGAGGGGGGGGATGCTGAGAGCTCACTAGAGCGAGAGCTTTTAACCCAATGTTGCAATGCTGCAATTTTGGGAACTAGCTCCATCTAGTGACCAAAAATGGGTAGTATTATAAATTAGAAAAAATTTATAATATTTCCTGACTCGCGAAAAAAATAAAAAAAATTTGAACAATGTTTAATCACCCACACACTAAATGTTTAAATTTAAAAAAAAAAACATGTTTTTTAGGGCAACACCATGCCTTTAAATGAAATGATCATGTAAAAGCCACATTTTTAGTTTACTCGTGTTGTCTTTATCTGATATTGAAATAAGTTAGATGATCATAAATAATTAAATGTGACAAATTAGCAAAAATTGATGAGGGGTAAATACTCTTTCACATCACTGTACGTGTACTCACCCTCCTATGAATATTATTGTGGAAAGAAAACTATTTGAAACAAAGACATAAATTGCATAGTGCGGTTTCTTTGAAGAGACCATTTAATACTGTTCTTCTTAACAGAGCTGAGATTTATTAAAAATGTGTTTACATATATTAGTGTTATAGTGGGAAGTGAATGAAAAGAAATTAAGATCACCTTTTTAAAAAATGAATGCGCCGGGTTGTAAAATCAGACACCATTGTGTACCCTTGGCATTTACAGCACGCCAGTCTTGTATATATGGTCCTATTCTCTGCAAAGATTTAAAGCTTGAGAGAAAAATGTGCCTCCTGAGCTACCATAGCGGAGGACAAGAACATCTAATCCCATCCCCCTTATCCTCCTGCATTTATTGACACATAATGAATTTAGCAGAAGGCAGTCACAGCTGGTTTCACTAGCTCATACATGGCAAGGAAAATGATTTTACACTTGTTATCCATAATAGTATATTTCCATTCTGCATTTTCTATCACCGCACGATGGTAAATGCTGAGGTCTTAGTGCAAAGAAGGTGTGTGAACATTCCCTGTACCTATTAGCAAGAGGCGAACGCTACAGTCATCCCTATTCCTCTGTTATACAAAAGGACTCTTTGATGTCTGAAGATGATTGGGTGCGGAAAGTGCCTTATTTGGCTATTCTTCATCATTTGGGATCTGAAAAGTGCTTTTGGTAAGTCAGTTTTAGCCTTTTCGAAATTGTCGTCATTGTATTGCATGTTGCCTATGACACATAGAACATGACATATGGCTATGACAGCCCAGTCGTATACAATTCCTGTCTGGAAAATGAACCAATTATAATAATAGAAGTAATAATAGGGCTCTAGAGGAGAATGGAAATTCTAGCATGTGCTTCTGTATGTAGGAAACATTATAAATGGTCTGGCTTTTATACCCTGTAATACTCGATTACCAAGGCTTTCATTGTTGTCATTATAATTGTTTTGATGTTCAGCCACATTAACAGGTCCTGCATTATTAAATATATAATAACGTTGGTTATTATTTATAAACACTTATGTTCTTATTTTGAAGCCTTGTTTTTAATACAATATTTATTTCTATTTTTAACATTTCATGTGTACAATCTTTGGGAAATTGTTTTGTCAAGCATTAGATTGGATGAAAATGTACATTTCGTATGCCTTACGGGTTTGTTCAACCATGTGATATATGCATAAAATGTCCCAAAATCTATACAGAATGTATGACACCTAAAACTTTGCAGCAAATATTGGCTATTTTATATACAACACTTTTGTTTATGTGAAAATGACTCCATTTGTTTACGCATATGTCACATCTGGAGACGACTGACACATTTTAAACAACATAACAAATATCTCAAACTGCTTTTATGCATGAGTACTGTGTATGCGCAATTTATAAACACTGAATATTTCCCACCGGTCAAGCCTACTGTATATACCGCCTTCGTGTTATATTTATAAAATGCTGTGATACAAATTGATTCAATTTAGGATCTGTATTTTGGCCGCAACACCTGGAACCCCTGCAGTTCTACTGAATTTAACTTAGACTTAGACTTTAACTTTTAACCCTGTGAAGATCTAAGTTTAGTTCAGTAGAACTGTGGGATGTCAGGGTGTTGAGGCCGTAACATGGACCCTAAAATCAACAATATTGTAGTAATGTGCAACCGGCTTTAAGTTGTAGAATCAATACTCCTTGTTGAAAAGAGGCCAGTTTTATTTCTGGCATAATAATTTCTTCATACGTTGATACTTGCCCACTGCAGAGACATTAATAACTTCTGCTCTGCAGGCAAAAGGAAAGGTTTAAGTTGCTGGGATAAATGACGGCTTTAGAAACAACAGTAATGCATTGTGTAATATATTATTGATTTGTCAATCCAATTACTGTGTATTGATGTTTGCACTGTCAAAGGAGTTTAAGTAAAACATAAGAAACAGAATGTGTTCATTGATATGTAAACAGTATTATGTTTCAAAATCTTTAATAAAATCTAATTTGGAAAAAAGAAACAGAATGTGTTAAAGGTTTGAATGTAACATCTAGATATCACATAATCTATATATTGTATACAATTGTTGAATTCATTATGTTGTAACATGTAAATTAGTCCATTCTCACTGTGAGCAAGTCATTGGTAGCGTTTTGCATTAATAATTGGAAAAATAGTACAGTCAGTGGCGTAACTACCGCTGTAGCAGCCATAGCAGCTGCTAAGGGGTCCTCGGCTTGGGCCCGCTATGGCTGCTACAGCGGTAGCGACACCACATTCAATAGTGTCTGCGTACTTCGGTCACTATAACAGAGCAGGGAGGTATCTCCCTGATCTGCTATAGGCTACTGTATGTTGCGTAGCTCCAGGGGTTGCAACGGTTGCAATTGCAACAGGGCCCCTTAGCCTGGGGGGCTCCTTGCTCCAGCATTCACTCTCCCATGAGCAGCTCGGCGCAGGCAGGCGCAATGTAGTGACGTCATCGTGCCTGTCTACGCAGTGTTACTCTCAGCACAGACCGGGGAGAAGGATCCGTGATCGTTGTGGGAACGGGGATAGGTAAGTAATTATGTTATTATATTTCTATTAGGCACTATGGGGCATTATACTGGGTAGGGAAGGGGGGCTGATATGGTGGCAGCTATAGGAGCATTTTACTATATGAGGGACGTTATACTGTATGGGGGCATTATACTGTGGGGCGCACTATACTGTGGGGGCATTATACTGTGGGGACAGCTATGGGGGGCATTATACTGTATGGGTGGAATTATATTTTATGGGGGGCATTATACTGTATGGGGGCCATTATACTGTGGGGCTGCTATGGGGGTAATATACTGTGGGGGCAGTTATGGAGAGAATTATACTGTATGGGGCATCTGTGTGGGCATTGAAGTGTATGGGGCATCTGTGTGGGCATTATACTGTATGGGGCATCTGTGTGTGCATTATATTGTATGGGGCATCTGTGTGTGCATTATACTGTATGGGGCATCTGTGTGGGCATTATACTCTATGGGGCATCCGTGTGGGCATTACACTATAAGAGGCATCTGTGTGGGC
The DNA here is from genome assembly GCF_050947455.1 of Rhinoderma darwinii. Classification (NCBI taxonomy): domain Eukaryota; kingdom Metazoa; phylum Chordata; class Amphibia; order Anura; family Rhinodermatidae; genus Rhinoderma; species Rhinoderma darwinii. The sequence continues at coordinate 263,240,017 of NC_134689.1, read as the reverse complement.
ATTATATTGTATGGGGACATTATACTGCATGGTGGCAGCTATGGGGGCATTATACTGTGTGGGCTGACCGTGTGTGTATGGGCGGGGATTGGGTGGGATTAGAGGCGTGGCTTAAAATGAAAAAATTGCAGCTGTGTGCCGCATCGATTGTCCCTCTTTGTGATACTTGAAAGTATAGCACTGTCTACAGGGAGGGCTGTTAAGCACTGTATGGGGAGGCTGTATATCCCTGTCTACAGGGGGTGCTGTATAGCCCTGTCTACAGGGGGCGCTGTATAGCACTGTCTACAGGGGGGCGCTGTATAGCACTGTCTACAGGGGGCACTGTATAGCACTGTCTATGGGGGAAACTGTATAGCACTGTCTACAGGGGCGGCTGTGTAGCGCTGTCTACAGGGGGTGCTATATAACCCTGTCTACAGGGAGCGCTATATAGCACTGTCTACAGGGGGCGCTGTGTAGCACTGTCTACAGGGTGGGCTGTATAGCACTGTATATAAGGTGGGCTGTATAGCACTGTCTACAGGGGGGGCTTTATAGCACTGTCTTTGGGGGGCTGTATAGCACTGCCTACAGGGGGGGCTTTATAACACGGTCTACAGGAGGGGGATGTATGGCACTATTTACAGGGGGAACTATCTACATAGGCAGGCTGTGTGTGGCACCCAGGTGAGGAGGCCCCAGTTAAAAGTTTGCTATGGGGCCCAGTGTTTTCTAGTTATGCCCCTGAGTACTGTGTTTTGATTTATTGAACAAATATAGGGGGTTATGTATAGAGTTTGCCACAAATGTATGGCATACTAGGTATTAGAAAATGTCCTATACCTTAGTGAATACTTTTACGTTAAATTACAGGAATATATATAGTGCTTGTGCTAAATTTACATAAGCAAGTGCAACATTTCTGTGAATATGATGCATGGTCAATAAAATCCGCATAATTTTTGCAGACACGAATATGAAGACCAAAAGACGCTATTTATTTATGTGTCTCACAATCTTCAATGTGCAAAAATATGCATATTTCTTGAAGATTACTGTGAGATCATGAGCAACTGAATTACAAATTTCTCAGAATACCTATCCGGTCTTTAAAAATTATGACGCAGATGTGAATACAACCCTCTTAAAGGCCCTTTTATATGGCCAGATTTTCACCCGGTAACAGTGCAGATCAATGATAACAGCATGATGATCGGTGCTTGTTTGCTCCATTTACATCGAGCACTGATCGTTAAGATGGCGATGAACGATTGTCAATACGATTGTCCATCCCCATACATTTTGCATCTCATAGATAAAGCATCCTCTGTTTACACAGGGAGATTAAGGCTGGGGTCACACACCCTATTTACGGACGTAATTCGGGCATTTTAGCCCCGAATTACGTCCAAAAATACGGCTCCAAAGCGGCAGCAAACATCTGCCCATTCATTTGAATGGGTTTTATGATGTTCTGTGCCGACGGTCATTTTTTTTACACGCCGCTGTCAAAAGACGGCGCGTAAAAAAGACGCCCGCGTCAAAGAAGTGCCGTATTGAGACGTAATTGGAGCCGTTTTCCCTTGACTCCATGGAAAATCAGCTCCAATTACGTCCGTAATAGACACAGCGAAAAGCGCCTGCACTTACCATTACGTCTGAAATTCCGGAGCTGTTTTCTCCTGAAAACAGCTCCGTAATTTCAGCCGTAACGGACGCTGCCGTGTGAACATACCCTTAAAGATCTTTTGCTCATTTGTTGGCTGATCACTTCCATGTTTACATGGGTCAATGATCGGAAACAAGCATTTGAAAGCTAGCTCGTTCGCCCGTTAATCGACCAGTGTAAAAGGGCCTTAATGTGCTGTCTGTAGCTGGAATGCCCCTGTAAACCAGTCTCACATGTAGTCACATGACCATTCTCTTGGTGTTTAACTCCTGCTTTTGTGACATTTCGTATTCTTAACACGTGGTTATCTCCCCTCTTCCCCTTCCTGTAGTGTACCTAGGGTCATACTTCACATGTCTCTTATCTCCACTGCCCCTCCCTGTTTCTGGAGCCATGTTGTTTGACATGCTGGGTAACAGATAGTGCAGAGCTGTGTCTCAGTAGCAGGCAGTAAGTAATTCCAGCACTACCTTATCCTTATAATAGAGGGGCATTCAGGCAGAAGCAAATAGTGGAAGAGTAGAATCATAAGAACTGTAGTTCTTTACATGGTAATACCGCTCACAGCAAACCCTGCCAGCAACAAAACATCACTAATGCAGAGAGTTGGGTAAGATAATGAAATTAAATAATAACTACTTCTGAGCCCTGGTGGCATCACCTGGTGAGCATTCCGACACAGACAGGTCGTTTTCTGTATTTTTCATAATATCTGATAACAAAGAAAAACATGATGTCAATTTCTGCAGCAAATTTGTCCACTACGAAAATTATGCCACGTGTGAATCCACCCATACTATTAAGTATTTTTTGCTGAGAATATATATTTTGCTTAATGGGGTGGTCTGAATATGTGTTAAAATACCATAACAGACAATACTCACCTGTTAAATCCCCTTCCCTCTCCAGTACCAATGCTCATGTGATCCCCCACAGGTCTCTTTACATTGCATCAGTCATGATGTGCTATACCTGGATTCAGCAGTGATGCCAGTAAGTAAGGCATGTAACCGCTGTGGCTAGCTTGATAACCCCTTTAAAGAGTCACACTACTTAATAGCCCAATAGGTTTGTTGAACATCTACAAGCATGCAGAAACTTTTTTAAGTCTTGTTCATAAGGCGTCTTAAACACCCTACACCAAGGCTGGGCCAAAAGCAATGCCTAAAGCCTAAGGGTATGTTCACACGCTGAGCCAAAAACGTCTGAAAATACGGAGCTGTTTTCAAGGGAAAACAGCACCTGATTTTCAGACGTTTTTTGAGCAACTCACGTTTTTCGCACCGTTTTTCGCACCGTTTTCGTGCCGTTTTTTCGCCCGTTTTTGGAGCTGTTTTCAATAGAGTCTATGAGAAAACGGCTCCAAAAACGTCCCAAGAAGTGTTCTGCACTTCTTTTGACGAGGCTGTAATTTTACACGTCGTCTTTTGACAGCTGTCAAACGACGTCACGTAAATTACAGGTCGTCGAAACAGTACGTCGGCAAACCCATTCAAATGAATGGGCAGATGTTTGCCGACGTATTGGAGCTGTATTTTCAGGCGTAAATCGAGGCATAATACGCCTCGTTTACGCCTGAAAATAGGTCGCGTGAACCCAGCCTAAGACTGGATGCAGCTACTGCTATGACCACTGGAAAGTACAGGCTGGACCCGGCAGAATGCCATAGGGGGAGGCCACCATGATCAGGGATGTTAGGAAGGGAAGGAGTTAAGGAGTTAGGGGTGTGGTTAGGAGGGGGCGGATGTGAGGGGGGCGAGGTCAGTTTACTTAAGGGTAGGAGAGGGAAAGGCGTCGCCATCTTTAGTAACAGCACAGGGAAGCTTGTAGCAGCACAGGGAAGCTTGTCCAGGACTTGACAATGGATGCACTACTTACCCAGCTCCGGGCAGCAGTAGCAGAACGAGGCATGGCCTGGCTAGCGGAGGGGCTGGGGGCTTTCCGGCCCGCTGTCTGGGGCTCCGAGCTCGGCGGTGAGCGGACGAGGAGAGGAAGATGGGGAGCCCCCTGGTTCAGGGGCGAGTACGGAGGACGCGGCCGTGTTTGGATCTGGGGCGCAGGCGGTGCAGTCCTCTCCTCCCCGGCGGCGGTCACGTCGCACGAGGCCTCCAGAGAGGTTGAGCCAGGAAGTGATGCCACGAGCCAGGCGCAGGGTAAGGAGCCCCACGAGGGACCCTCCAGGCCGGGCCCCTCGCTCGGCTGCCGTGAGCAGGACGGCCTGGTCTGAGAGGAATCCTGGAAGCCGGCCTGGCTCAGCGGAGGTGGTAGGGCAGGCGCCCATGCATCCGGGACCTCCCTCTGCCTCCAGACGACGGGACCCAGGATTTGCGGTGGGCCGTGCTGGCGATGCTCCAGTCGGGCGGCCCACCTGTACCCAGGATGATGCAACCAATTTCAGGCGTGTGCCACGGTCGGTGGTGACACGGCGGGCAGGAGGGCGGCTACTTGCGGGCCGCGGGGTGGTCGAGCCCCCCAACAGACGGGCGGAGAGGCCCAGTTCATCGGCGCAGTTACGGAGCGCTCCATCAGAAGGTCGGGGATGTCATGCATGCGGCGCTTGTCCTGGCCCGTCTGGGCAGGATGAAGTGGACGACCGTGAGTTCGGTGACCAAGAGGGACGTCTGGATGGATCCTTCGCCCCGGCTGGTGGGGACACAGCACCTGCGCAGCCCGGTGAGTCGCTGTCTCCTACTTTTTCATTGCCTGCTGTATTTCGGTCCCCAGGGGTAGGGGGTGGGGGTTCACTTTTGCCTACGGGATTGCCGGGGTGTAGCGGGGGGATTACAGGAAGTACGGGTGGTGGGGGTGAGATTCAGGAATTGTTGTGTTGTGTGCGTAACCTTTTGGCGCGATGCGGAGGGGGGGGGCGATAGGTTCTCCATCCCCGGTTGCAGCTTGGGTGGGGCCGTCGGGGCCTGCAGTGGTGGATAGCACGCTATGGGGAGCTGGGGTAGTGTCTAGGGAATCGGGCGTGGCAGTGTCGGTGCAGACAGAAATGGATGTGGCAGTGGATGAGGTGCGGTTGGACGATAAGGCGAAGGGCGAGGTCTATGTTTGTTTTGAGGGCCCATTGGGGGCGCATCTGAAACCGGAAGTAAGGGAAAAGATATGGAGGGATGAATATGTGGAAATTTTTTCATTGTTGCCGTTGGAGAAGTTCAATTTAGATAAAGGGAAGTGGTTGGAAAGCAAGAAGGAGAAGGAGGAAAAACGTCGGTATCGATTGATTCCCCAAACTTTTGTTAATTGGTTGCAGGCTTTTGCTATTTTGGCAAGCGTCATTGGACAGAAGACGCCGGAACATTGTTCCGGCCTCTTCTGTTATATGGATGCTATCGGAGAGGCTCATCGAGTTTACGGCGGGCAGACGTGGCTGCGCTATGATGAGCAGTTCCGGCAGCGGAAGGCAGTGAGACCTGACATTAGGTGGGATAACAAAGACATAGGGTTATGGTTGCGGGTCATGGCTCCAGTGCGTTTTGGCCAGTCCTTTCAAGGGGGTGGGGCCGGGGTGGCCGGCCCCTCATTGCCTTCGGGGGGGGAGCAGGGGGGGCAGGAGGAAAATCCGGGTTCTGCTGGCAGTTTAATGAGGGCCAGTGTAAGTTCGGATCGGGTTGTAAGTTCAAACATAGCTGCTCCTCCTGCGGGGGGATCTCTCACGGAGCGGTTAAATGTTTTCGGAAGGGAAAAGGACGAGGGGCCGGGGGCGCTAGTCAAGGGCCGGACACCGGTGAGGTGGGAAGACATGGAGCCCTTTCTAAATAGGTACCCTGATAGGTCCAGGGCAAGTTTGTTGTTGGATGGTTTTCGGGTTGGTTTCCGGATCCCTGCCCCTGCTCACAAGGTGCCGTTTACCTTGCGTAGTTTGCGTTCAGCGTTGCAGTATCCAGGGGTAGTAGGGGATAAGTTGCGGAAGGAGGTGGAGTTGGGGCGCATGGCAGGTCCGTTTGAGAGTTGCCCTTTACCAGAGCTGGTGGTGTCACCACTGGGGGTGGTGCCTAAGAAGGAGCCGAATAAGTTTAGGCTCATACATCATTTATCTTACCCGAGGGGGCGATCGGTTAATGATGGGATTTCTCCGGAACTTTGCTCGGTGGCTTACACGTCGTTTGATGCGGCAGTTGCGTGGGTGCGCCGCTATGGTGTGGGTGCATTAATGGCAAAAACGGATATTGAGTCGGCCTTTCGCCTCCTCCCTGTGCATCCTGACAGCATACGGCTGTTAGGATGTTATTGGGACGGGGCTTATTTTGTGGATCGCTGCCTCCCTATGGGGTGTTCTATTTCCTGTGCCTATTTTGAGGCTTTTAGTTCTTTCCTGGAGTGGGTGGTTTGTGAGGTTGCGGGGGTCTCATCGGTCATACATTACTTGGATGATTTCCTGTGTGTTGGTCCAGGCGGGTCTTCGGTTTGTGCTACGTTGTTGAACACGATAGAGTGGGTGGCAAAGAGGTTCGGTGTGCCTTTGGCCCAGGACAAAACGGAAGGACCTAGCTCCTGTCTGGTCTTTTTAGGAATCACCATTGATTCTTTGAGGATGGAGTGTCGGCTCCCGGAAGATAAATTGGTAGCGTTACGGGCGGAGGTGGACCGGGCTAGACATTTGCGTAAGATCACGTTACGTGCTTTACAGTCATTATTGGGTAAGCTTAACTTTGCTTGCAGGATTATGCCCATGGGCCGGATTTTCAGCAGGCGGCTGTCGGGAGCGACGGCTGGGATGACAGCCCCTCATCATTTCATTCGTCTGACACAGACGCTGAGGGCAGATTTGGCAGTTTGGTTTGTGTTTTTGCATCGTTATAATGGGAGGTCCTTGATCATGGCCCCGGTGGTTGACAGCGTGGATTGGGAGCTGTTTACAGATGCTGCGGGGGGCGTGGGATTTGGGGCTTACTGCAAGGGTCAGTGGTGCGCGGCGCGGTGGCCTGAGGAATGGGCGGAGTTGGGTTTGGTGAAGAACCTGGCATTCCTAGAGCTGTTTCCCATAGTAGTGGCGGTGGAAATTTGGAGGGAGAGGTTTCGGGACAGCAAGGTACGGTTCCATTGTGACAACTTGGGCGTAGTGGGGGCTATTAACAACAAGTCAGCGTCATCCCCCCCGGTCGTCCGGCTTTTGAGGCACCTTGTTTTACGTTGCTTGTCTTTGAACGCTTGGGTTGTGGCGGTTCATGTGCCAGGGATCAAAAATGACATCGCAGATTCTCTTTCTCGCTTGCAGTGGGAGCGGTTCAGGATGGTGGCTCCGGACGCGGAGGAGGACGGGATCGCTTGCCCGGAATGGTTGTGGGGGCTGGGTTACGAGCCGCAGGAGGTTTGATTCAGGCTTCGCTTGCGCAGGGTACTTGGGCTGCTTATGATTCGGCATGGCGGGAGTGGGAGAGTTGGTTGGCAGTTCTGGAGGGTGTAGTGACGGATGAGGATCGGGTGGTGGCGTTGTTAGTTTTTCTGGGGCAAGTCTCTATCGCGGGCTGGTCAGTGTCCAAGGTGAATTGTTTTGTGGCAGCCCTGGCTTTTGGTTTTAAGGTCCGGGGGTACACGGATGTTACAAAAAGTTTTTTGGTTGGCCAGGCCCTGAGGGGGTACAGGAGAGGGAGGATGTTGCCGGATCGGCGGCGCCCTGTGTCGTTTATGTTGTTGGAACAGTTGTGGGGGGTGTTGTGTGACATTTGTTTTTCCAGCTACGAGGTGACCCTGTATAGGTTGGCATTCTCGTGGGCATTTTTTGGGGCCCTGAGGGTCGGGGAGCTGGTGGCTCCCAGCACAAGGAGACCTGGGGGGTTGAGAATGGAAGATGTGTTGGTAACGGATCGGAGTGTGGAATTCTGGATCCGGCGGTCTAAGACGGATCAAGGGGGTCGGGGTAAGAGAGTGGTGTTGGGGGTGGCCAAGGGGGTCAGGATGTGCCCGGTCGCCTGCTTTGCGGGGTTCAGAGAGGTCTCAACGGTGCGTAGGGGACAGTTGTTGTGTCATGAGGTTGGGTCCTTTATGTCCCGGTATCAGTTTACGTGGGTTTTTCGTAGGTGTCTGCGGAAGTTGGGACTGGAGGAGGCGTTGTTTTCCCCCCATTCTTTTCGGATTGGGGCAGCGACGGAGGCGGTGGCATGGGGGTTGGGTGAGGAAGTGGTAAAGCAGATAGGTCGATGGGATTCCCGCCGCTTCCAGCTGTATGTGCGCCCTCAGTTTATATGATAGTCCAGTCGTAATCCCTCCTTCTCTACACTCCCTCCGGCTCCCCTCATCGTTTTTCTCTCCTCCTCCATGTTTCGCTTGCATCCTTACTCGTTTTGTTAATCAGTGGTTTTATTTTTCAGGACCCGCGGGCCGATTGGTGTGGATCGTCGGGCATTCCTACGTTCATTGGGGGGCGGAGCGGGCGGATGTTCGTCCAGACGGGCGGCAGTTGGGTTTTCAGCGGGAGGATGTAGTCGTGCGGTGTCTGGGGAGTAGGGGGATGCTGTGGAGTCGGGTGTTGCCGGACGTGCATCGGTTTGCGCTGATGGACAGGGCCCCGGATGTCTTGGTGTTACATGTCGGGGGTAACGATTTGGGTAGTCGTCCTTTTCGGGAATTGATCAGGGATATAAAATACGATCTACTCAGGTTATGGTCCGTTTTCCCGGCTATTAAGGTGGTGTGGTCAGAGATTGTCCCGCGGAAGGTTTGGCGGCATGCTAGATCGGTGCAGCGGTTGAATAAAGCCAGGGTTAAGGTTAATCGGGCAGTTTCGGGTTTCGTGGTGAGAAACGGGGGGGGTCTTCGTGCGTCATTATGACTTCGAGGATGGCCAGGGTAATTATTGGCTAGGTGATGGTGTGCACCTGACGGCCGTGGGGATCGACCTGTGGACTCTGCGCCTGCAGGAAGGTATTGAAAGGGCCCTCTCATTGGGTGGGGGCTCGCATACTTAAAGGTGTCTAAGTATGTTCGTGTGGCGGATTGGGCGTCCTTGGAGTTGGTGGTAAATTACTGTGGGGGGGGGGGATTCATAGGGGGTATGGTCCCTCTCCAATTTATTATGGTTGGTAGTCTGCTCAATTTGGGCTCCTGCTGGGTGGTGTCCCGAGGAGTGGTCAATTAGGGCTCCCGCTGGGTGGTGTCCCGGGGAGTGGTCAATTTGGGCTCCCGCTGGGTGGTGTCCCGGGGAGTGGTTGCGGTTGAGGTCAGCCAACTGCAGGTATAACGGTGCCCCTGAGCCAGTAGGGTGACGGCTGGGAGTAAAATACTATGCAGGTGGGCTGTTTCGTGACAGACTTTTGTAGCTCCAAGGACTCCCCTTCCATTGTTATTATTATTTGTAAATTGTTGTTCTTGATGTTTGTTTGTAAATAAAATGGCTGCTGTGGCCAAATTTATCCAACCCAAGTGTCTGAGTCTTATTAGAGGGACAGGGGGTTTGGGAAAAGGTATGGCCATTAATGGGGAAGGTGAGTAGGTGAAGCCACTTCCCCCCCCCCCGGTAGGAGTGTACGCACTCTACAGTCCCCTGATCAAGTACAGGCTGGACCCGGCAGAATGCCATAGGGGGAGGCCACCATGATCAGGGATGTTAGGAAGGGAAGGAGTTAAGGAGTTAGGGGTGTGGTTAGGAGGGGGCGGATGTGAGGGGGGCGAGGTCAGTTTACTTAAGGGTAGGAGAGGGAAAGGCGTCGCCATCTTTAGTAACAGCACAGGGAAGCTTGTCCCACCCTCCCTCCCAAAATGATGTGTTCATCTGTGTGACTATTTTGGTATTTCGCTTTGTTGCTCGTTGTTTTTGTTTTTCCGCAGGTACCAGAGGATGCTGTGGAACAGTTTTGCAATGTCGCAGCAGTTGTATGGCGGATTGGGGGTCCTTGGAGTTGGTGGTAAATTACTGTGGGGGGGGGGATTCATAGGGGGTATGGTCCCTCTCCAATTTATTATGGTTGGTAGTCTGCTCAATTTGGGCTCCTGCTGGGTGGTGTCCCGAGGAGTGGTCAATTAGGGCTCCCGCTGGGTGGTGTCCCGGGGAGTGGTCAATTTGGGCTCCCGCTGGGTGGTGTCCCGGGGAGTGGTTGCGGTTGAGGTCAGCCAACTGCAGGTATAACGGTGCCCCTGAGCCAGTAGGGTGACGGCTGGGAGTAAAATACTATGCAGGTGGGCTGTTTCGTGACAGACTTTTGTAGCTCCAAGGACTCCCCTTCCATTGTTATTATTATTTGTAAATTGTTGTTCTTGATGTTTGTTTGTAAATAAAATGGCTGCTGTGGCCAAATTTATCCAACCCAAGTGTCTGAGTCTTATTAGAGGGACAGGGGGTTTGGGAAAAGGTATGGCCATTAATGGGGAAGGTGAGTAGGTGAAGCCACTTCCCCCCCCCCCGGTAGGAGTGTACGCACTCTACAGTCCCCTGATCATGGAGGGCGGGGGGTGGGACTGTAGTAGTCTTGCTTGGCTACTAAGGCCTTATTCACACCGACATGTCAGTTTTGCGTGCGCAAAAGGTCCGTGTGGCATCAGCATATGGTGCGCGGCTGCATGATTGCATCATGATGACACTCTGGTTTTATGTTTACAAAAAGAAAAGCACGTGGTGCTTTTCTGTTTTCATTCATTGTCTTTACTACTGTTGCGCGCATCACACGCGGCACCAGGAAGTGCTTCCGTGTGCCGAGCGCGATTTGCACGCACCCATTGACTTCAATGGGTGCGTGCTGCGCGAAACACGGGCAAATATATGACATGTCATGAGTTTCACGCAGCGCACATACGCTGCGTGAAATTCATTGACAGTCTGAACGGCCCCATTCATTAACATAGCACGGACATATAACACGTTCGTGTGAATAAGACCTAAGAAGGGATAGGGCAGAAAGAGAAAGGCTGTGACAACTGGGAGGGACAGCTTGTTGTTAATAACAACTCAGGGAGATGGCAACTAGGGAAGGGGGGCTGCTGTGACTACTGGGTAAAGTGAGGGGAATGCTGTGACTACTGGGGAAGTGAGGAGCGCATGGGACATAATATTCACTGCTAGAGGGAACAGGTGTAACTACTGAGGGGAGTTTTATTCAGGCTACTTGGGGACCTCATATGACATGTAAGGCCAGGCTTGCACCCTTCCAGTTGCATGTAGACCTTCTGTAGCCTTACAGCGTGTTGTTTGCTGGCTCTTAACTTTTAGAACTGGCTCTTAAACCTGGCAAAGATTTGTTCAAGCCTGGCATAATCTATTTTATCACCATGAAAAAGTAAAGATTAAAGTATAGAAACCTCTGGCGTTATACTGATGCCCCACTAGCAAGTGTAAATAATATACTGTGTGAAATGACATGAACCGCATTAGCACTAAACAAAACCAAGCATGTGCACTGCGAGTTCCTACTTAGGACTCTGTAGATATCATTTCGCCACATACAAATGCCATTTTACCATCAGTGAAGAATAATTTCTATCCATATATCAGTTATACGTGACACTGTTGAGCTTGAGTATCTCAGCTTTGCTTGAAAAATCCAGAGGAAACAATGATAAGCAATTTCTAGATATTAAAATTACAGTTCTGACTTGGTCTATTAAATTCAATTTTCAGTGTACTGCTTCAAATCTTAATTCAATTTCTTTTGCTGTTTACTAAGCCATGGTATAACGTAGCTTAAATGAGCTGAAGAATGAAATGAACATTATTACAATTCTGCTACTTAAATGACTGCTCAGATCAGTACTATTTATATAACGTATTCTGTAGAAGTGCGTCTTAAAGCGTAACTTTGGTTAGTAGGTACACAGGCTAATATGAATAAGGGGATCTATTTTATACCTACTCTGTCAAAACTGTAAAATACTTACTCTATGGCAACCACGAGTAATCCAACGCTAGCGCAGGATAGCCTTTACTATAGCGATCTATACTTTGTCAGCGGACTTCAATGACTGCTGGGAATTTGATTTCTCCAACACTTCTTTTGATTAGCATAGATTCAGCTAGCAAGGGTATATAATGGAATTAATGATGACGCTGAACTCCTATTATATACCTGTGTACTTTTTAATTTTGATGGGCTTCGGGCACCTATTTTTGCGGAAGTGTGTCCGTTCCGTAGAAATCATTCGTAAAATATAAAACATGTCCTCTTCTTGTCCGTAATTACGGCACGGACTCCCCATAGAAGTCTATGGGTGCTTTTGTAATTACGGATAGCGTTGCTACGTGACACCAGGTTTGCAAATGTGGCACATGATTTGTGTTTTTCTTCTTTTTGCGGATCCATATATGCAGATGCATTACGGATGCACTACGGACCGTATTTGCGGATACCGTTCCATATATGCGGATAAGTTGTGGATGACTACGGATCCGTATTTACGGATGGATGAAAATACGGTCATGTGCATGGGGCCTAAAGAGAAAATTGCCCAGGGGCACCCACCAACCAGATTCCTCAGGCCCTTTTTTTAACAGAATGAGATGGCTGTAAGACATGGGAGTCGGAAAAAAATGAAAGCGTAGCTAATAGACGCTTATTCAGTTTTTACTAATATTTTACTATATTTGAGCTTCATTCTCTTTACACAGAACTTTGATGTCTGTAGCGGTAATTAGAAGAAATCTGGTGGTCAGCATGCATTTGTATTACCAAAGGGAGAGAAGGAAAAGCAGATGTTAGATACGGTACATCTGGATCCTCTTATCCCCTGACTGAACAATGAATTTCACATGTTAATATCAAACTTCTGTATATGGTTTTCTTTTACTACGTACGTGAGAGGACATTGGGGCTGCCCCTATACACATTAGACATTAGATTGTTGTTGGGTCTTGTTGAAGCTGGCGGGATCTGCTAATAATTATGTCTATTTTATAACTTAGTCACACATTATATAAAACGTACTGGGTAAAGTAGCCCAATCAATTTTTTTGCCCATTACCAACTTTTATCTGGCCCTGCTTGCAGATACCTTATAGATAACCCCTCCTCATACTGAAAGCCTCCTTGGCAAGCAGCTGATCGGGGCAAGTCAAAATAATAGAAAAACCTGTTCCCAAGGATCCTGAATTGGATAGTAGTCCTACTGCTATATTATGGTGAACTTATTCTCATTTTAAATGGGTCTTTGTCAGCAGATCTCGGGCACCCGACTGTAGGGGGATTGTTTACTATCGGCATTGTGAGAAACTAGACATGGACCGCACAATCCACAGTATATACGTTGATCTGAGCCGCTAGGCATAATTTAGAAACATGAACATGAGGTTCTTTGTAAACATTTTGATCAAACTGTATAAGCCCACTTGCCACTTCACGGCGACCTCTTTAAAGTGGGTCCCTACTCTAGTAGTTGCAGCACCGCATGGCGGCTACCGCCACCGCAGCACCGCTCCTGCAGAGGGAGCAACCCAGGGGCCCAAAAGCACCCATGCCTTCAGACCGTGCCAAGCCTCCTTGGTTCTGGGCCACGTCCCCCCACAGGTGCAGCACTACAGCAACAGACACCACCATACAGCACCACAACATGTGAACAGATGGAATGCGCTCACCTTGCCATGCGCGCCCAGTGGCTAACTGAGAGCACAAGCAAGAGCAGGAACACTTATGAGGTCATTCTGGAATTAAAATCAGCTGGGTATTTTTTTCAAATGCGTGGAGTGCTGGTACCAAGTAAAACAAAGGAAATGAGGAGGATAGACTATACAATATCGGCATTGTGAGAAACTAGACATGGACCGCACAATCCACAATATATACGTTGATTTGAGCCGCTAGGCATAATTTAGAAACATGAACATGAGGTTCTTTGTAAACATTTTGATCAAACTGTATAAGCCCACTTGCCACTTCACGGCGACCTCTTTAAAGTGGGTCCCTACTCTAGCGGTTGCAGCACCGCATGGCGGCTACCGCCACCGCAGCATCGCTCCTGCAGATGGAGCAACCCAGGGGCCCAAAAGCACCCATGCCTTCAGACCGTGCTGATATTGTATAGTCTATCCTCCTCATTTCCTTTGTTTTACTTGGTACCAGCACTCCACGCATTTGAAAAAATACCCAGCTGATTTTAATTCAGGAATGACCTCATAAGTGTTCCTGCTCTTGCTTGTGCTCTCAGTTTGGCCACTGGGGGCGCATGGCAAGGTGAGCTCATTCCATCTGTTCACTTGTTGTGGTGCCGTATGGTGGTGTCTGTTGCTGTAGTGCTGCACTTGTGGGGGGACGTGGCCCAGAGCCAAGGAGGCTTGGCATGGTCTGAAGGCATGGGTGCTTTTGGGCCCCTGGGTTGCTCCCTCTGCAGGAGCGGTGCTGCGGTGGCGGTAGCCGCCATGTGGTGCTGCAACCGCTAGAGTAGGGACCCACTTTAAAGAGGTCGCCGTGAAGTGGCAAGTGGGCTTATACAGTTTGATCAAAATGTTTACAAAGAACCTCATGTTCATGTTTCTAAATTATGCCTAGCGGCTCAGATCAACGTATATACTGTGGATTGTGCGGTCCATGTCTAGTTTCTCACAATGCTGGGATTGTTTACTATGCATGAGATATGTATGAATCCCAACCATATTGATTAGTTTTAATGGATTTTCCCACTATAGAAGTAATGGCATGGGGTTCTGACTGCCGGGACCAATTTTCAGAATAAAGGGCTGCAGGATTGGTTAAGCGCTGCAGCTCCTTCACTGGTTTGCCCTTAGTGACTCCCTAATGAAATACATTAGAAAACAGCAACTGGTAAATGTAGCCTGCTAGATATGCACTTGCTTTTCCTTCTTCATTAAAAGCATTAAGCCTTTAATTGCTCTTCAGTGAACAGGGGCTGACACTACACAGACTTTAGGCTACAATCTAAGTATCCAAGTACATAGAAATACATTTCCATATGAGTCATAACCCAGGGGTGTAGCTAGGGGGGGGCAGGCGGAGCATGTGCCAGCGCCACCCCCTCCTACACTATAATTATACCTGCGTCTATAGGACACAGGTACAATTAGCAGCAATGAATGGCTGGGTATCTTCCGTGCCCGGCTATTCAGCGCCTTTCTACAAGTGAAGAGGCACGATACTTTGCTCTGCTTGCGGCATTGAAAGGTGCTGAATGACAGGCAAAGTCATTCTGCCCTGCCATCATCGCCTTTCATAGATGCTTCCTTCAACCCCAGGAGACCTGCACAGAAGAGAGCAGGTCTCCATTGCTGCCGGACATCGCAGGAACGGGATTAAGGTGAGTTTGAATAGTTTGTTATTTTATCGTAATAAAAAAATGTGTGGCTTTATCTACAGGGGGGTGGGCTTTATCTGCAGGGGTGCTTTATCTACAGAGGGGGATTTATCTACCGGGGGGACTTTATCTATGTGGGGGCTTTATCTACAGGAGGGCTATATATAGGGGTGGGCTATCTGTGGAGCACTACATACAGGGGTGGGCTATAGCTACAGGGGGGCTATATACAGGGGTGGGCTACCTATGGAGCACTATGTACAGGGTAGGCTATATCTACAGGGGGGCTATATACAGGGGTGGGCTATGTGTGGAGCACTATATACAGGGGTGGACTATATGTGGAGCACTATATACAGGGGTGGGCTATATCTACAGGGGGGCTATATACAGGGGTGGGCTATCTGTGGAGCACTATAGGGGGAGCTATTTGTGGGACACTATATACAGGGGTGGGCTATATGGGGGCACTATATACAGGGGGCTCTATGGGGGCACTATATACAGGGGGCACGGTGTGTGTGGGGGACACAGTGTATGATGCTATTATAATTAGAGGTGCAGTGTAGTGTGTGGTATAATGAGAGCTTTATCTTTGTTTATAGGTGTAGAAATGTTGGAAAAGTGAGAAGCTGAAGACATCTGAGCGGCAAACTGCAGAAATGGGCTGTGACCGGGAGAAGTCATCATAGAGGTCTGGATCGGATGGAGAAAAAGAACTAGAATCTGAGACGTCACCGGTGAGTCACTTAATGTAAATGTTTATTCTGCCTCTATTCAGTACTGTAGTCACTGTATGATCTGCAGCGAGATGTTGGGTGGTATGATTATGATAGGATTTATTTTTTGTGAAACAGCATCTCCCAGCATATCCTTGCCATTGTTCGGGCCATGCTGGGAGCAGGAAACAAATTAGTGCAAACCTATACGGCAGGGGTTGCACTAAATTGAGCTGTATTTGTGCTGGTGTTGTATTTATGTACTGAGCACTATTTTGGTGTTGTGTATAGAACTATATTGCTTGTAAAATGTACAAATGTTTTTATGCTCGAGTTACATAAAAAGAAATCTGGAAAAGAAATGACACGTCATTGATTGGTAGAGAAAACAAACATGGCGAGGGGGAAGGAGATATCGGGAAAGAGGTTGGGGGGGGGGCAAACTGAATCTTTGCCCCGGGTGCTGGAGAACCTAGCGTCTCTGCATAACCATACTGCTGAGCAACTATCATTTTCAGTAGGGGTAGTGACTGCCTCCATTTTTGATCTTGCACTCCTCCCATTCTGCCTTAGAGTGATTTTAATTAACTTAATGCTAGTTCCCTCTTTCCCCGAGTATATTTTGCAGGCTTAGTCCCAGAACAGGGTGTACGTGCAGCGTAGGGAACCACCTTATAATTGAGGTCTCCTTGTCGTGGAAGCAGTGTCTACAAAATTGTTCCAATCACATAAAAATATGCCAGCCAAAGAACAGTCAAAGCTAATGTGCCAACTAGGACAGCATTCATACAAATATGACAGCCACAGCGCCGCTATAATACAACACTTATCTAGTTTTCTTGTATTGTTTTTTTTTCCATATAGGAATATCCGAACCATCGTATATAGCAAAAAGTGAGGACAGATTGTTCAAATATTTATTTCAACAACAGGATTACCAGAAGTGGGTTCGTCCAGTTGAGCACTTAAATGACACTGTGAAAGTGAAGTTTGGCCTTGCTATTACACAGCTCGTGGACGTAGTACGTATAGTATATTTCATTACTACTAGTTTTAGAATTACAGATGTCAGATGTTTAATCTTCCACTTCTTTATTTTAATTATATGCTACAATAAATATTTACCTATAATTAATTCCCAGTTTTGCTAAATAAGATATCAATATATATATATATATATTCAGTAGAAATCCAAAAATAAATCTTGCAGAACTCCAATGAGGTAGATGGAAAAAAGTGTTGTTTATTCAAGCGAACACATCAAGGTGCAACGTTTCAATTGGAGTGCTGCAAGATTTATTTTTGGATATCGATATAGTCTTTGGATTGGGACTACTTGCTTGGCACCCGTTTACAAGTAAAAGATTTCCTTGATTGTACTTGAGTGCTGCTGTCTTCTCTGCTGGTATATATTCAGTAGAATATATTTGTAGAAAAAAACAGCACTAATTGCAGATAATACTTTTTCTTTCTTAACAGGATGAAAAAAATCAACTGATGACCACTAATGTTTGGCTAAAACAAGTATGTATTTGTCTTTGCACTGAAATGGCATGTTACTCTTCTAGACAACCCCTTCTTTAACTGAGGACTGTTGGTGACCAGCTGATTGCTACGGGTCCAGGAAATGAAACACACGGTGATCAGCTGCAGGAGAAATGTGGTATTACATGCTGCCCCTTGAAATCAGTACGTAATACATTGTTGCGCTGAGACCTCCAGTAAAGTGAGCTAATGTTTGCAACGACTCTCCACTGGATAATATAGGGGAATATTGCATATGGGCAAGCCTTTACCTTAGACTGTATATGGCTTGTGTGCCTTGCCTTTAATGGCTTATATGCAACTGTCAAAATATTTCTACTGTATTACTGACAAAATAAATTACACGGAGGAGAAATCAAGTCATTCTCATCGTAAGCATTTTCAATGAAATGAGATTGAACAGAGTAAATAGACTATAAATGACCCAAATTAAATATGAAGCATGTTTTCATCTGACAGCATTGTTCCACAATTAGTCACTTATTTTTTCTCATTATGCCTTACTATTACCAATCATTTAGATGATTTGAAATTAATGTATGGCCAGATGTATGGAACGGTATACTTATACAGTAGCATACCCTAATGACTCCCACACTGCGCGGTATGTGTTTTTCTTGTATACAGTTGTATTGTAAAGCATAGTCGACTATGCTTTTCAATACAGTTGGGGGTGCAGGATCCCATATACTGGCCAAAGAAATCTCAAAAAGACTCTCTAATGGCAGATGTTTGGCTATTAAAGTCAGTGGGCTTGCTGGCGTATAGATCGGGAGTTTTTTTTCTGGCATATAAGCCAACCACGCAGCACAGACGTGGTGGAAATGTAACCTTACTAACACACATATTTCAGACCTGCTGAAATTTAATTAATGCCTATGTACACCTTTGGAAATAATTATTTTCAATTTTTTTAATTAGGTGTTTTAAAGCAAATTTTTTAATTGACTTTTATTACAATTTTTATTTTTATAAATCAATGTGCTATATGTTTTAAGCAACTTTCAAATTGACTTTTATTAAAAAAAATATTTAGACTTTTTACGATACAGATTCTATGTATCCGGTGTAGCTAGAAGCTGTATTGTTCTCTCTCAGCTGATTCCATCACTTAAGCTGAACTGACGGCTCAGCTGAGAGCTGGTCCTACGTGTCTTTAACGTGCAGGATCCAGCTAATAACGATCACATCTAAGTTATGAACTTATATATGATAGTAATTAGATGGATCCTGCATGTCAGAGACATGCAGGATTCACTCTCAGCCGAGCAGTCAGTTCAGCTGAACTTACAGAATCGGCTGAGACAGAACTATACAGCTTCTAGCTATACAGAATACATATAAACTGCATCTTAAAAAGTCAAACAATATTTTTAATAAAAGTCAATTTGAACGTTGCTTAAAACATATAACACATTGATTTATAAAAAAAAACAAAAAAACATTTCCTTCCAAAAGTGTACAGGCAGCTTTCTCACCCACTGATTTCCACCATTTTGAATGAACTTTTAATTCCCAAACAACCATTTTTTAGCTGAGCAAAACTGTCATATGGGCCACACATCTACAGGGTGGGCCATTTATATGGATACACCTAAATAAAATGGAAATGGTTGGTGATATTAACTTCCTGTTTGTGGCACATTAGTATATGGGAGGGGGGAAACTTTTCAAGCTGGGTGTTGACCATGGCGGCCATTTTGAAGTCGGACATTTTGTATCCAACTTTAGTTTTTTCAATGGGAAGAGGGTCATGTGACACATCAAACTTATCGAGAATTTCACAAGAAAAACAATGGTGTGCTTGGTTTTAACGTTACGTTATTCTTTCATGAGTTATTTACAAGTTTCTGACCACTTATAAAATGTGTTCAAAGTGCTGCCCATTGTGTTGGATTGTCAATGCAACCCTCTTCTCCCACTCTTCACACACTGATAGCAACACCGCAGAAGAAATGCTAGCACAGGCTTCCAGTATCCGTAGTTTCAGTTGCTGCACATCTCGTATCTTCACAGCATAGACAATTGTATTCAGATGACCCCAAAGATAAAAGTCTAAGGGGGTCATATCGAGAGACCTAGGGGGCCATTCAACTGGCCCACGACGACCAATCCACTTTCCAGGAAACTGTTCATCTAGGAATGCTCGGACCTGACACCCATAATGACATAAATAACTCATGAAAGAATAAAGTAACGTTAAAACCAAGCACACCATTGTTTTTCTTGTGAAATTCTCGATAAATTTGATGTGTCACATGACCCTCTTCCCATTGAAAAAACTAAAGTTGGATACAAAATGTCCGACTTCAAAATGGCCGCCATGGTCAACACCCAGCTTGAAAAGTTTCCCCCCTCCCACATACTAATGTGCCACAAACAGGAAGTTAATATCACCAACCATTCCCTTTTTATTTAGGTGTATCCATATAAATGGCCCACCCTGTATATTGTCCAGCAGTCCACGGTGTCACAAATGAATTCACTTTATTCACATTGGAATGTTAGGACATTGGAGAGTATGCGGGATGTCAGAGGACAGTTCTTGACAGATTTTTTATTAATTTGCATAAGGATAATAGGGCAGTGTACAACTCTATTGATCCATAAGAAAATCTGTCAAATGTGTCAAAAACAGCCTTTGAACACTTCTGTGTCTTCTAATATCATCCAGTCTTGTTTTCCTAAGGAAATGGAAAGGAATAATATTCCTATATGATAGAAACCTATGTTCAGCTTCTTTACAGTACTTGCTCCTCACAGTACTTCTATACTTGCTTCCACAGCAAATCATTTTACGTGGCTTATACACTGTATCACCAACATATTCTACAGCTCTGTACAGCATGCATACATAAGTTCTTTACTATAGTGGATGTGGGAGGTAGAGTTGGCCAAAAATAGAATGTATTCCAAAAAAGATTTGCCTAGTTAGGGTACATACATGCAGGTTTTCCTTGTTTTTTCTGTGATCAGTGGTTGTGGTTTAATGAATTTTTATGTGATTTTTAATCCTGTGGCTTTCCCTATTGATGTGAATGGGGGAAACCCGAGGCAAATCTGCAACAAGGGGCCATGGTGCCATTTTTTTGTTGTTGTTTTTTTAAGGCAGCATACTTTGTGATAAGGAACTCCTGAACAAACTCAGGTTGAAATTAAATAAAAGGTTTATTAAGAAGGGAGGTTGCAATAAAAATTTTGAGAGAGAGAGAGAAGTAAGAAATAGAAAGACATGGCCACGGAGATCTGCTCAAGACTTAGACAGAAGATCTAAAGACTCAGTTTAGGTTATCATTTTAAAGGTCTTTTCTGGCTAACTGCCATCAAGGAACTGCCTTACAAGTTATTGGTCACACAAGAAATGCGTACTATTGACACATTATTCTATTTACAAGCTTTATGTTGTCTAGAATATCATGTCTGTCTCCAGTAAACTTGGCAATCTTATATCAGAACAGCCTTGAAGGCCTGATAAGGAGGCTAGCAGTCTGATATTCAGAGAATACTGTTTAAGAACAAACCTTAGCTAGCAAGATTATATAACTTACATTTCAGATGCAAAGTATAAATATATGTATCATAAGCATATAATATTGCCAATTGATTATTAGCAAAAGCTATAATGATTATTTTTCTTTATCAACTCCCCCTTTTGTTTATTACATAAACACCATTAGTAACACAATCTTAATGCTATGCGACATAAATATTAAAAAATAAGAGAAATTATTGCAACTATTGGTTTGAGGAAAGTGCCAAAAAGAAACACTCAACCAAGCGTTTGTTGAACCCATCCACGAGAATGGGTCTCACTCTAGTTAGCCAAACTCCGATGATAACCTTTGAAGCGCTTTTACCTTCTGTAAATGCCCTAGTACAATACCAGAGCTATAGCACTCATTCCCCGCCAGCGCACGCATACCACCTTGTGCGGCCAGTGAAAAAAAAAATCATCTGCTATCCAATTTTGCAAAGCTGCCCTGCGTGACTTTGCTAGCTCTAAAGATATCTCTGTAAGGGCATCATATGTTTAGATAATACCCTGATCCATTATGTGAGAGTACAGATTTAACTTTTCATAATGTTAATACCTCATCCTCTCCATCTTGGATTTAAATAATTAGTCATCTCCATACTAGATTATATGTCCTGTTTAAGTCAGAAACCTGTGTGATGAAAAGAGAAAGTGAACTCCTCAAAAAGGGTCAGATTTTATCTGATCCAGCTGGAACTAGATTTCCTAAAGTCCAATTACCTACTGAACATATAGGTCCAACTTACAGGCCTTGTAACCACTAAGGAAATACAGATTTCCTGCCAAAATGAAACATTGTTTACTAACACATATAAACGCAGCATTCTATATCTAGCCATAACAGTCCTTAAATTGGTGCAGTAAAAGTAGCTATGTTTATAGTAAAAGAAATACATACTGAACCATTCAGGAACATTTAGTTATCAAGAACATAAGGAACATTCTGTAATATACGATCTGAACTCATTTTGTGTTCTTAAAATGGAGACTAATCTAACATACAGAGAAAGCGTTGAGTCTGGTCCATTACTTGTCCAGACTCTGTAAATGTACATTATGAACACGTGACATGTGACATAAAACAGATGATATAATATAATAATCTGTATTACACATGCAGAATACCTGAACCTCCTAGGCCACTGAACCAATCATTTATGGATTTCTGGAGCCCTCTGTCTCCATTGGTTTCATGCTTTTACAGATCCCAGACCATGTCTATGTCTCAACACAGTGAGCGGGCTGGTTCCCGATACCTCTAAAACGGAAGTGCCCGACTTTGCCCCATTGAGCTAATATCTGTGTCTTCCAAAGCCCAAAAACCCAGTTCCCACAACTGGTTCAAACTTAGTCATGATCTTTGCCTCCAATGGTCCATGCAACTTAAGGTTAACTTGTTGGGGCATCTCTCGTGTACGAAGAATTCCTTAGTGATGAGATAGAAAGCATAGAAGTAAAAAAATCAAGTCTCAGGCTGGAACGTCCTCAAACCTTCCCTTGATCACTCAATTTAAACAGTAAATTCATTTTGAGAGTGTAAACAGAAGATGATTTGCACCATGCCATACCTGAGCAGTAGGAAAGAGAGACGTTAAATATGGGTACAAAAGGTTACCGCATACAGTGGCTCTGTCTCACAATCCTCCTGCCCCCGGACCTTATGGCTGGTGTTCAGATGACTTTCTGATCCAAGTCATGGCACCATAAAGGTCACATAATTTTCTTATAAAACTGCTGGTCAATCCCCAGCAAAATCAAAATAATATTGTGCATACAAGAGACAAGTTCCAGGTTTAGTTTCTGATTTGAATTTTCTTTTCTAAAATTTTCCTTTCACAACAATTTTTTTTTACAAATGGGAATCCATTCTTTCTGCGAAGTTATCAATTACACAGTTATAACACACTGCTACAACTTTTATCTTACACATGCCTCAAATAGTCCAATTCTATGGCACGTTGATCCAGAACTTTACATGAAACTTAACCTCAGCATTTAATATTCACACAAAATGTCTTGAGTCCCGTTATCAAACAAAAATTATAACTTTTATTTTATTTTGGGAGGTCATCTAGAAAGCTGCTAATAACTTAGCTATTGTACAAACACCAGTTCAATCTTTAGGGTAAAAACTGTTATGCCTTATAGCCACAATACCAATTTGGAGGCATTTTAGTGTAAACGCATCAGGGGAAAAATAAATCATAAGTATCCTTTTAGAATTGCATAGCATATGACTATATATACTCTGGGATTTTATTAGCAGAAAATACTAAAAGATACCCAGAAATAAAACACAACCTGGAGACACAATACTGAAATGAAATAAAAAGTTTATTATAAAGTAAGGTTAAAATAAAAGTTTGTGTGAGAGAGAGAGAAGTAGGAAATAAGAAAGATCCTCTCAAGACTTAGAAAGATCTAAAAATTGTCTTTTAGATTAGCCATTTAAAGGTCTTGTCTGGCTAACTGCCATCAATGAACCTCCTTACAAGTTATTGGCCACACAAGAAATGCGTACGAATAACACATCATTCTATTTACAAGCTATATGTTGTCTAGAATATCCTGTCTGTCTCCAGTAAACTTGGAAATCTTATATCAGAACAGCCTTGAATGCCTGATAAGGAGACCAGAAGTCTGATATTTGTTTATGAACAAACCTTAGCTAGCACGATTATATAAAATACATTTCAGAAGCAAAGTATACATATATGTATCATAAGCATAAAATGTTGGCAATTGATTATTAGCAAAGCTATAATGATTATTTGTCTTTATTGTTACAACAATGGTAAATTATTGTATCAGCAAAACAATCTTTTAATGTGAATATACCCCTTTATTTATCTTCCTAGTTATCGGAGCAGAGGACATTTTTAGGATTTTTTAGAAACTCATAACATTTTTAGTTTTCTTATATATTTTTTTCTTTTGTTTTCTTATCAGGAATGGGTTGATGTCAAACTAAGATGGGCACCTAGTGAATTTGCTGGGATAACTTCAATACGTGTTCCATCAGATTCTATCTGGATTCCTGATATCGTTCTTTATGATAAGTAAGTTCATTACATCTTTAAAATAAAGAAAATGACAATGACGCCTCTTGTGTTGCATTAGAAACATCACAATATTACATTAGCTGCTAAATGATAGAACAATCTATCTGTATAATATCCACGGCCACCTAATATATAATGTAATACAAGAAATGGCGACAGCACACTGCGAACAACAATGTCATCTAAGCCGCAAAATATAAATAAATATGCATTACTGCTAAATCTATTTACAATAGGGAGGTTCTTAGGGCACATTTTGATCAAATAGTGTTTGCCCACCTGCCACGACAAGGCGACCTCTGTAAGGTGGGGGCCTACTCTGCACATACACCAAGAGCTGGGACTAAGCCTACATATATACCTGGGGATGATAGGAACCAACATTAAACTAATTAAAATCACGCAGGGCAGAATGGGAGGAGTGCAAGATCAAAAAATGGAGGCAGTCACTAACCCCACATATATGAATCACATAAACAACACAAAGTTTGAACAGCACATTCCAACAAAATGAAACAAAACTTGTTTACAGGTGCAAGAACACCTGTGACTGCAAATTTATACAGCACACAAGATAATGGCGACAGAACACTGGGAACACCAATGTCACCTAAGCCACTAAATAGAAATAAATATGCATTACTGCTAAATCTACTTACAATAGGGAGGTTCTTAGTGCATATTTTGATCAAATTGTATTTGCCCACCTGCCACGACAAGGCGTCTTCCATAGGTGGGGACCTACTCTGCACATACACCCAGAACTGGGACTAAGCCTACATATATCTGGGGACGGTATGAACCAACATTAAACTAATTAAAATCATGGAGGGCAGAATGGGAGGAGTGCAAGATCAAAAAATGAAGGCAGTCACTATATATATATATATATATATATATATATATATATATATATATATATATATATACAGTGGAGGAAATAAGTATTTGATCCCTTGCTGATTTTGTAAGTTTGCCCACTGTCAAAGTCATGAACAGTCTATAATTTTTAGGCTAGGTTAATTTTACCAGTGAGAGATAGATTATATATATAAAAAAAAAAGAAAATCACATTGTCAAAATCAGCAAGGGATCAAATACTTATTTCCTTCACTGTATATATATATACACACACACATATATATATATATATATATATATATGTAGCAAACAAGAAAGCAGCAGCACTCACACGGAATCAATCGATCAGGTGCCCAGCAAAACGTCCCGATCCTCGGACGTGTATTGGTATATAAAGAAAGAAGATTTGCAGCACTCCAATGTGAAAAAAGTGGTGGTTTATTCAATCCAAGAACAACAGCAACGTTTCAATCCTACAATAGGCTTGATAAAGATCCTATTGTAGGATTGAAACGTTGCTGTTGTTCTTGGATTGAATAAACCACCACTTTTTTCACATTGGAGTGCTGCAAATCTTCTTTCTTTATATATATATATATATATATATATATATATATATATATATATATATGTAAATAATATGTTAATATATAAAAAAATAATAACTGTATGACAGTAAGTCTTACATTAGCTTAAAATGTAGAACTTATTTTTTGGAGACCCTTCTAACAAAAGTTTTCACCAAATGCCATTAATATTGGCATTTGGTGAAAACTTTTGTTAGAAGGGTGGCCAAAAAAAAGCTGATTATGGTTTTTTCTGCTGCTGGGATCTCCAATAACCATCTGCAAGCATTCAGTTTCCTTGCAGTGCCCCCACATTACACCGTTCTCATTGAAATAAATGGGCTGCCATGTACTAGATGCACATACTGTGTCCCCCAGAGAGAGACTCTCTTTGTGCTTGTTCATTATACCGGTTAAATAATGGACTGAACTAGAACCTCCCTCTATTAACTCAATATTCCCTAATGGGGTATTTGAAAATGGGTTTGCTAAATCGGACAACATCTTAGGCCTCATTCACACGACAGGGTCCTAGTGTCGGCCGGGAAAATCGGCCGTTTTTGGCCGATTTTCCCGGCCGGTTTGCATCCGTTCCGATTCCGTTCCGGGCCAAGTTGCTGTTTTTACCGGCCGATTTGGACCCGATTTGCATCCGTTTTTTTCCCTGTCCGTTTTAAAATCGGATGAATTTCATTTAAATTTGTTGCCACACACAGCCCTTTGTAGATAGTGCCACAGCCCCCCTGGTAGGTAATGCCACCCAGCCCCCTGTAGGTAATGCCACCTAGCCCCCTGTTGGTGATGCCACACAGCCCCCTGTAGGTGATGCCACACAGCCCCCTGCAGGTGATGCCACACAGCCCCCTGCAGGCGATGCCACCCTGTCCCCTGTAGGCGATGCCACCCTGTCCCCTGTAGGCGATGCCACCCAGCCCCCTGTAGGCAATGCCACCCAGCTCCCTGTAGGCAATGCCACCCAGCCCCCTGTAGGTAATGCCAGCCAGTCCCCTGTAGGTAATGCCACCCAGTCCCCTGTAGGTAATACCACCCAGTCCCCTGTAGGTGATGCCACAAATCCCCCTGTAGGTGATGCCACCAAGCCCCCTGTAGGTGATGCCACCAAGCCCCCTATAGGTGATGCCACCAAGCCCCCTGTAGGCGATGCCACCCTGCCCCCTGTAGGCGATGCCACCCTGCACCCTGCAGGCGATGCCACCCTGCCCCCTGCAGGCAATGCCACCCTGCCGCCTGCAGGCGATGCCACCCTGCCCCCTGCAGGCGATGCCAGCCTGCCCCCTGCAGGCGATGCCACCCTGCCCCCTGTAGGCGATGCCACCCTGCCCCCTGTAGGCGATGCCACTCTGCCCCCTGTAGGTTGCACCCCCCCCTGTCACTGACTTCTCCTGAAGAGGAATTCCCTGCCACAGGTCGGGAATTTCGCTTCAGAAGTGAGTGACGTCACTGTGTCCATATATGGACAGTGTAGTCACTCACTTCTCCTGTAGCGGAATCCCCGGCCATAGAGTCGGGGATTCCGCTGCAGAAGTGAGTGACATCGCTGTGTCCATATATGGACAGTGTAGTCACTCACTTCTCCTGTAGCGGCATCCCCGGCCATAGAGTTGGGGATTCCGCTGCAGAAGTGCTTGACTTCACTGTGTCCATATATGGACAGTGTAGTCACTCAGTTCTCCTGTAGCGGCATCCCCGGCCATAGAGTCGGGGATTCCGCTGCAGAAGTGCGTGACTTCGCTGTGTCCATATATGGACAGTGTAGTCACGCACTTCTGTTGTAGCGGAATCCCCGGCCATAGAGTCGGGGATTCCGCTGCAGAAATGAGTGACTTCGCTGTGTCCATATATGGACAGTGTAGTCACTCACTTCTCCTGTAGCGGAATACCCAATCCCCGGCCAGGGATTGGGGATTCCGACTCCTACAGGGAGCAAAAAAAGACCCTCCTCCTCACATGCACTCTGCACTGTGAGGAGGAGGAGGAGAGAGAGTGCGCGAGCGACGGTAGACCTGGCCATCACTCGGGACACATTCCGGTGCTGGCCGTGTATTACCCGGCCCCATAGACTACTATGGGGGCCGGCCGAAAATAGGGCATGTCCCATTTTTTGACGGCCAGTTTTTCCGGCCGTCAAAAAATCGGTCATGTGAATAGCTCCATTAGGGGTCTTTTATTCCAAATGCAGCCGGGTGTCGGCCGATTTATGAATGGCCGGCACCCGGCCGGGAAACCCTTAGGCCTCATTCACATGGCAGGGTTTCCCGGCCGGCACCCGGCTGCATTAGGAATAATAGACCCCTAATGGGGCTATTCACACGACCGATTTTTTGATGGCCGGGAAAACCGGCCGTCAAAAAATAGGACATGCTCTATCTTCGCCCGGGTACCCGGCCGCCCGGCTCCCATAGAAGTCTATGGGGCCGGGTAATACACGGCCATCACCGGGATGTGTCCCGAGTGATGGTCGGGTTTTCCGGAGCTTGCGCTCTATCTCCTCCTCCTCACAGCGCAGAGTGCATGTGAGGAGGAGGAGTTGATGCCATTCTGACGAATGGCATCGCTGTACACTGTGTGGCAGGGCCGGGATGTACAGCAGGTGGAAGGGAGCTCTGCGCTGGCTCCCTTCTCCTGCTTGTTTTAAAAGCACCCTGGCCTGGCGACACCTTCAATGGCGCCGCTAGCAGCTGCTGCTGCTGCGGCGGCTGCTACTACTGTAGCGACGCCACTATAGCAGAGCGGGGAGGTATCTCCCCGCTCTGCTATGTGCTAGCCGCACTTTAGCTCCTTGAAGGAGCGGAATCCCCGTGTTTTCGGGGATTCCGCTCCTGGACAGAGCGCTTGATGTCTCTGTCCATATCTGGGCAGTGACATCAGGGGAAACTCCTGAAGCTGAATCCCCGAACACATGGGGATTCCCCTTCAGGAGTTGCCGCTGATGTCACTGTCCGGATCTGCCCGGCCCGGCGCGGATGCAAAACTTAATGCAAACCGGCCGGGCAAAATGGCCGATTTTACCGGCCGACACTCGGGCTCGGGAACGACCCGGTCGTGTGAATCCCGCCTTAAAGTACACTTCATATAAAAGTAATACAAATGAGAAAAACACGTTACAGAATGGAAAGTGAATATAAAGTTGAAAAAATTGGTGGCTGTGCATTACAATTAAATGTTCATAATTGTCTTATATTTTAGTGCTGACGGTCGTTTTGAAGGATCCGTGACAAAAGCCGTAGTGAGATATGATGGCACAATAAACTGGACCCCACCTGCAAATTACAAAAGTTCTTGTACAATTGATGTAACTTTTTTCCCTTTTG
This sequence comes from Rhinoderma darwinii, assembly GCF_050947455.1. NCBI lineage: Eukaryota > Metazoa > Chordata > Amphibia > Anura > Rhinodermatidae > Rhinoderma > Rhinoderma darwinii. Next base: position 263,211,576 of record NC_134689.1, on the reverse strand, counting down.
ATCTACAAAACTGTTCCATGAAGTTTGCTTCTTGGACTTATGATGGATCACAAGTTGATATCATCCTTGAAGACTTTGATGTAGACAAGAGAGACTTTTTTGATAACGGAGAATGGGAAATAGTAACTGCTACAGGAAACAAGGGGAACCGAACAGATGGCTGCTGTTGGTACCCCTTCATCACCTATTCATTCATCATCAGACGTTTGCCACTGTTTTATACTCTTTTCCTTATTATTCCTTGTATTGGACTATCCTTTTTAACAATTCTTGTTTTTTATCTTCCTTCCAACGAGGGGGAAAAGATTTCTCTTTGCACCTCTGTACTTGTGTCTCTGACTGTTTTCCTCCTGGTGATTGAAGAAATCATTCCTTCATCCTCTAAAGTCATCCCTCTTATTGGAGAATACTTAGTGTTTACTATGATATTTGTGACTTTATCAATTGTTATAACAGTTTTTGCCATAAATATTCACAATCGGTCTTCTTCAACACATAATGCAATGGCACCATGGGTCCGGAAGATCTTTCTTCACAGACTTCCTAAACTGCTTTGTATGAGGAGCCATGTAGACAGGTACTTTACACGTAATGAAGACACTGGTATAGTGAATGGACCAGATAAGTCTAGAAACACATTAGAAGCTGCTTTGGATTCTATTCGTTATATAACGAGGCATGTGGTAAAGGAAAATGAAGTTCGTGAGGTATGTATACCTTTCTATACAGTTATACAGGTTACATCAAACTTTATTTGTTATCGGTTTACAAGTACTTTTCAAAGACACGTAAACACGTAGACAAGGTAAACCTTTCTTTATGATTCCTATTACAAGAAGGGGCAAAGGCGCATTACATCTAGGCTCCCATACTGAATGCAGCATGGTCCCTGTGTAGACTGGCTGCTGATATATATTTCAGCGGCAGAGGACGTTTAGTAAAGTCCTACTTTTTTTTTTTATTGAAACAGGAGTTACACTTTAAAGGTAACTCTGCTTCATTATACTGCCCTTTTACTTGAGGTACACCTTTATAATATACTAAATTGTACAAATTTAATGCAATATAGCAATGTTTCACTTAAAGAATCCTGCTTAGTTATTTCTTGGGAGTACTCATCTTGCAGCTATGGTATCCCACATACCATGTGACAGTATATCTGTAATACTAATACATTTGTTCTTGTCTTTTATACACCATAACACAAGCATTATCACTCAGCATTATACTACGTTAAAATATTCTGCAGTGCTTCATAAACGGGAAGGCAGCAACTATATGTAATAATAAATAACCAAAAAAAAAGTATATCCTGACTGATACTATGCATACACACATAATATATTTATTTTACAAATATTGTCTGTGAGCCTTCCTGTTTGTCCTAGGTCGGCAAACTTTAATGTTATACAATGTGCCGGAGTAGTAAAGTATTGAGTAAATTCTACCATTAGCCTGTTCTTTACTACCATCAGGGAACAAATGGTAGTATTTTCAAGGGTGAAAAAATTAGGAAACTTAAAAGAGTAACTGCACTTTCATCATACTTTGGATATGTCATAGAGACATATCAAAAGTTTAGATTTGTGGGGGTCTGGGTGCTGAGACCCCCAACGTTGCTCAGATGTGCACTTTGCACCTTCGGCTGTGGTCAACGCTCCTCGTCAGCCTGAGGACAGCTCACATAGATGTTCTATAAGAGCCATCTTCAGGCCGACATGGATCGCTGATCTCAGCCAAAGGTGCAAAGCGCTTACCTGAGCGCTTCTGCACCTTGGTTTCAGCAACGGTGGGGGTCCCAGGACCCAGACCTCACCGATCCAAACTTTTGATATGTCTCTATGACATATCAAATGTTTGAGGAAAGTGCAGTTACTCTTTAAAGAAATAAAAGTGAACCTGTTATCTCCTCTGACATGTCTCTATTAGTGAATACTTGCATTTCCCGCATAGAATAATAATTTTGAAGCATCTTTTACTTAAAACTCTACTCTGTTCCCCTGTGGTTCCGCTGGAAATGTATAAATAAATTGACAACTGGGTGTTACCATTAATCTTTTCAATGTGGCGTATCAATACACACTTTGAAACTATCCAATCAGTGCTGACAGTGTTAAACGGTGTAGTGACATACCCTATTGAAAAGGGAAAAGGAAATGCCCAGTTGTCAAATTATTTATAAACAGGAACGACACAATGAAAAGTTTTAAGAAAAGATGCTCCAAAATTGTTATTCTGTGGGGAATGCAACTATTAACAGCAAGACAGACATGTCAGGAGAGATAACAGGTTATCTTTACATTTCTGTCATTTTCTCATTCTCGGACTGAGGAGCCTTTCCTTCGTTTTCTCCATCCTTATCTAACCCTTATACTAGTACCCCTATACCTTGTTTTGTAACATCAGGGGTGTGTAGAGTGAAAACCACATGTTAATTAACCATGTCTCTATAGAAGGTGAATGTTGCTTAATTGAGTTCTCCATAAGCCCCATAGTTGCCACATAGGCTGACTTTATGGTATGTGAACAAAGTGGGTGAATTCACTTTACTTTTGTCTTAGTCCTATATAATCTGTCCTTAGAGGAGAATACTTTAACAATCCACTTTTATATGGTACAGTACAGTATGGGCCCATTGTAGTCTATGAACGCCATATTATCCATACCACATGGATCCATTATATGAACATGTTCAAAACGAACAGTTCACTTTATGAGAAATGTTCTTAAATTCTGCGCTGTCATACATTGCAAATATAGCGGTGCTGCTCACCAAAGCATGTGATTTTGTTTATTTTGCAGGTTGTTGAAGACTGGAAGTTTGTTGCCCAAGTTCTGGACCGGGTGTTCCTATGGACTTTTCTTCTGGTTTCAGTTCTTGGGTCCATATTTCTATTTATCCCTGTTATACACAAGTGGGCAAATATCATTGTGCCTATACATATTGGGAATATGCATGGGGACAGGACTACATAGTCTATTTTATTGTAAAAGTCCTAAAATATTGAATGCATATATCATATATTTGCTGCTGTATTGTATATTTTAAAAATGAATGCTTTAAAAGAAGATATTTTTATTTCCATAGCTTGAATATTTAAATAAAAAATAAATAAATAAAATAATAGTCCATTTTGGTGCATCTCTTGGTTTTAATATCTGGTTTATTAGATACCATAACAGGTCATACACTTTGTTATACCAGTATAATGAAAAGTTATACAATTTTCTATTATATTTCATGTATTTAAACTAGGGCTGAGGAGGGAGGTCAATGTAGAAAAAAAAGGGGTAGCCAGGTTAGAGAGGGGTCAGACTATATTGGTGGGGGGAGAAACAGAATGTGGGGAGAGGACTAGACAACAAGATAAGGAGATCCTTTCGTTACAAAACATCAGTGGAAATAAAAAGGACCGATTAATGTCAAATCACATTTCTGATAATAAAAGTGAAAAACTGACAGGCAAGTTAAAGTGTATGTTCACAAATGCCAGAAGTCTAGCAAGCAAAATGGGGGAGCTGGAGGCCTTGATACTGGAAGAAAATATAGATATAGTTGGTGTTGCTGAAACATGGCTGGACTCTTCACATGACTGGGCTGTAAATCTACAGGGTTTTACACTTTTTCGTAAAGACAGGACAAATAGGAAAGGTGGTGGTGTATGTCTGTATGTGAGAAGTGATATGAAGGCGAGTGTGAAAGAGACAATAGTGGGTGAAGACTGTGAGGAGGTTGAAACCTTGTGGGTGGAACTAGAAAGGGAGGTAAACACTGAAAAAATTACTTTTGGTGTAATCTATAGACCCCCCAATATAACTGAGGAGATGGAAGGTCAGATATATAAACAGATGGAGCGGGCTGCACAGGCGGGTACTGTAGTGATAATGGGAGATTTTAATTTCCGGGATATTAATTGGTGTCATGGTTCGGCTTCAACTGCAAAGGGGAGACATTTCCTCAACCTGTTGCAGGAAAATTTTATGGGCCAGTTTGTGGAAGACCCGACTAGAGGTGAAGCTCTGTTGGATCTGGTCATTTCTAATAATGCAGAGCTTGTTGGGAATGTCAATGTTCGTGAAAACCTCGGTAACAGTGATCACAATATAGTTACATTTTACCTATACTGTAAAAAACAAACGCAGGCTGGGAGGGCAAAAACATTTAATTTTAAGAAAGCCAATTTCCCCAGGATGAGGGCTGCAATTCAGGATATAGACTGGGAAGAACTAATGTCAAATAATGGAACAAATGATAAATGGGAGATTTTCAAATCTACTTTGAGTTATTATAGTGCAAAATTTATTCCTACAGGTAATAAGTATAAACGACTCAAATTAAACCCCACATGGCTTACACCTTCTGTGAAAGGGGCAATACATGACAAAAAAAGGGCATTTAAAAAATACAAATCTGAGGGTACAGCTGTAGCCTTTGTAAAATATAAAGAGCTTAATAAAATCTGTAAAAATGTAATAAAATTAGCAAAAATACAAAATGAAAGGCAGGTGGCCAAGGATAGTAAAACAAATCCTAAAAAATTCTTCAAGCATATAAATGCAAAAAAGCCAAGGTCTGAACATGTAGGACCCCTAGATAGTGGTAATGGGGAGTTGATCACAGGGGATCAAGAGAAGGCAGAGTTACTAAATGCGTTCTTTAGCTCTGTATATACAACAGAAGAAAGAGCAGCTGATGTAGCCGGTGCCAGTGCTGTTAATATATCAGTTGATATACTGAATTGGATGAATGTAGAGATGGTCCAAGCTAAATTAAATAAAATAAATGTGCACAAGGCTCCGGGACCAGATGGGTTACACCCTAGAATTCTTAAAGAGCTTAGTTCAGTTATTTCTGTCCCCCTTTTCATAATATTCAGAGAATCTCTAGTGACTGGTATAGTGCCAAGGGACTGGCGCAGGGCAAATGTGGTGCCTATTTTCAAAAAGGGCTCTAGGTCTTCCCCGGGTAATTATAGACCAGTAAGCTTAACATCCATCGTGGGGAAAATGTTTGAGGGGCTATTGAGGGACTATATACAGGATTATGTGACAATAAATAGCATTATAAGTGACAGCCAGCACGGTTTTACTAAGGACAGAAGTTGTCAAACTAACCTAATCTGTTTTTATGAAGAGGTGAGCAGAAGTCTAGACAGAGGGGCCGCTGTGGATTTAGTGTTTTTGGACTTTGCAAAGGCATTTGACACTGTCCCCCATAGACGCCTAATGGGTAAATTAAGGACTATAGGTTTAGAAAATATAGTTTGTAATTGGATTGAGAATTGGCTCAAGGACCGTATCCAGAGAGTTGTGGTCAATGATTCCTTCTCTGAATGGTCACCGGTTATAAGTGGTGTACACCAGGGTTCAGTGCTGGGACCACTATTATTCAACTTATTTATTAATGATATAGAGGAAGGGATTAATAGCACTATTTCTATTTTTGCAGATGACACCAAGCTATGTAATATAGTTCAGACTATGGAAGATGTTCATGAATTACAGGCAGATTTAAACAAACTAAGTGTTTGGGCGTCCACTTGGCAAATGAAGTTTAATGTAGATAAATGTAAAGTTATGCATCTGGGTACCAACAACCTGCATGCATCATATGTCCTAGGGGGCGCTACACTGGCGGATTCACTTGTTGAGAAGGATCTGGGTGTACTTGTAAATCATAAACTCAATAACAGCATGCAGTGTCAATCAGCTGCTTCAAAGGCCAGCAGGATATTGTCGTGTATTAAAAGAGGCATGGACTCGCGGGACAGGGATGTAATAATGCCACTTTACAAAGCATTAGTGAGGCCTCATCTAGAATATGCAGTTCAGTTCTGGGCTCCAGTTCATAGAAAGGATGCCCTGGAGTTGGAAAAAATACAAAGAAGAGCAACGAAGCTAATAAGGGGCATGGAGAATTTAAGTTATGAGGAAAGATTGAAAGAATTAAACCTATTTAGCCTTGAAAAAAGACGACTAAGGGGGGACATGATTAACTTATATAAATATATTAATGGCACATACAAAAAATATGGTGATATCCTGTTCCTTGTAAAACCCGCTCAAAAAACAAGGGGGCACTCCCTCCGTCTGGAGAAAAAAAGGTTCAAGCTGCAGAGGCGACAAGGCTTCTTTACAGTAAGAACGGTGAATTTATGGAATAGTCTACCGCAGGAGCTGGTCACAGCAGGGACAGTAGATGGCTTTAAAAAAGGGTTAGATAATTTCCTAGAACAAAAAAATATTAGCTCCTATGTGTAGAAATTTTTCCTTCCCTTTTCCCTTCCCTTGGTTGAACTTGATGGACATGTGTCTTTTTTTAGCCGTACTAACTAACTAACTAACTAACTATGTATCAATTCCTCACAGTTTCATTTAAGGGGTTTTCCCACTAATCACATTCATTACCTATTCACAGGAGAGGTGATAAGTGTATGATCAGCGGGACCTCCAACAATCACTAGAACAGGGTTCCGAAATATCTCATTCCTCCTCATCTGCACAACTGCAGTGAGAAGGACTCTGATCAACAGTCCAGCATGTTTCAAAAACTATCGCCAAACCCGGAATTGTCCAACAGACTGCAGATAGTCATGACCGTAGCCATGTGCACGGCCGTGATTTTTGGGTCGGCCGGTCGCGGAGTGACACCCCCGAGCTGCTTGCAAATCGCGGGCCGTGCACATGGCCACGTCCATTATTTCCTATGAGCCTGGACTGCAGAACACGGCCGTAATAACACATGTCCGTTCTTTTTGCGGTCCAGGCTCCTAGGCCATGCACGGACCGATGAAACCACGGTCTTGTGCATTGGCCCAAAGAAATGAATGGGGCCGCAATTCTCCCGTGGATTTTCGGGGCAATTGCGGCCGCAAAAGCACATTCGTGTGCATGGAGCCCTAGGCTTGTGTATAGGTGCTTGACTGGTGTCACTTTCATAGGAAATTTGTAACTCTTTGTAACTCTGTAGTGAGTTATGCAACAAAGGAGGAGTTATTTTTATGCACCGTGCGCTTCAGCACTCGGCGGCACTCTGTGAGTTTGTGTGGTCTACCGCTTTGTGGCTAAGACGCTGTTACTCCTAAATGCTTCCACTTCCCCATAATAGCATTTACAGTTGACTGAGGCAGATGTAGCAGATCATAAATTTCATGAACTTAATTGTGGCAAAGGTGACATCCTATGACTGTGCCACCCGTAACCCCTTCCAGTCGCAGCCACTTTTTTAGTTTTTTTTTTTAGTTTTTTTCCTTCTCCCTTCCAAAGGCCATACCTTTTTTATTTTTCCATCGACATAGACGTGTGCTTTTTTTTTTTATTTCGTTACAAGTTTTAGTTGTTAATAGCAACATTAAATGAACCATGTAATGTACTGAGAAATATTTGAAAATAATTTTGTGGAATGGAGCAAAACAGCGATTCCTCCATTGATTTTTCTGTTTGGTTTTTACAGCGTTCACCGCGCAATAAAAATGACACGTTAACTTTATTTTGTGGGTCAATACAATTCCGTCGATGCCAGATTTATACAAAATAATGTTTATTTGTTAAAAAAAACATTGTTTTGTGTGGCCATTTTTTTTTACCGCGTTCACCCTGTGGGTTAAATAATGTTATATTGTAATAGTTCTGACTTTTACAGACATGGCGATACAAATTATGTTTATTTTTTACATTACTTTAGGAAAAAATGAGAAAAGTTTTTTTTTTAAACTTTTAATATTTTTTGTAATTTAATAATATTTTTTTCGCATGTTATTTTTGGTCCAACTAGGGGACTTAAAGGGGTTATCTGGGAACCAAAAATTGCATTGCAATAATATATTTATGTGAAACTAAGTAACTTACTAATATACTTTAATTAAAAATTCTGTACTAAATGGTGAAGTCCAAATCTCATGAATTATTCAGGAAGTACTGGAGCTTTTCTAATAGTGATGACTCTCCGAGACGGCCCCACATGACTGAGCTCTTGCTTCATGTGGTGTTCGTGAACATGACCGCAAGGGGCTGTCACACTGCCTATTGCTTGAGTCCCGAGCAGAGAATAAGCTAGCGCTTTACTTGGGACTCCTGCACTGCTCCCAACGTCCATATTTGGTCAATCCAGGGGTTTCCTATCGCTGGAATCCCAGAGCAGAGCATCAGCTGATGCTCTGCCTGGGGACTCCACAACTTCTGCCGATGTCACTGTCACTGTCTATATATGGACAATGACGTCGGCAGCACTACTGGAGTCCCCGAGCAAAGCATCAGCTGATGCTCTGCCTGGGGACTCCACAACTTCTGCCAACGTCATTGTCACTGTCCATATATTGACAATGATGTCGGCAGAAGTTCTGGAGTCCCTTGAACGTGTTGGCCAAAACCACTAGTGGTCATTTCTTGTGGTATATCTTAGGGTGATTAACACAACATATTACAGATTTTCATTAATGTGAAAAACATCTTTCTATGTGGCATCAGGGAGACCTTTTGGAAGGGAAACTCTATGGGTTCTGTCAATTGTGAGCTCAATTGGGTCACAAGCTGGAAACATATTTTTGAGAAATTTCTGCAAGTTTGTTTTCGTCTCTGGTTGGCTGTTCAACAGTATGTTCTTTAAAAGATGGGGATTGAAAATAATCTTCACTATTTTTGTATCTGTCTGTTCCTTAAAAGAAATAGAAGTCACTTATCTTACTTGGCTTGTCTTTTGTTTTTCAAACACACAGTTTATATGCAGTTTTTGGCTCAGTTTTTTGAGCCAAAGCCAGAAGAGGCATAGATAAAAGACTTATGCATTTCCTTTGTTTTGTGTCCACGCCTGTGTTTGGCTAAAAAAAACAGTAAAAAAACTGCATCAAAACTGAGTGATCCGTGCCTTGTGTCTGTACTAGAAGTGGACCTCGTTTCCACCAGTCCGTGGCAAATATATGGTACGTGGCAGATGCAGGAGCACACTGCCAGGCTGCAGCCATAGTACAATGTGGGGCTTCGGGAATCTCCCGTCTGCTGCCTGGTGTAATGCCCGCGGTCGCTGACTGCAGGCATTTCCCACTTACCGGGAGCCGCGACCACAGTACTCTGAAACATGGTCGGTGTCTTCTTCCCCAGAGACGCTGGTGCACACTGCTCTGTACTCCTGCTGATGCCTGGATGGTGTGTGTGCGCGCGCTCGTCCCCGGTCTTAAAGGGCCAGTGCGCGCACCAGGAACTTTATCCCTGATCAATCTCAGCACACCCGGGACTTTAAGAAGAACTCTGTCCATTTCCACATTGTCTGAGAAATATTGTGTCTAACTCTGTGTTAGTTCCCCATTGTCCTTACGAATGTCCTATTGAATTGCTCCCTGAAGCCTCACCTCCTCGTGGACGGGTTTGTCCTCTCTCCTTGCCCGAAACCCAAGCCACATCAGCATACGTCAAGGAGAACCTCGAGAGGGGGTTTATCAGCAAGTCTACATCTCCAGCCAGAGTCGGATTCTTCTTCGTAGAAAAGAAAGATGGATCTCTCCGGCTATGTATTGACTATGGTGGTTTAAACCAAATCACTGTCAAGAACAAGTACCCCTTGCCACTAATCTCTGAGCTATTTGACAGAATTCATGGGGCCTAGATTTTCACAAAGCTGGATCTACGCGGGGCTTATAACTTAATCCGTATCTACAAAGGTGACGAATGTAAAACTGCATTCAACACCCAAGATGGTCACTATGAATATCTTGTGATGCCCTTTGGATTGTGTAACGCTCCAGCTGTGTTCTAGGGATTCGTAAACTACATCTTCCGGGATCTAATGTATGTCTGCGTGGTGGTATACCTGGACTATATTTTGATTTATTCGCCAGATCTGACGACTCACCGGAAGCATGTTCGCCAAGTCCTGTCGTTAAGGGGGAATAACCTTTACGCCAAACTTGAAAAGTGCGTATTCAAAAGGAAATCCTTGCCCTTTCTGGGCTACATCGTTTCCGATCTTGGACTCCAGATGGATCCAGAGAAAGTGAAGTCTGTCTTAGAGTGGCCACATACTCAAGGTCACCGTGCCATACAGAGATTTATTCACCTGTCCTATTGCTGCTCTCACCAAGAAGGGAGTGAAAGCTAAAGTCTGGACCCCTGAGGCAGAGTCAGCATTCACCAACCTCAAGAGAGCCTTTACTTCTGCCTCCGTTCTTCACCATCCTGAAGTGGCTCGGAAATTCCCGTTGGAGGTTGACGCTTCTTCCATTGGTGCTGGAGCACTTGTCTTTCAAAGACACTCCAAGGGTAAAGCGGCATCCTGTGGCTTCTTCTCAAAACTCTTCTCTCCTGCAGAAGGAAACGACTCCATTGGGGACCGTGAGTTACTTGCCGGAAAATTAGGCTTAGAAGAGTGGAGGAATTTGCTAGGGGGGCGGCTCACCATATTATCATCTACACTGATCACAAGAACCTCACTTATTTACAGGCTGCACAACGATTGAACCATCGTAGAGCCACATGGTCGCTATTCTTTGCCAGAATCAAATTCCTCCTTTATTTCCATCCTGCTGATAAAAATATAAAGGCCGATGCACTCTCTCGGTCATTTGAGACAGGTGACTCTGAAGAGGATCCTCAGCATATCATTGACCCTTCTAGGATTATTTCTGTTAGCCCTCTGCAGATTAAAGACATTCCTCCTGTAAAGATTTTTGTTCGTCCTACTGACAAGAAGAAATTTCTCATCTGGGGTCATAATACTAAGTCGGGAGGGCATTCGTAAGACTCTGGACTTTATTTCTCGGCACTACTGGTGGCCCACGCTGCCCAAAGATGTTGTGGACTATGTCTCCTTGTGTACAAACTGTGCCCAAAACAAAGCTACCCATTCCAAGCCTGCATGTCTACTCCAAAGTCTGCCTGTTCCTGATGGTCCCTGGCAACATATTGCCATGGATTTTTATTATAGACCTTCCTCCTTCTGCTGGTTTACCACTGTCTGGTTCGTGGGGGATCGTTTTTTCAAGATGGCACATTTTGTTCCTCTGTCTGGCTTTCCCTCAGCTGCTCGCCTGGCTAATTTATTTGTTCAACATACTTTACGTTTGCACGGATTTCCCCTACATATCGTGTCTCATCAGGGTGTACAATTCACGTCTAAGTTCTGGAGAGCCCTATGTAAACGTTTGGATATAAAATGTAACTTTTCTTCTGCATATCACCCACAATCCAACGGCCAAGTTGAAAGGATTAATCAAGTGCTAGAAAATTATCTTTGTCTTTATATATCTGTTCAACACGACAATTGGGTGCATCTTCTTTCATGGGCCGAATTCTATTACAATAATCACACAAGTGAGTCTACTACTATATCTCCATTTTTTATTGTTTACAGCCAATATCTATGTGTTCATTTTCCTCTAGTGCCTGATAGTTTATCAGTATATGATCAGTGTAAGTCCGACCCCCGGACTCCGCACAAATCAGCTGATGTGGCTGCCTCCGGGCATCAGATGTTATGCCGTGTTCAGTGCTCATAGTGCTGGCAGCAGATGGTTCCATACACTGCATAGCGACCGTGCTGCAGAACTTCAACTCAGCTTCTATTTACTTGAATAGGCGCAGAGCTGCAGTATTGCAGTATGCCCACTATACTGTGACCAAGCAGATCTGCTTCCGGCACGGAAATCTGATGCCCAGAGGCAGCTGGAGCATCTGACCGGTGCGGGGTCTGGGTGTCAGATCCCTAGCGATCATATAATGATGACGTATCCTGTGGTTAGGTCACCAATATGAAAAACTGGTCCGTGCCCGGACAAACCTTTTATTAATGTATGGGCCTCGGCCTTTGTGTCTGAATTTTTGTGTTTCTATACTGGCTGGAAATGGCTGCAGAAGTGAGGGGCAAAGTTTTCTCATCAGGAAACTATGCAGTCATCAAGAGAAGTTGCCATAGCGGTCTGTGTCAGATGCAGGAGCGTTGCTAAGGTCTTGAAAGATCAGAGGCCCAAGACATATGCCCTCCTTCAAATATAGATAGAGAGATGGATAGATAGCGAAGACAACTTTGATAACACATCATAGGCTGACAAAAACAATGTCTCAGCAGTAAACTGTCCGGGCATAGTACACTGATGAATTAAAATAATTTCTTTGCTGCCTGAAACATGTATTCATAGTAGACCTGTCCCCAAATAATTTGCCCTGTTATAAAAACGAATCTATGTAAGATAGTATGCCTCTAAGTAATACGGTCACACAGTTACCATGTAAAACCACTATAGAAGGGCCAAATAATACAACCACACAATGAACACATATTACCACCACATAGTGACTGAATAATACCACCATACTGTTACTGAATAATACCTCCACACCGGGACCACATATTACCACCACATAGTGACTGAATAATACCACCATACTCTTACTGAACAATACCTTCACACCATGATTACATATTACCACCACATAGTGCCTGAATAATACCACCACATAATGACTGAATAATACCCCCATACTGTTACAGAACAATACCTCCACATCATGACCACATATTACTACCACATAGTGACTGAATAATACCACCATACTGTTACAAATCAATACCTCCATATCATGACCACATATTACCACCACATAGTGACTGAATAATACCACCATCCTGTTACTGAACAATACCTCCACACATCATGACCACATATTACCACCACATAGTGACTGAATAATACCAACACATAGTGACTGAATAATACCACCATACTGTTACTGAATAATACCTCCACATCATGACCACATATTACCATCACATAGTGTCTGAATAATACCACCATACTGTTACTGAACAATACCTCCACATCATGACCACATATTACCAGCACATAGTGACTGAATAATACCACCATACTGTTACTGAATAATACCTCCAAATCATGACCACATATTACCACCACATTGTGTCTGAATAATATCACCATATATTTATTGAACAATACCTCCACATCATGACCACATATTACCACCACATAGTGACTGAATAATACCACCATACTGTTACTGAACAATACCTTCACACCATGATTACATATTACCACCCCATAGTGCCTGAATAATAACACCACATAATGACTGAATAATACCCCCATACTGTTACAGAACAATACCTCCAAATCATGACCACATATTACCACCACATAGTGACTGAATAATACCACCATACTGTTACAAATCAATACCTCCATATCATGACCACATATTACCACCACATAGTGACTGAATAATACCACCATACTGTTACTGAACAATACCTCCACACATCATGACCACATATTACAACCACATAGTGACTGAATAATACCAATACATAGTGACTGAATAATACCACAATACTGTTACTGAACAATACCTCCACATCATGACCACATATTACTACCACATAGTGACTGAATAATACCACCATACTGTTACAAATCAATACCTCCATATCATGACCACATATTACCACCACATAGTGACTGAATAATACCACCATCCTGTTACTGAACAATACCTCCACACATCATGACCACATATTACCACCACATAGTGACTGAATAATACCAACACATAGTGACTGAATAATACCACCATACTGTTACTGAATAATACCTCCACATCATGACCACATATTACCATCACATAGTGTCTGAATAATACCACCATACTGTTACTGAACAATACCTCCACATCATGACCACATATTACCAGCACATAGTGACTGAATAATACCACCATACTGTTACTGAATAATACCTCCAAATCATGACCACATATTACCACCACATTGTGTCTGAATAATATCACCATATATTTATTGAACAATACCTCCACATCATGACCACATATTACCACCACATAGTGACTGAATAATACCACCATACTGTTACTGAACAATACCTTCACACCATGATTACATATTACCACCCCATAGTGCCTGAATAATAACACCACATAATGACTGAATAATACCCCCATACTGTTACAGAACAATACCTCCAAATCATGACCACATATTACCACCACATAGTGACTGAATAATACCACCATACTGTTACAAATCAATACCTCCATATCCTGACCACATATTACCACCACATAGTGACTGAATAATACCACCATACTGTTACTGAACAATACCTCCACACATCATGACCACATATTACAACCACATAGTGACTGAATAATACCAATACATAGTGACTGAATAATACCACAATACTGTTACTGAATAATACCTCCACATCATGACCACATATTATCAGCACATAGTGACTGAATAATACCACCATACTGTTACTGAATAATACCTCCACATCATGACCACATATTACCAGCACATAGTGACTGAATAATACCACCATACTGTAACTGAATAATACCTCCACATCATGACCACATATTACCACCACATTGTGTCTGAATAATATCACCATACATTTATTGAACAATACCTCCACATCATGACTACATATTACCACCACATAGTTACTGAATAATACCACGATACTGTTTCTGAACAATACCACCATCCAGTTACTGAATAATACCGCCACACCTTAACTACATATTACCACCACATAGTTACTGAATAATATCACCACATCATGACCACATATTACCACCACATAGTGACTGAATAATACCATCATACTATTACGGAACAATACCTCCACATTATGACCACATATTACCACCACCTAGTGACTGAATAATACCACCATACTGTTACTGAACAATACCTCCACATCATGACCACATATTACCCCCACATAATATCTGAATAATACCAACACATAGTGACTGAATAATACCACCATACTGTTACTGAATAATACCTCCACATCCTGACCACATATTACTACCACATAGTGTCTGAATAATACCACCATACTGTTACTGAATAATACCACCATACTGTTGCTGAATAATACTGCCACACCATAACCACATATTACCACAATCTTACATCCACCTTTCTCCGTGGGATATTGTCTCCCTGTTTCACTATTTTCATAATAAAATTGAAACATGTTTCCATTTTAAACTACCAACCTTCCAGGAATTATTCTTGCGCTGGAATCCGCCTTATACTATTACCTACTTCCATACACCGTGTGCCGACACGAGGACCCGGGCACAGCTGGCAGTTGAATTCTTCTGAAGGTGAGCTGGAGGTTTTCCTTCTATATATATTTTCCACATATTACCACCACATAGTGACTGAATAATATCACCACATCATCACCACATAGTGACTGAATAATACCCCCATACTGTTACTGAATAATATCACCACATCATGACCACATAGTGACTAATAATACCCCATATTGTTACTGAATAATACCTCCACACTATAACCACATAGTGAATTAATAATACCCCCATACTGTTACTGAATAATACCACCACCACACCATAACCACATATTGAAGTAATAATACCCTCATACTGTTACTGAATAATACCTCCACACCATAACTACATAGTGACTGAATAATACCCCCATACTGTTATTGAAGAATACTGCCACATCATAACCACATAGTGACTGAATAATACCCCCATAATGTTACTGAATAATGCCACCAAACCATAATCACATAGTGACTTTATATTACTCCATACTGTTACTAAATAATACCTCCTCAGAATAACCACATATTACCACCACATAGTGACTGAATAATGTCACCACATCATGACCAAATAGTGACTGAATAATAACCCCATACTGTTACTGAATAATACCTCCACACCATAACCACATAGTGACTGAATAACACCCCCATACTGTTACTGAATAATACCACCACACCATATCCAAAGAATGACTGAATAATACCCCCATACTGTTACTGAATAATAGCACCACATCATGACCACATAGTGACTGAATAATAGCCCATATTGTTACTGAATAATGCCACCACAACATAAACACATAGTGACTGAATAATACCCTCATACTGTTACTGAATAATACCGCCACACTATAACCACATAGTGACTGAATTATACCTCCATACTATTACTGAATAATACCACCACACCATAACCACATAGTGACTCAATAATACCCCCATATTGTTACTGAACAATAGCGCCACACCATAACCACATAGTGGCTGAATAATACTACCATACTGTTACTGAATAATACCACCACACCATAACTACATAGTGACTGAATAATACCCCATACTGTTACTGAATAATACTGCCACACCATAACCACATAGTGACTGAATAATACCCCATACTGTTACTGAATAATACCTCCACACCATAACCACATAGTGACTAATAATACCCCCATACTGTTACTGAATAATGCCGCCACAACATAACCACATAGTGACTGAATAATACCCCATACTGATACTGAATAATACTGCAACACCATAACCACACAGTGACTGAATAATACCCCATATTGTTACTGAAGAATACCTCCACATCGAGACCACATATTACCACCACATAGTGACGTTTTGGTGCTCCTTGCCGCTCGTTGTTGACAGTGCTGCACAGTAACATGCCTGTATACGCAGGTGATTTCTGCAGCAAATCACTGACCTTAGTTGACCTTTGGGTGCAGTAATAACTTGGGTATGGGCATGTCATTGATGCAGCACTATCAACAAAGAACATATGTGCACCAGAGTGGCTGCCTTGAAACGTCGGGGGATTTGTCAGGTGAGTAATGGGTCTTTTATTGTTTCATGGCCTTTTCCCCTGGCTCCTTTGCCAGATTTTCTTAAGTAAATGTACAGGACCTGTTCCCCTTATCTAAAAAGTGGAGGTTAGACTGCACAGAGTGCTATTCATTTTATTTAGCTAGTACAAAAACAAAATAGAGAAGAAGTAGAATCTTTCCTATGTACTTCCCCCCTCTTTATAATCAACTCCTGGGTGTGGTTTCAAAATGGCATAAAAAAAATTGCACCAAAACTGCACTGTGTGAATAAAAAGTGCAGGCCTTAAAAAGTGCCGTATGCTGTGAAGAATCAGGTTTTAGTGTAAAGAGCACTTAGATTATTGTACATTTTTTGCAATATTACATGCCAAGACTCTGATGTGCTTGTGAGTGAGCAATGGTTGTTGTAAAGTGCTTTTCCTAAAGCAGCAGAGGTCACTTCAAAGAAAATAGATGGTGCACATAAAATAGACAGCGACCTTATCACACTATGCACTATGTGCAGTGTCTATAGTCACTTGCTTATAGGAGGCCTCAGTGGGCAGAGACGGGGCAGAGAGGGAGGGTAAAAGAAATAGCAAAGGAAAAAAAGAAGCAAGTGTGCAGTGTAAAACTGGTTGTTAACTCACAGACTCCTGTTATATGATCACAAACAGAGGTCTGACGGGCAGAGACTGTGGTAAGAAGATGTATCTCAGCTCTGGTAAACTAACAAAGACTGTCTGCTGAGAGCTGAAGTGTACACAGGATAGGTCAGGGGTTAATCCTTATCTGCACTTCCCCACGCAGTTTAGCGCCCGATGACAGTATTTACAGCTCTGCTCACCCAGGCGCCTGTGCTGATGTCACTAACTTTCATTCCGATATCTGTCTGAACAAATACACTGCCAGATATACCTGGTGCACGACAGACAGATTTAACTTCCATAGCAGTGATGCAGCTACTTGAATGCGGGGCATGGAGCCACAGTTTCCAATTTTATTTTATGTGAAAGAAGCACTTACTGGAGATCCGGGGCACAAGGTAAAAAATCCGGGGCATGAGCCCCGAGTGCCCAGTGCTATCGACGCCCCTGATCGGATGAAGTAGAAAAGAAAAGAGAACGACTCCCATCAGAGAAGAACAAGAGAAAGAGGCAGCACTCCAAGTTGAAAATATCAAATAGATGGATTTATTCTCCCATATGTGCAATGAAGTAGCGCAACGTTCAGCTGCTCAATGCAGTGTTTGTCAAGCTTGAATCTTGCGATGAATTCTGGAGTATGACATATGTCTAGGCGAAAAGAACGTAAAGTCTTTTTCGGCAACATGCAAGCCTTGCCACAAATCCAGATAACCTTCTTTAACTATTAAACCATGTATAGATGAAGAGGAGTCTAGTTCATGAAGCATGATGTCATTAAAGTCACCACCTATCAAGACCAGGCCCTCTGACACCTTCCTAATCTTCGCGAACATCTTGGCCAGAAATTCATGTTGTTTCGAATATGGGGCATATAGAAAATGGCTTCATTAAGAAGGTGAAACGTTGTAGTGGGTGTTGGATGAATAAACCCAATTTTCTTTGAGCGCTGCTTCGCCCTTTCTTTTATGTATATATACACACGCACACACACACACACACACACACACACACTATATATATATATATATATATATATATATATATATGAGAGATTCCTCAACATTGAAATTGCAACACCAAGAAGCATGTTTAGGCCACGCAGGCTGCTCACAAAAGCACGAGCAACATTCAGCCTGGCGTTGTCCTGTTAAAAAACGACTTCTGGGACGCTTTGGAGAAATAGCCTTACCGCTGGTTCCACGACCATATCAATGTAACACCGAGCTGTTAGTGTACCTGAAATGAAGATTAGAGGGGTAAGGCTACTGTACATTATCCCTGGAGAAGCACTATTGTGACGTTCCCTTGTGAAGTCCTCTACATGGCATTGCCCACGTGTCTCCAGACCAATCTCCAGGTATCATTGCGTCCGAGACGAAAGCGAGACTCATCGCTGAAAAGGATAGACCTCCATTCCAGCCTTCATTGCCGCCTTTCTGTGAACCATGATAGTCTTTGAGAGCAGTGGCGTGTGGTCAATGGAACACCTGTAGCTGGACGTCTGGCTCATAGCCCATAGTGGTGCAAACGCCTTCTGATGGATTGTTTGACACTGATTGCTGCCCTAGGCTTGGGATGTGACGTCCAATTTAACTTGCAGTACAGAATGGATCACTACGTTCCATTCTTCTAATCAGACGATTAGTCCGTGCAGAATTTTGCCTCCGCGTATCACTTGTTGTCATTCCTATTTGTTGTTGTGCTACCAACCTTCGGGACATGCTACGTTGAGCAATGCTGACATCTCGGCCTAGGCGCGAGTTATCTGGTGGACTGGTAAATCAAGGTCTCTCAGTTTAATGATTCTGTCCCTTTCAGTTTGCAACAAGTGGCGATAACTGGAACGTCGACGAACAGGAGGCATCGCACAATTATCCCCCACCACGTGATCCGATTTTTGAGGTTTCAAGGTCTTGAAATACAGACTTGTTTCTTGAATGACAGCCTTAAAAAGACATGACAATGTAGGACTCTAGTCGATTGTTTTAATCTAAAATGACTGTATGTATGGTTACATGAAATATATAGGGTTTTGAAAAATTGAACGTCTTTGGCCTCAATGTATAGCCTTCGTCTTTGCCTGAGACTGAAGCCAAGTCTCTCTACATATCAGAATTGGGAAAGATGTTTTATTGGTAATATGTCCTCCTCTCCAGGCACAAGCTTTTTCTTTGTTTAAAAGAAGGACGGTTCACTCTGCCCATGTATAGACTATCGTGGATAGAAAAAAATGATTGTGAAAAATAAACTTCTGTACCCACTAATTTCTGACTTGTTTGATCGTATCCAGTGGGCCAGAAATGTAAACAGGTTCTAAGCGGAGCCGATATCTGATTCACATACGGTATGCCAAGACGATTAGTTAATTTTTTTATTTAAAACCTTTATTCGACAATTACACATACATCCCAAATTAATACTATAATGCTTTTATACCCAATCATACCCTATTTTTAGCATCCTTAAAGCGCACCTAACTTTTCAGAGGATTTTTCAGAATAAGCTGTCATATGTATATGACCATTATATGACCATTATATCATCTGGCCATTATATGACTTGTATTCTGCAATTTTTATCAGTTTTCCCCTCTGCAGGCTCTGTCTCTAATTCTCAGCAGTCTCCAAGCTAGTGGGCAGAGCTATCATGTTTTCTGTACACAGCACACAGAGAAGAGGAGAATCCTGCTCTTCTACCTCTATCTATCATGTGTGTATATATATATATATATATATATATATAGTAGCTGCAGCAGCAGCATTGAGATTATACATCAGTGTAGTCGTGAATCCAACGCCAGGGTGTATAATAAATCTTACCACCAGCCTGTTTCTTTCTCACTCTGCTCCTGTTTCCTGCACCTGGTCACCCCTCCCCTCTCCATAGACTTTTATGCAGGGTGTGTGTTGCTAACTGACTGACACACACCTTCTGCAGCCCATCTGTAACCATGGACGAACTTTGCTTGACAACAGGGGGTGGACAGCAGATTACAGGAAGGGAGAAACCTATTGGCAGTAATTTCACACAGACTTTGCATGGATAAAACAACTAAATGTTAACAATAATTAAATTATAAAATAAATTTAAATAAGCTATACTATTAGATTACCATCAATTCTTTGAAAAGTTGGTGTCCATTTAAGTTTCAAAACAATTTGTTTTCCCTAACAGTTTTCCAATTATTTTCCCAAATTTCGTTCCCAATTAAAAAAAAAAAAAAAACAATTTATGATAGATTTAAAATAATATATCTTTACTTTACTTGCAACTAAGAATTAACTCCAATATTTCCCAAGATGATCAAACTATTCTCTATATTTGTCAATACGTTTTAATTTGGTATATAGATAAACGTGTATATCTTCACCACATTCCAAGAGCCATAATATTTTTCCATTGATGTATCTGTATGAGGGCTTAACTCTTTGTGAGACGACTTTTCGTTTTAGGCCTTATTCACACGACAGTGATAAACGGCCATGTGACGGCCGTTCTTTTAACGGCCGTCACATGGCCGTTTTCAGAACAATGATGTTCTATGGGTGTATTCACACGTGAATAATGGCCATCAAAAAATAGGACGTCCTATTTTTGTCCGTTTTCACGGCCTGGCGGCCCCCATAGAGGTCCATGGATCTGTTTTTAACTGCTGTCAATACATGTAACAAAAATTAAAAATCGATCTGTGACATGGGGATTGGCAAGGGAACTCCTAGTTCCCTTGCTGGCTATCGGCGACGCGATGACACACACTCACCGATGCAGCGCCGACCTCTTCATGTGTGGTCTCTCGTCTTCCCGGGTTCTGCGAAGGCGACGCATATGAAGTCATTGCGCCACCGTCGCAGATCTCGTGAAGACGAGAGACCACGCATGAAGACGAGCTGCATCAGTGAGTGTCATGGCGTCGCCGCAGATCCCGTGAAGACAGTGCTGCATCGGTGAGTATTTGGGGCATTCATTTCGGGCTGTGTAAGTAAAAGGGCTTCAGTTTCCAACCTCCTGTAGTCCCCCACCTCCTGTAGTATTTTGTGAAGTGTTTGGGGATACTAATAGTCAAAAGCATATCATCCGCGAAAGCCATTACTTTAACCTCAAAATTAAACAGGTGAATACCAGAGAAAGTAGAAGTAGAGTAAATGTGCCATAATAGAGGATCAACTGCGATGTTGAAAAGTATTAGGGAAAGAGGGCAACCCTGCCTAGTCCCCCTAAAAATATCAATAGGTACTGAGTCTGATCATGGGTCAATTGCACAAAATCGAAAAAAAGCTTTCCTGGCCAATAGAGCGCTATAAAGAAAAGCCCAAGACTCACCTTCTCAAATGCCTTCTCTGCATCAAGACTTAGATGGCTTTTAATACATTGAGAATGGCCATTATGGGTGATTGGTCATGTCCTTCAGACTTTGTAATGCTCTTGCTGTGTTCCATGAAATTAATGATAGACCCCCTCAACATGTGTGTGGTTGGGTGACTAGACATTATCTAAAATCTCTCCCCTGATCTCCAGTCACACCATTCCTACATAAGGACTGTACAACAATGCTTAAAGAGGACCTGTCCCCAGAAACGTTAACCTGCTGCCATACCTGCATTGATTCCTTCCCCCCCTGCCCAGGTAGAATCACAGTGCATTATTGATCCTTCACATATGATACACGTTTCTGATACTCATCACTCATCAAGACCCTGCTGGTCTTCTCCTTCTGCTCCCAGTACCAAATCGTTGGTGGGTCCACAATTTCATGGATTTTGACCAATCAAGGCAGTCAAGGCAAGGAATCCAGAGGCAGACATCAGGAGAAGCTAGATATTAAATCCAGCACTAAAGCTGTCCACAGCACCGTTGGGTCAACAAGAAGAGCTAGTGGCTGGGACACAGGAGTCTCGGGGTTTGAATCCTGACACATATACACAGATATATATCAACATTGTTATATATCTGAAAAAAATAAGCACTTTTATTAATTGTTCATTTGTGTCATAATACGCTTGGCACCCTTCTTGGTAAGTTAGAGTTCTTTTCTCTTCCTTACTCCTCTTCAAGTTTGTCTTATATGTAGGTCATTATTTTGCACCACAAAATGATGCTAGTGTATAATAAATTTGTTGCAACTATCGTGCCATTGTGAGTTGCTTAGCCACACAATATGAATTATGGCACATCTGAACAAAACTACATATTCCACATCTATTTCCATATTTAATTTATCTCAATATATCATAGTTAAATACTGTTTTCTAAATTCTTCATAAACTTAAATTTTCAAATGATCCGAATATTGACATTTTAGACTTGTTTTAAAAATATATATGATGAAATCATACTTACATGTGAACATAACTAGAGATGAGTAAGACTGAAATTCCCCAAGCTTTCAGTAAAAATGTGACTAAATTCACTGTAGGTAGCGGTAAACTCTCTCAATGTATAAGCAACATGCCCATAGTAGTTTATGGGCAAACATATACAAAAAGTGTGTCTATACACTGCGTGGTATACAATTTTAATAGCAGTATTTTGCAGACATATGCAACTATGTAGGCATACAGATGTAGCCATCTTTATCTTAACTTAACGCAATAAATACACAGTGTCAAGAAACTTTTTCTTGACTTTTTCAATGCTTTTCAATTGCTTTTGTTGTGTGATGTCACGCTGCAACAAGTTATCGGAGTCAAGATAGATAAAGATGACTACAGCCGCACAATTGCATATTCTCGTCTGTACGTTCAGCTGGACCATTACAGATAGTTTTCATACAGAGAGGTGGGCCCCTATTTGTGATCACTGTATGTACCCCTTGATCTCAAATAGCTCAGCATAGAGAATCCCCCATTTATGTCTGTCTAACAATCCACTAGTAATTGTAATCTACAACATTTCTTAGTTCACTCCCTTCCATACAATCTAATAGACATTAGGAAGCTACTTTTAAGGTAATAGTGGCCCTCTTACCTACTGGACCCCTGTGTATCTACACCGGTTACACATGGAATGTTCACCCCTTAGCTTTTTCTGTCTGTTCAATAGAAATAAACTATGATCACTTATTTCACATGTTGGGTGGCCTGGTTTGATTGACTCATTGGAGGAGATGGATTGCTAGACACTAAAAGTTATCATTACTATACTTTTATGATTAATATGTCACAGAATTTTTTTTGATGACCCTATTGATTACAGATGTAGCAAAGCTAATGTCAAGTAATACAACTGATTGTGATACTGCTACATCTATACACACATCATCCTTTTGACAAATTTTACTAATGTTTTTTTTACATCTTGATTTCTTAAGCTATAGATCATGGGATTTAACATTGGTATTATTACTGTATAAAACAATGACACCACCCAGTCCTGATCCGCTCCATATGCAGTAATAACCAGGGTAGCTGGCATGGCAGCTACTATGGGGCCCAACAACTAAAGGAACTCTCTCCACTCAGAGGTGAGATGCAGTTAGTGGTGATGGAAGACTAGAGCAGATAAATACATGTAGATCACTGGTAGACCATCAAAAGGAGGAAAAGACACGTGGAGTGAAGATCAAAATAATCATAAGCATTTCCATTGCAATCTGATGATACATGCTGAACCAGTCAACTAATTAATATTGTACAATAAATGGGACAAGTTTATTTCATCTACCGGACATTTTTAAGCTGCAAGCAGACCTGACTGGGAGAGGGACAAAGTGACCACCAGGAGCCAGGAAAATCCCTGAGGAGGTAAGTATATGGCAGTGGCGGAGAGAGGGGACCGATGCCATTTCATATAGATCAATCACTTAAGTGAATTTAGTATAAGCCCTTACAGAAGGAGCAGCAAATAGAAAAAAGGAGAGGCAGAAGGAGGGAGGGAGGAGAAAGCAGGGGCTCTGCATTTTTATTATGAAGAATCTGTGACTCTGTGACAGAATTTGAGCCTCATAGCTTTTATTAATGGCTGCTGTTATTTAGCTATTTCATTGACACAGCTAAAAAGAGGCAGAAGGGTCATCAGCAGAACAGGCTGAGATAAAAAGAAAACTAGAGGCATTGATAGAACAGAAGAGTTATTGGCATGGCTAAGTTTTGATCGAAGATATGTTATAAGAGTATTGAACTGTCTTGTATAATGTTATTGGTTCATCACTTGACTGTCCATTTTAAGATTTTGAAAACATAATAGTTAGGCCACTGTGCCAATAGCAAACACCATGGACAATGTTAATGTTAAATAGCAAATATTTTTAATTGTACCAGTGCTTGTTTTACATCTTGATTTCTTAAGCTATAGATCATGGGATTTAACATTGGTATTATTACTGTATAAAACAATGACACCACCCAGTCCTGATCCGCTGCATATGCAGAATTTGGTCGTAAGTACATGAAGAAAGCTGGGCAGTAGAATAAAGCAACACAAGTAAAGTGAGAAATACAAGTGGAGAGTGACTTGGTCCTACCACTAGAAGACCGAATTCTAAATATGGCAAATAAAATGTAGGTGTATGATGTAACTATACATAAAAAAGAGCCCACCTCAATAGAACCAGCAAAAACATATAAGAAAACTTGGTTAAGATATGTATCTTTACATGACAGTCTTAAGATGGGGTTGATATCACAATAGAAATGGTTGACATAATTAGACCCACAAAATGGTAAGATAAAAGCGCAATAAGTA
Source organism: Rhinoderma darwinii (assembly GCF_050947455.1). Lineage (NCBI taxonomy): Eukaryota > Metazoa > Chordata > Amphibia > Anura > Rhinodermatidae > Rhinoderma > Rhinoderma darwinii. The sequence continues at coordinate 263,186,583 of NC_134689.1, read as the reverse complement.
TGTATGAATGAATTAAGACATCCTGTAATATAGACTGAAAAAATTAGTTGAAAAAATTGTCCATTTGTTGATAACGATTGTATAATACAGTGGTTTACATATAGCTACATATCGGTCATAGGCCATCACCGCAAGTATCATCCCTTCAGAACTCACCAGGCCAATGAAGAGGAACATTTGTATTGCACAAGCAATGATGGAGATTGTCTTATTTACAGAGAGGATGTTGGACATGATGTTGGGTGTAATAGCTGATGAATACAGGATATCTACAAAGGATAAGTTCATAAGGAAGAAGTACATTGGTGTTTGCAAGCCTGGAGTTATTCTAATCAACACAATGATCATAAGATTGCCCAGCAAAGTTACCATGTAGACTAAAGAGCAGAGCAGAAAGAGAGGCAGACGAAGGTTTGGGTTGGAGGAGAGACCAGAGAGAATAAATTCTGTCACAAGTGTTTTGTTCCTTTGCTCCATTTCTTTTAGCAAAAATGTGTAGAAAATGCAAGGACTATGCAGAACAATTATGCAACTAGTTTTTCTTTTTCAGCTCCATTGTTCTTGGCATCAAAATCTGTATAATGGGAAAAAAATAAACATATCTGATACATAACAGGTGGTCTTATACAAAACAAAGGGTGGTTACAATGGGAATCACAAAGGGGAAAAATGAAAATTAACAAGATCATTTCACAATATTGTCATCACATTTACTGTGCTCTGATGGTTAAGATTGGCTGCTGTGTATAAGCACTAGCTCACCAAAAGAGAATACACATAGTGCTGATTTGCAATCCACTGTCTTTTTTTGGTCATTGTCAGGTAAAGTTGTTGACATACTTGGAAAATTGTTCCTGATAAACCACAGATGTGCACCACAGGGTATTCTCCAATCCATTGAATCATAATATCCAGTCACAGAGCAAACCAGAGATCGCTCTACCATTTATTGGTGAAATATGGCATTGTCATTCAGAAAGCAGCCATCTAAAATCTATTGCTTAATAATACAATCTAATTAGTTTGCAACTATGGCTCGGTTTACACTTTGCGGAGGTGTGCAATTTGAGGTTTTTTTTTTACCACGTGGCACATTGCCACAAAGTGTGAACGGAGCCCATGAAAAATTATTTTATAACAATAGAATAGTGCATACTAACTCAAGGTCTATATTAACCCCTTAACGACCGCCAATACGCCTTTTCACGGTGGTCGTTAAGGGAACTTATGCCAGAGCGCTGCCTTTTCACAGCGCTGTGACATAAGCCCAGTACGGGTATCCTGTGCCGGATAAAGCAGGGTGCCGATGGCTTCTATGGCAGCCAGGGGCCTAACAAAGGACCCCAGGTCTGCCTGTAGTGGATGCCTGAGGCATCACCTAGCAGGTGCCTGTCAGTTTTACACTGACAGGCAATAATACATTGCAATACATACGTACTGCAGTGTATTATAAAAGTGATCAGAAGACCGCATAGTGAAGTCCTCCAGTGGGACTAAAAATAAAGTTATCAAAAAGTTTAATAAAGTTAATAATAAATAAATAAAAATTCCAAATAAAAGAAATTAAAAACTCACTTTTTCCCTTATAAAATACTTTCATGTGAAAAAAAATCATTAAAATATTACACATGTTTAGTATCGCTGCGTCCATAACGACCCCACCTATAAAGCTATTACATTATTTAACCTGCACAATGCCAGAATTGAGGTTTTCCATTCATCCTGCCTTCAAAATTTTTTGATAAAGACTGATCAAAAAGTCGCATGTATTCCAAAATTGTACTAATAAAATCTAGACAAGCCCTCATACATCTGCATCGGAATAAAAATAAGACAATTATGGCTATTAAAACTTGGCGACACAAAAACAAATAATTTTGAAAAAAAAATGTTTCTACAGTGTAAAAGTAGTAAAACATACAAAATCTATATAAATTTGGTATCGCCACAATCGTAATGACCTACTGAATAAAATTATGTTATTTATACCACATGGTAAACGGCGTAAATCTGAGAAGCAAAAAGTTAATAAAAGTTAATCAATAAACGATATGTACCTTGAAATGGTGCTATTAAAAAAATACAATTTGTCCTACAAAAAACAAGACCTTATAAAGCTATGTCGACGCAAAAATAAAAAAGCTATAACTCTTGGAATGCGACGATGGAAAAACGTAAAAAATAGGTTGGTCATTAAGGTCTAAAATAGGCTGGCCATTAACCCCTTAACGCACCATGACGTAACTGTACGTCAAGGTGAGCAGTAAGTTCGCGCACCTTGACGTACAGTTACGTCAGTGCTTTGACAGTTAACCGCCGCGCGGCGCTACACCGCAGCGGCGGTTAACTGTGCAGGGTGTCAGCCCTGCTCTCCCCGTTGCCGATCAGCGGCTTGTCGCCGCTGATATCGGCAGTTAACCCCTTAATTGCGGTGCTCGATTTTGAACGCCACAATTAAGGTCTTTAGCGCCGATCGGCAGCCCCCATGTGAAATCACGGGGGCTGGCGATGGTACCCATGGCAACCGGACGCCAGACAATGGCTTCCGGGTTGCCATGTACAGAAGCCTATGAGGACCACCCCGAGGGTGGTCGTCGTAGGCTTCCTGTCAGTGTGACTGTCACGTCACAATGACAGTTGGAATGCATTACACTACGTGTGTAGTGTAATGTATTCCAGCAGCGATCAGAGCTGCAAGTCTAAGTGTCCCCTAGTGGGACAAGTGAAAAAAGTAAAAAAAAGGATAAAAATGTTTTAAAAAAAGTGTAAAAATAAAAGTTATAAGTGACATAAACAAGAACTGCTTTTTTTCCTATTATAAGGCTGGATTCACACGAGCGTTGCGTTTTCGCAAAAACCATTTGACAGCTGCGTGTGTCATCCGTGTCTGATGCGCGGCTGCGTGATTTTCGCGCAGACGGCATCATAGAGATGAGGCTTGTCGACGCCTGTCACTGTCCAAGGTGCTGAAAGAGCTAAATCTTTCAGCACCCTCGACAGTGAATGCCGAACACAACAGCAAAAACCCTGTAGAAAAAAAAGATAAAGTTCCTACTTACCGAGAACTTCCCCGCCGTTGCCTTGGTGACGCGTCCTTGGTGACGCGCCTCTCTTGACATCGGGCCCCATCTCCCTGGATGACGCGGCAGTCCAAGTGACCGCTGCAGCCTGTGATTGGCTGCAGCCTGTGCTTGGCCTGTGATTGGCTGGAGCTGTCACTTGAACTGAAGTGTCATCCCGGGAGGTCGGACTGCAGGAAGGAGACAGGAGTAATCGGTAAGTTAGAACTTCGTTTTTTATTACAGGTTCATGTAGTTTGGGATCGCAAGTCACTGTCCATGGTGCTGAAACAGTTTAACTCTTTCAGCACCATGCACAGTGAATGTCTCCCGACGTCGCGGACCGGAAATTTTTTTGCCGGGTTCGGCCAAAACGAGTTTGGCCGAACCCGGTGAAGTTAGCTTCGGTTGTCGGGGTTCGCTAATCGCAAAGACACTCCGTTTGGATGTTCGGAAACAGAAAAGCATGTGGTGCTTTTCTGTTTACATTCATCCTTTTGACAGCTGTTGCGCAAACACGCAGTTCGCACGGAAGTGCTTCCGTGCGACATGCGTGGTTTTCACGCACCCATTGACTTCAATGGGTGCGTGATGCGTTGAAAAGGCTGAATCAACGGACATGTCGTGAGTTTTTGGCAACGGAGCAATGCTGCGCAAAAAACGCTGCCATGTCTGCACGGCCCCATTGACAAATATAGCTACGGGCAACGCATGTGAAAATCACGCGCGTTGCACGCGCGTATTTTACGTTCGTCTGAATAAAGCCTAAGTCTTTTATTATAGGAAAAAAAATGAATACGTAAAAAAAAAGTACACATATTTGGTATCACCGCGTTCGTAACGACCCCAACTATAAAACTATAATATTATTTTTCCCGCACGGTAAACACCGCAAAAAAATAAACGAAAAACAATGCCAGAATCACTATTTTTTGGTCACCACCCCTCCCAAAATATACAATAAAAAGTGATCAAAAAGTTGCATGTACGCCAAAATAGTACCGATAAAAACTACAACCCGTCCCGCAAAAAACAAGCCCTTACACAGCTTTTTTGACTGAAAAATAAAAAAGTTACGGCTCTCAGAATATGGTGACACAGAAAATAAATTATTTTCTAAATAAGTTATTTTATTGCGCAAATGCTGCAAAACATAAAAAAACGTATATACATATGGTATCGCCGTAATCGTACCGACCCGCAGAATAAAGTATAATAGTCATTTATAGCCCAGGGTAAACGCCGTAAAAAATAAATAAAAATCATTGTCAGAATTGATGGTTTTTGGTCACCTGGCTTGCCGAAAAATTGAATAAAAAGTGATCAACAAAATCTCATGTACCCCAAAATGGTACCAATAAAAACTACAGCTCGTCCCGCAAAAAATATGCCCTCACACCACTCTATTGACAGAAAAATAAAAAAGTAGTGGCTCTCGGAAAGCGGGGAGGAAAAACGAAAAAGCAAAACATGAATCAGTTCGTAAAGGGTTAATTACTTTCGAATGAAAAAACTTTTATGACCACATGTGGGGTATTGCCGTACTTGGGAGAAATTGCTTTACAAATGTTGGGGTGCATTTTCTCCTTTATCCTTTGTGAAATTGAAAAAAATCAACATTTTAGTGGAAATAATGTTGATATTAATTTTCACGCCCTAATTCTAATAAATTCTGCAAAAGACGTGTGGGGCCTAAATGCTCACTATATCCCTAGATAGATTCCTTAAGTGGTGTAGTTTCCCAAATGGGGTTACTTTTGGGGGGCTTCCACTGTTTCGGTCTCTCAGGGGCTTTGCAAATTCGACATGACACCCAAAAACTATTCCAGCTAAATTTGAGCTCCAAAAGCCAAATAGCGCTCCTTCCCTTCTAAGCCCCGGTGTGGGTCCAAACAGCAGTTTATTACCACATATGGGGTATTTACGTAATCAGGAGAAATTGTTTTACAAATGTTGCGGTGCTTTTTCTCCTTTATTCCTTGTAAAAATTAAAAATGGCTACCTTTTTTCAGAAAAAAAGTAGATTTTTACCTTTACAGACTAATTCCAATGAATTCAGCAAAACAACTGTGGGGTCAAAATACAAACTTTACCCCTAGAAAAATGCCCTGAGGGGTGTAGCTTCCAAAATGGGGTCACTATTGGGGGGTTTCCACGGTTTTCATCCCTCCAGTGCATTGCAAGCGCGACACGGCACTGAAAACTATTCCAGCAAATCCAAAATCCAAATGGTGCTCCTTCTATTCTGAGGCCTGCTGTGGGTCCAAACAGCAGTTTATTACCACATATGGGGTATTGCTATAATCGGAAGAAATTGCTTTACATATGTTGGGGTGTTTTTTCCACTTTATTCCTTGTAAAAATTTTAAATTTCTACGTTTTTCACAAAAAAAGTAGATTTTCACCTTCACATACTAATTCAAATAAATTTAGCAAAAAAACTGTGGCTTCAAAATGCTAACTATACCCATAGATAAATTCCTTGAGGGGTATAGTTTCCAAAATGGGGTCACTTTTGGGGGCTTTCCACTGTTTTGGCAGCACAAGACCTCCTCAAACCTGACATGGTACCTAAAATATATTCTAAAAAAAGGAGGCCCAAAATCCACTAGGTGCTCCTTTGCTTCTGAGGCCTGTGTTTCAGTCCATTAGCATACTAGGGCCACATATGGGATATTTCTAAAAACTGCAGAATCTGGGCAATAAATATTGAGTTGCATTTCTTGGGTAAAACCTTCTGCGGTACATAAAAAATGTATTAGAATTGAATTTTTGAAGAAAAAAATGAAATTTGTAAATTTCACCTCTACTTTGCTTTAATTCCTGTGAAACGCCTAAAGGGCTAAAACACTTTGTGAATGCTGTTTTGAATACTTTGATGGGTGCAGTTTTCAAAATGGGGTGACTTCTGGGAACTTTCTAATATATAAGGCCCTCAAAGCCATTTCAGAACTGAACTGGTCCCTGAAAAAATAGCCTTTTGAAATTTTCTTAAAAATATGAGAAATTGCTGCTAAAGTTCTAAGCCTCGTAACGTCCCAGAAAAATAAAAGAATGTTCAAAAAACGACGCAAACATAAAGTAGACATATGGGAAATATAAACTAGTAAGTATTTTGTGTGGTATTACTATCTGTTTTACAAGTAAATACATTAAAATTTAGAAAAATGCTAATTTTTGCTAATTTTCTCTAAATCTTGGCGTTTCTTACAAATAAATATTGAATTTAACGACAAAGTTTTTTCAGCATCATAAAGTACAACATGTCACGAGAAAACAATCCCAGAATCGCTTGGATAGGTAAAAGCATTCTGGAGTTATTACCACATAAAGTGACACATGTCAGATTTGCAAAAATGGGGCTGGTCCTGAAGGCCAAAACAGGCTTAGACACTAAGGGGTTAAGGGGTTAAAACCCACTGAAAGACAGCAAGATCAACACCTGCCTCCAAGTGATCAGGCAGATTCATGTTTTACAGAGTTGTGATGTGCCTATCTGCAGTGCGTGCAGTATTAATACCATAATAATGCCACTGGTTCACAGCAGATGCATTATAAAATTGAAGAATTTTAAGTTACCAGTATTTCTCCAGGGACAAGCAATTGATAATTTAGAATGTCCCCATTGACATTGATGGTGGTCCCAGCTACTTCAGATGCCAGTTGTGATGATTTTTTCTTCATGGTATAATTTGATTTGTACAATCAAAATAACAAACATCTTGACTAAATTATTATTGACTTGATTTCATATTTAGAGTCCAGTGCTGAGCTGTGGTGAACACCACTATTTATGTATAGATAGCTGTGAAATTCATACCTGGAATGATGATGTATCAAACACACAAATATATCTTCAGCGATGGGCCATCATCTATGTCATATGAACTAGAGCAACAAATAAACCAATACTTTTTAATAAGTGCATTGGTTACATCACTAGACTTAGGCGGGATTCACACGACCGGGTCGTTCCCGAGCCCGAGTGTCGGCCGGTAAAATCGGCCATTTTGCCCGGCCGGTTTGCATAAAGTTATGCATCCGTGCCGGGCCGGGCAGATCCGGACTGTGACATCAGCGGCAGCTCCTGAAGGGGAATCCCCATGTGTTCGGGGATTCCGCTTCAGGAGTTTCCCCTGATGTCACTGCCCAGATATGCAGCAAACATAGAATGGTGACAGCACCCTGCGACACTAATGCCACCTAAACCACTAAATATAAATAAATATGCACTAAAGCTAAATCTACTTACAAATAGGGAGGTTCTTAGTGCACATTTTGATCAAAAAGTGTTAGCCCACCTGCCACGACAAGGCGACCTCTGTAAGGTGGGAACCTACGCTGCACATACACCCAGAACTGGGACTAAGCCTACATATATACCTGGGGATGGTAGGATCCAGCATTGAACTGATTAAAATCACCCAGGGCAGAATGGGAGGAGTGCAAGAACAACAAGTGGAGGCAGTCACTAACCCCACATATATGGATACCATAAGCACAACAAAAATTTGAACAGCACATTCCAACTAAATGATACAAAATGTATGCAGGTGCAAGAACACCCATGACTGCAGATATACAGCAAACATAGAATGGTGACAGCACCCTGCGACACTAATGCCACCTAAACCACTAAATATAAATAAATATGCACTAAAGCTAAATCTACTTACAAATAGGGAGGTTCTTAGTGCACATTTTGATCAAAAAGTGTTAGCCCACCTGCCACGACAAGGCGACCTCTGTAAGGTGGGAACCTACGCTGCACATACACCCAGAACTGGGACTAAGCCTACATATATACCTGGGGATGGTAGGATCCAGCATTGAACTGATTAAAATCACCCAGGGCAGAATGGGAGGAGTGCAAGAACAACAAGTGGAGGCAGTCACTAACCCCACATATATGGATACCATAAGCACAACAAAAATTTGAACAGCACATTCCAACTAAATGATACAAAATGTATGCAGGTGCAAGAACACCCATGACTGCAGATATACAGCAAACATAGAATGGTGACAGCACCCTGCGACACTAATGCCACCTAAACCACTAAATATAAATAAATATGCACTAAAGCTAAATCTACTTACAAATAGGGAGGTTCTTAGTGCACATTTTGATCAAAAAGTGTTAGCCCACCTGCCACGACAAGGCGACCTCTGTAAGGTGGGAACCTACGCTGCACATACACCCAGAACTGGGACTAAGCCTACATATATACCTGGGGATGGTAGGATCCAGCATTGAACTGATTAAAATCACCCAGGGCAGAATGGGAGGAGTGCAAGAACAACAAGTGGAGGCAGTCACTAACCCCACATATATGGATACCATAAGCACAACAAAAATTTGAACAGCACATTCCAACTAAATGATACAAAATGTATGCAGGTGCAAGAACACCCATGACTGCAGATATACAGCAAACATAGAATGGTGACAGCACCCTGCGACACTAATGCCACCTAAACCACTAAATATAAATAAATATGCACTAAAGCTAAATCTACTTACAAATAGGGAGGTTCTTAGTGCACATTTTGATCAAAAAGTGTTAGCCCACCTGCCACGACAAGGCGACCTCTGTAAGGTGGGAACCTACGCTGCACATACACCCAGAACTGGGACTAAGCCTACATATATACCTGGGGATGGTAGGATCCAGCATTGAACTGATTAAAATCACCCAGGGCAGAATGGGAGGAGTGCAAGAACAACAAGTGGAGGCAGTCACTAACCCCACATATATGGATACCATAAGCACAACAAAAATTTGAACAGCACATTCCAACTAAATGATACAAAATGTATGCAGGTGCAAGAACACCCATGACTGCAGATATACAGCAAACATAGAATGGTGACAGCACCCTGCGACACTAATGCCACCTAAACCACTAAATATAAATAAATATGCACTAAAGCTAAATCTACTTACAAATAGGGAGGTTCTTAGTGCACATTTTGATCAAAAAGTGTTAGCCCACCTGCCACGACAAGGCGACCTCTGTAAGGTGGGAACCTACGCTGCACATACACCCAGAACTGGGACTAAGCCTACATATATACCTGGGGATGGTAGGATCCAGCATTGAACTGATTAAAATCACCCAGGGCAGAATGGGAGGAGTGCAAGAACAAGTGGAGGCAGTCACTAACCCCACATATATGGATACCATAAGCACAACAAAAATTTGAACAGCACATTCCAACTAAATGATACAAAATGTATGCAGGTGCAAGAACACCCATGACTGCAGATATACAGCAAACATAGAATGGTGACAGCACCCTGCGACACTAATGCCACCTAAACCACTAAATATAAATAAATATGCACTAAAGCTAAATCTACTTACAAATAGGGAGGTTCTTAGTGCACATTTTGATCAAAAAGTGTTAGCCCACCTGCCACGACAAGGCGACCTCTGTAAGGTGGGAACCTACGCTGCACATACACCCAGAACTGGGACTAAGCCTACATATATACCTGGGGATGGTAGGATCCAGCATTGAACTGATTAAAATCACCCAGGGCAGAATGGGAGGAGTGCAAGAACAACAAGTGGAGGCAGTCACTAACCCCACATATATGGATACCATAAGCACAACAAAAATTTGAACAGCACATTCCAACTAAATGATACAAAATGTATGCAGGTGCAAGAACACCCATGACTGCAGATATACAGCAAACATAGAATGGTGACAGCACCCTGCGACACTAATGCCACCTAAACCACTAAATATAAATAAATATGCACTAAAGCTAAATCTACTTACAAATAGGGAGGTTCTTAGTGCACATTTTGATCAAAAAGTGTTAGCCCACCTGCCACGACAAGGCGACCTCTGTAAGGTGGGAACCTACGCTGCACATACACCCAGAACTGGGACTAAGCCTACATATATACCTGGGGATGGTAGGATCCAGCATTGAACTGATTAAAATCACCCAGGGCAGAATGGGAGGAGTGCAAGAACAACAAGTGGAGGCAGTCACTAACCCCACATATATGGATACCATAAGCACAACAAAAATTTGAACAGCACATTCCAACTAAATGATACAAAATGTATGCAGGTGCAAGAACACCCATGACTGCAGATATACAGCAAACATAGAATGGTGACAGCACCCTGCGACACTAATGCCACCTAAACCACTAAATATAAATAAATATGCACTAAAGCTAAATCTACTTACAAATAGGGAGGTTCTTAGTGCACATTTTGATCAAAAAGTGTTAGCCCACCTGCCACGACAAGGCGACCTCTGTAAGGTGGGAACCTACGCTGCACATACACCCAGAACTGGGACTAAGCCTACATATATACCTGGGGATGGTAGGATCCAGCATTGAACTGATTAAAATCACCCAGGGCAGAATGGGAGGAGTGCAAGAACAACAAGTGGAGGCAGTCACTAACCCCACATATATGGATACCATAAGCACAACAAAAATTTGAACAGCACATTCCAACTAAATGATACAAAATGTATGCAGGTGCAAGAACACCCATGACTGCAGATATACAGCAAACATAGAATGGTGACAGCACCCTGCGACACTAATGCCACCTAAACCACTAAATATAAATAAATATGCACTAAAGCTAAATCTACTTACAAATAGGGAGGTTCTTAGTGCACATTTTGATCAAAAAGTGTTAGCCCACCTGCCACGACAAGGCGACCTCTGTAAGGTGGGAACCTACGCTGCACATACACCCAGAACTGGGACTAAGCCTACATATATACCTGGGGATGGTAGGATCCAGCATTGAACTGATTAAAATCACCCAGGGCAGAATGGGAGGAGTGCAAGAACAACAAGTGGAGGCAGTCACTAACCCCACATATATGGATACCATAAGCACAACAAAAATTTGAACAGCACATTCCAACTAAATGATACAAAATGTATGCAGGTGCAAGAATATGGACAGAGACATCAAGCGCTCTGTCCAGGAGCGGAATCCCCGAAAACACGGGGATTCCGCTCCTTCAAGGAGCTAAAGTGCGGCTAGCACATAGCAGAGCGGGGAGATACCTCCCTGCTCTGCTATAGTGGCGTCGCTACAGTAGTAGCAGCCGCAGCAGCAGCAGCAGCTGCTGCTGCTACTACTACTAGCGGCGCCATCGAAGGTGTTGCCGAGCCAGGGTGCTTTTAACAAGCAGGGGAAGGGAGCCAGCGCAGCGCTCCCTTCCACCTGCTGTACACCCCGGCCCTGCAACACAGTGTACAGCGATGCCATTCGTCAGAATGGCATCAACTCCTCCTCCTCACATGCACTCTGCGCTGTGAGGAGGAGGAGATAGAGCGCAAGCGCCGGGAAACCCGGCCATCACTCGGAACACATTCCGGTGATGGCCGTGTAATACCCGGCCCCATAGACTTGTATGGGAGCCGGGCGGCCGGGTGCCCGGGCAAAGATAGAGCATGTCCTATTTTTTGACGGCCGGATTTTCCGGCCGTCAAAAAATCGGTCGTGTGAATAGCCCCATTAGGGGTCTATCATTCCTAATGCAGCCGGGTGCCGGCCGATTTATGAACGGCCGGCACCCGGCCGGGAAACCCTGCCGTGTGAATGAGGCCTAAATACTTTTGCACATTACCATTCGATTCAGGCAGCAATCTATCGCATGTATGAAGCGACACGGCGTCATTGAGTATGATATATTCAACTCCATTTATTGGTGTGACTATGTTACTTTTATAAGGCAATTCTCATGACATGGTCTTTGGAGAAAAGCAATTTTGCAGCAACATGGCCCCATAAGGATTTATTTTAATTTATAATTCCTAGGTGTACAATTATGGTTCATTTTTTGTTTTGTTTCATTCATATTTTCATGATCTAATTAATACTTATAGTTACAGTTAGAGATGAGCGAACTTATGAAAAGTTTGGTTCGGCTAGTTCGCCGAATTTCACGAAAAAGTTTGATTTGGACCGAACTAGTTCTGACCGAACCTGTAATTTCCGTGCGCCGAGCATGGTACTGTCCAGGGTGCTGATAGAGTTAATGGGCTGCACTAACTCTTTCAGCAACCTTGACAGTACATGCTCGGCGCGTGGAAAATACAATTTTAATGTAATAAAAAGAAAAATTAATACGTTCATACTTAGATTCCTACTGTCCCGCCTCCAGCGATGACGTTTCATCCATGTCGCCGCTGCAGCCAATCACAGGCTGTAGTGGCGGTCACGCACGTCAGGATGACGTCAGAAGGCCGGCCTCCAGGGATGACGCTTCATCCCACGTGACGGCCTCTGCAGCCAATCACAGGCTGCACCGGCCTCTGCAGCCAATCACAGGCTGCACCGGCCTCTGCAGCCAATCACACGCTCCTCTCCTGAATACTCTGTGCTGCCTTAAACTTTGTGGACAGGTCAGGATCCTGCCTCTTTTAAATGCTGCTGGGGAACCCGCTCGATCCACTATATAAGGCTGTGCTACAGTGCAGCATTTAAAAGAAACAGGATCCTGATCTGTCCACAGAGTTTAAGGCAGCACAGAGTATTTCAGGAGATGAGCGTGCAGATTCAGTGCTGCTGTGAACTCTGCTCTTACCATTACGTAGCTCTCAGTCTGTTACCTCTCCTCCACTCCCGTCCTCAATAACACCTTCACATGATTGGCAAGTCACCACCCCGCACAAGATCCGCACGCTCGTATCCTGAAATACTCTGTGCTGCTGTGAACTCTGCTCTTACCATTACATGGTGACTTGCCAATCATGTGAAGGTGTTATTGAGGACAGGAGTGGAGGAGAGGTAACAGACTGAGAGCTACGTAATGGTAAGAGCAGAGTTCACAGCAGCACTGAATCTGCACGCTCATCTCCTGAAATACTCTGTGCTGCCTTAAACTCTGTGGACAGGTCAGGATCCTGTGTCTTTTAAATGCTGCACTGTAGCGCAGCCTTATATAGTGGATCGAGCGGGTTCCCTAGCAGCATTTAAAAGAAACAGGATCCTGACCTGTCCACAGAGTTTAAGGCAGCACAGAGTATTTCAGGAGATGAGCACGGACGGCCACGGGCAGCCGGTTGTTTTTCCGAGCCGTGCTCCCATTATAAAGTATTGGAGCACGGCCCGTAAAATAAAAAAATAGAACATGCTCTATCTTTTTAACGGCACGGGCACCTTCCCGTGAGAAAATGGGAAGGTACCCGAGGCTAACAGAAGTCTATGGGCCCGCTATTTCGGGCCGTAATTACGACCCGTAATAACGGGTGTTTTTACGGTCGTGTGCATGAGGCCCCGTAATGACGGGTGGCTACATGTGTGCACCCGTCATTACGGCAGCGTTGCTAGGCGACGTCAGTAAATAGTCACTGTCCAGGGTGCTGAAAGAGTTAACTGATCAGCAGTAACTGTTTCAGCACCCTGGACAGTGAATTCCGATCAGAATATACATCAACCTGTAAAAAAAAAAGACGTTCATACTTACCGAGAACTTTCTGCTTCCTCCAGTCCGGTCTCCTGGCCGTTGCCTTGGTGACGCGTCCCTCTCGACATCCGGCCCGACATTCCTGGATGACGATACAGCCCATGTGACCGCTGCAGCCAATCACAGGCTGCCGCGGCCTCTGCAGCCAATCACAGGCTGCCGCGTCAGAAAAGAAGGTCGGACTGGAGGAAGAAGAGGGACTCGTCACCAAGACAACGACCGGGTACGTATGAAATGCTTTTTATTTTATTTTTAATCAGCAGCCCCTTTTCTCTATCAGTGATTAATAGAGACAAGTGGCTGCCGATTTGTATAATATTTTTGACCGGGTTCGGTCAAAACGGGTTCGGCCGAACACGGTGAAGTTCGGATTCGCTGCGAACCAAACTTTTCCCGATGTTCGGACCGAAACCGTGTTCGGTTGTCCCGGTTCGCTCATCTCTATTCATAAGGAAGAAGTACATTGGTGTTTGCAAGCCTGGAGTTATTCAAATTAACACAATGATCATAAGATTGCCCAGCAGAGTTACCATGTAGACTAAAGAGCAGAGCAGAAAGAGAGGCAGCCGACGGTTTGGGTTGGAGGAGAGACCAGAGAGAATAAATTCTGTCACAAGTGTTTCATTCCTCATGGTATTGTATAGGTTCAGTGAGTCACTTTAAAATACAAGTGATTGAGTGAACATTCCTTGTTTTAAAAACATGAATAATTTTTTCCATTTGAATTATATTTAAGTACACCAAAACAGTGGAAACCTTCCTTCAATGCAGATGAAGCATTGTACATTAGCTACAATCACTAAGTTTATACAGCATTTGTTTTGGACCTCTTGAGATATACAATCTAATAACAGCATAGTTTCATAGGGATTAATCATTTTTAATAATGAATATTTGTTTTCTGTATATATGTTACAAATCTGTAGTGAGATAACCTGAATGTATTGCATAAGATTAATCTGCAAGACTCTTTGCTCAGTTTAATAGGCATAATAACCAGGGTAGCCAGCTGTAACGTCTATGGCCGCGGTCTGTCATTCTAACTTACCCCTTGATGAACGCGGCCATGGACGTTCTGCTGCTGTGCTGCGTCGTCCCCCTGTGAGGCGCCGGCACTCACTTCCGGGTATCAAGCCTGTCTCCCGGAGGGTGCTCACCCTCGTGCCCGCTCTTAAAGGGCCAGCGCGCGCACCTTAAACTCATCATAATCAACTCATGAACTCCTGGACTATAAGAGGGTCACCGCCCTTCTTAACCTCGCCTGAGCGTTGTTGTTGTTTCCCTTAGTCTGTCTTGCAAATAGTCTCCTAAGTGTCTACCAGCTTCCCAGTGTTCCCCGTACCTGTATCCTGTTTCCCGTACTATCTGCACCATCCTGGTCTACTGCCGTGCTGAGCTGTTGTCGTGTTGTGCTGCATCTCCACGCCTGTTCTACTACTCCATGCCTGACGTCTACCTGCTGCCTGGTCCCAGCCGAGCCTGCCTTGCTACTGTCTACATTGCCTCAGGTACCTTTTCTGGACTATAGACTCTGTACTATACCTGTTTGGCCAGCTGCCATCCTGCTACGCGGTACGGCCCACTGGCCCCCCCCCCTCGTGACAGTACGCTCAGGCCATGGACTCCGCTGGTCAATTTAAGGGCACTTCATCGTCCCAAGCCATGCAGGCGGACCTGCAGGATCTCCGAACATGACAGGATCAACTTCTTGTGGCAGTGGACTCCATGGCGCAGCAGCTAGGGGCGCTAACTGCTTCCATTGCCTCTATACAAGCTCCTCCGACTGACCCTCCTGCTACTTCTTCTGGCGGTTCCGGTTCGGATTCCCGGTTCTCGCTGCCTTTACCTTCTCGGTTCCATGGAGACGCAAGTACGTGCAAGGGATTTCTGAATCAATGCTATATCCTTTTTTCCCTGCACGCCCGAGCATTTCCGTCGGACGGAACCAAGATCGCCTTCATTGTATCTCTACTTGCTGGCAAGGCCGAACCCAATCTGGGAACGACAGGGACCTGAGACTCGAGACTTCCAGGGGTTCGTGCGGTTGTTCCGTACTGTTTTTGAGGAGCCAGGGCGTGTTTTGTCGGCAGCCACGGCTATCTTCAACCTTTGCCAAGAGGACACCTCCGTGGGCGAATACGCCATCCAGTTCCGGACCCTGGCAGGAGAACTGTTCTGGAACAATGAGGCCTTGGTGGCATCCTTCTGGCATGGCCTGTCGCCCAGGATCAAGGACGAACTTGATGCCCGAGACCTACCACCTGCCTTGGACGACCTGATTCTGCTGGCTACTTGGGTAGATATAAGGCTCAGGGAGATGCAACAGGAGAGATGGCTTCCTAGATTGGCGCCCAACTTTCAACAACCCCTCTTGCCTTCATCTACTGCTTCTCTCGAAGTGCCGATGCAGGTGGATAGCCTAAAATTGTCTATACAAGAGAAACAGCGCAGAAGCACCTCTGGTCTCTGTCTGTATTGCGGCTTCGCTGGCCATGTCGTGCGTCTATGTCCACAGAAACAAAAAAAAAACAACGCCTAGGTTTGGTTGGACAATCCTGGGCGCTACTGCATTTAATCATGAACTGTCTCCCAAACTGTTTTTTACCGTGACCATCGTCGCTGGCGAGAGGCTCCATCCAGTTTCTGCCTACCTGGACTCTGGCTCTGCAGCTAATTTCATCCGTCAAGACCTTGCGGATCTTCTCCAGTTGCCCACTGTCCGCCTGGAAAGGTCGTCGATCGTTGCCTCGGTAGATGGACTGCCTTTGCCTGATCCAGTTTTTTCCGTTACCAAGCCATTGAGACTTCAAGTGGGAGCTCTTCACACTGAGTCCATCTCCCTGTTTGTTCTGCCCAAGGCTGTCAACCCCGTGCTGCTGGGTTTGCTTTGGCTCCGTTTGCACGCCCCAGTCCTGGATTGGAACTCCTGAGAGGTTCTCCAGTGGGGTCCCAAGTGTCTCGACCGCTGTCTGGGTCATATCTATCCACCGCAGCCTTCTCCGCATTAGTCATTGGCAGGGTTGCCTCCGTGTTTCTCTCAGTTTGCTGATGTCTTAGACAAAAAAGAAGCAGAGACCTTGCCACCTCATCGTGCCTATGATTGTCCGTTCAACTTGATTCCTGATTCATCCCCTCCTTGCGGTAGAGTATACCCGCTCTCCCTTCCAGAGACTCAGTCTATGTCAACCTGTATTAAGGAGAATCTGGAAAGGGACTTCATTCGTAAATCCTCATACCCGGCCGGAGCTGGGTTCTGCTTTGTCAAGAAGGAGGATGGATCCCTCCGTCCCTGCATTGACTACCGAGGCCTCAATCGGATCACGGTGAAGAACAGGTACCCTTTGCCTTTAATTTCGGAACTGTTCGATCGCATACGGGGGCAATTTTTTTTTCTAAACTGTACTTGTGGGGGGCCTACAACCTGATTTCGGATTTTGTGATGGGCACTATGAATACCTAGTGATGCCCTAGGCCTGTGTAACACCCCCGCGTTGTTTCAAGAATTCGTCAATGAAATTTTTCGTGATCTCCTCTATTTCCGTGTTATGGTGTAACTCGATGACATTTTGATTTTTTTCCCCAGATCCAGTAACTCACCAGAGTCATGTCCGCCAGGTGTTGCTACGTTTAAGGGAGAATCATCTTTACGCCAAGCTGGAGAAGTGCATGTTTGAAAAAAGATATCTTCCCTTTCTGGGCTACATCATCTCCGATCAGGACCTCAAAATGGACCCTGAGAAGGTAAAGGCCGTCCTGGAGTGGCCACGTCCCCAAAGCTTAAGGGCCATACAACGCTTCCTGGGATTCGCCAACTTCTACCGGGTGTTCATCCCCAACTTCTTATCATTGACAGCCCCCATCTCTTCCCTCACAAGTAAGGGTATGAATGCCAAAATGTGGACTTCGGAGGCTGAAGCCGCATTTGAGACCTTGAAAAAAGCCTTCACATCAGCCTCTATTCTTCACCACCCTAATGTGTCCCTACAGTTTTCTTTAGAGGTGGACGCTTCCTCTGTGGGTGCAGGTGCACTGTTGTTCCAGAGACGTTCTAAAGGCAAGACTGTGGTATGTGGCTACTATTCTAAAGTGTTTTATTTTGCAGAGTGCAACTACTCGATTGGGGATCGGGAGTTACTGGCCATCAAGCTGGCCCGGCAGGAGCGGAGACACCTAGTGGAAGGCGCAGTCCATCCTATACTTGTCTTCATGGATCACAAGAATCTGACCTATTTACAGAGAGCTCAACGGTTGAATCCTCGTCAAGCCAGGTGGTCATTATTCTTTGCTCGATTCCGGTTCGAACTCCACTACCGACCTGCCGACAAGAATGTGAGGGCCGATGCCTTGTCTTGGTCATTCGAAACAGAGGACACTGTGGAGTCTTCAAGAATATTATTCATCCTTCCTGCATTTTCTCTGTGAACCCTCTGCAGGTTAGAGTCATTCCTCCAGGAAGAACTTTTGTACGTCTGGCAGACAGAGAAAGAATCCTTCGCTGGGGTTACAGCTCCAAGCTGGCAGGTCACGCGGTGACTCGTAAGACCCAACACCTAATCGCCCATCAGTTCTGATGGCCCACGCTGCCCAAGGGCGTCAGGGACTTCGTCTCCCCATGCACGGTATGCGCAGCTAATAAAATTGCCCACTCCAGACCAGCTGGTCTGCTCCCAACACTGCCTGTGCCCGATGCCCCCTGGCAGCATGTTGCAATGGACTTTGTTACGGATCTCCCTCTCTCTGCGGGTTGCAGTGTGATTTGGGTGGGGGTTGATCGATTCTATAAAATGGCTCATTTTGTTCCCCTGACTGGCCTGCCTTCTGCTGCTAGACTGGCTGACCTCTTCATACAACACATCTTCCGTATGCACGGCTTGCCCCTGCATATTGTTTCAGATCGAGGGGTCCAGTTCACTTCAAATTTTTGGAGAGCACTCTGCGGTCTCCTTGGTGTAAAGTTGGATTTCTCTTTGGCCTATTATCCCCAGTCCAATGGGCAAATCGAGAGGATTAACCAAATAATGGAGAACTATCTGCGGCACTTTGTTTCCAGACGACATGATGACTGGGTGCAGCTGCTCCCGTTGGCAGAATTTTCCTATAATAACCATGCTAGTGAGTCCACCACCTCCAGCCCGTTCTTCATGGTCTACGGCCAACATCCTCGAATACCTCTTCCTGTCTCCACTATGTCCCAGGTGCCTGCAGCTGAGTCGACCTTCATGGACTTTGTGAAAATATGGCAACACACCCGATCTTCTATTCTGCTGGCGGTGGATCGCATGAAGAGAAAAACAGATACTATAACACGGGATCCTCCTCAGTTTCTTCCAGGTTCGAGAGTCAGGTTGTCCTCTAAGAATATCCAGCTGAGGGTGCCGTCCTGCAAATTCGCTCCCAGGTTCCTCGGACCCTTCGAGATCCTGCTACAAATTAACCCAGTGTCGTACAAGCTACAGCTGCCTCCTACACTCAAGATCCCTAACTCCTTCCATGTCTCCTTGCTGAAGCCCGTGGTCCTGAACCGCTACTCTAGGACTCCTAGTTCCGCAGTGGCTCCTGGCGGTTCGTCAGGGACTTTCGAGGTAAGGGAGATTCTAGCCAGCAAGAAGGTGGGAGGACGGACGTTTAATTTGGTGGATTGGAGAGGATTCGGCCCAGAAGAGAGGTCTTGGGATCCAGAGGAGCGGTCTGTCGTTCTAACTTACCCCTTGATGACCGCGGCCATGGACGTCCTGCTGCTGTGCGGCGTCGTCCCCCTGTAAGGCGCCGGCACTCACTTCTGGGTATTGAGCCTGTCTCCCGGAGGGTGCGCACGCACGCTCTTGTCCGTTCTTAAAGGGCCAGCGCGCGCACCTGAAAATCATCATCAACTCATGAACTCCTGGACTATAAAGAGGGTCACCGCCCTTCTTATCCTCGCCTGAGCGTTGTTGTTGTTTCCATTAGTCTGTCTTGCAAATGGTCTCCTAAGTGTCTTCCAGCTTCCCAGTGTTGCCTGTACCGGTATCCTGTTTCCCGTGCTATCTGTAACATCCTGGTCTACTGCCATGCTGAGCTGTTGTCGTGTTGTGCTGCATCTCCATGCCTGTTCTACTACTCCACGCCTGACGTCTACCTGCTGCCTGGTCCCAGCCGAGCCTCCCTTGCTACTGTCTACATTGCCTCAGGCACCCTTTTTTTGACTATAGACTCTGTACCATACCTGTTTGGCAAGCTGCCATCCCGCTATGTGGTACGGCTCAGTGAGTCGACATCCCGCCTCGTGACACTGGCATAGCAGCTACTATGGCGCTCAACAACTAAGGGAACCCCCTCCACTCAGAGGTGAGATGCAGTTAGTGGTGATAGAAGACTAGAGTAGGAAAATGAATGCAGATCACTGGCAGACCAACAAGAAGAGGAAAAGACACGTGGAGTGAGATCAAAATAATCGTAAGCATTCCCACTGCAACCTGATGATACATGCGGAGTTAGTCAACTAAACATTTTTTTCTTTCTCATATTTTTACAATAAATGAGACAAATATTTATTATAAGTAATAATTACTTGCATATGATTGATATCACACTTTATTCCATTTACCTGACATTTTTAAGCCGCACATCTTCTTGCCTTGATCTTCAATCCCGTATTTGTACGTCAGAGCTCAAATGGAACCTTTCCAGCACTGTGAACTTGGCTAAACGCTCTTAACAAGCAGCACATTATTCCACAATCAATAGAAATTCCACAGAAATTAGAAAAAAAAAAAGCTATTTCTATGGCTTTGGGGCTCCAGCAAACCCCAGTAAGGGACAATGGGGGAGATTTATTCAGACTGGCTTTTCATACACAAATCTTAATAAGAAACAAGCTGTAGTAAAACCTCTTAACAACTTTGCTGCAGCTTAAGGTGTACATGCATCACTGAATGAAATCCAGGAGCTGGCATAGACTTCCGCTATAATTTACGCCAGTTGGTGTAAACTATAGTAAATTCAGTGTGCCGTTGATGGGCAAGCCCACTAACATTAAGCTCTGTCCACTTTTTGAAAAGAGGTAAGAGCTTCGAAAACACGCCGAAAGTCAAAATTTTTAGGCCATTTGCGACCTTTCTATGCCAGAAAACTGGTGTAAAAACCTTGTTAAATTCCTCCAATATTTCAAAATGGAGAAAACTCTCTAGCGTATATGCCAGATTGACTATTTACCAACATATATGGCGAGAATGTGGGGAAGTGTTAGATATGTGCTTTCCTATTTTGATTCTTGTCCTAAGAAATAGTTAATGTTTTTTTAAACCTTTATTGCTGCTACTATTTGATGAATGTATTAAGTTATATGCGATGGTGCCTTGATTATTGTAACTGTATAACATATCGATTTGTGTTTTTACCTCTATAAATATTATATATCACTTTTTTATTTATTTTTATTTTTTCAGGTATCTAGCACTATGTATATGATCGATACATTTGCTTAGTAGTATGTGTTTTGTCTTTTCTCTTAGTATTAGACATTGCCATAATATAGCATTGTCACTTTTTACATCAATAGTTTGCGCTATTGTCTTATTCTGCACTTGTATATGATATTATTCTGTTTGAGTATTTGTCATTTCTGTACTTTTTTGTTTTAATCACTGTTGATGGTGTTCAGTCTGTGAGTGCTTTAGACAATAGACTCTCCGCCTAAACTAAGTACTAAAATTCTTTAGATTATACTTATTTTATTTGTATCTAATATATACAAAAAATTTTTTTACACATGCATACACTTCACTTATTATATTTTTTTTTCGAGTATGGTTTGTTACATGCTCTGTTCTATTTGCTGTTCAGAACTACACTGTCACATCACCTTTTAATTTATTCAGTGAAATAAACTACGGTATTTTGAAAAATGTCCGCATATACATACACATGATACATCACACTCAAATAAACATCATTTTATTTACCTGACTTATAAGTCTTTTAGTACGATGTGTGCGTATGCCCGGACCCGACCCTGGTCGCGACGCTGTCCCCACTCCGTCTCTGTTGATGCACTGCGCATGCCCGGAACTCCCGCTACGCGTCGGGAATCCGGATGTGCGCTCCAGCATGTGGAGGCGGAAGTGGGGCAGTCCTCGCTTCCGGCCGTGTCTTTGGGCATGCGCCGATAATCATCGACTGTTTCTTGTTGAGGCACACAATATAAAAGGGCTGTAAGAGACAGGACACAGACACACATCTCCCCCTGAGGAAGCAATATAATAGTGAAACACGCGTTGGGGCTTTTGTGCTGGAGCACCTATCTGACTGCAATTCTAACAAATTATGGGTAAGCCTTTGTCCAATGTATCCTCTCACCAATAACCTGATTAAGATAACTGGAATCCCCTTGTTTGTGTGTTATACTTAATAATGGAGTCCATGTAACTCTGTTACTTTTTATTGAGTTCATATAACTCTACTACTTTCTATATGAGGGATCTCCTTAGTATACCTGAGAGGATTTTTCTTTGTGACAATATAGCTAACCCAGCTTGTACACCAATAATGCCGGTATCTGCTCCTTGAACCTTTTTACTAGAGTCTTGTCCTTACATTATATTGTATTATATACATATATTTTTATATGACTGTCTGTCTGTATATGTTAATAAAATTTGTACGTTTGATATATATTCCTGGCTATAAGCTCTCTTCTTTCTGTGTTTTGATATACTTAAATGGAGTTGCCTATTTGATTATATATGGGAGGTCGGTCTTCGATTTAGACCTAGCCCGCAGTACTAATGCGTTTTGGAGTGCATATATTGATTACTATTTATTCTGTGTTGTTCACAGCTGTTGGCTCTTTGCATCAAATGGAATTCAGAGTCCGTGATCAATCATGGCTCGCACAACTTGATGAAATCTTTAAGGAGGACTCTAGTTTGCTTTTAAACAATAGTGGCAGGGATTGTAGGGAAGCCATTAAAAAGTTAATGTCATTACTACACCAAATAATTAAAATTTGGTGGAATAAAGCCTTCCTAGAGAAATATTTGGCCAAAAAACTTATCCCCCTGGGGCTTGAGGGTTCAAGTTTTTCCTTCCTTTGAAATGGATAATGAGGTGTTTAAAAATAAATGGGAGGAACTCTCGGATAACTGCTCCAGGGGTTTTATGGAATTACTAGTTAGCTCTAATGCGACTAGTCTGAGTCAAATTGAGAAAGAAATAGAGGATATCCAAGTGGGTCTCAGGGTGGACCTTTCCAGTATGGCATTAGACAAATTATCGGATGATCTTGATAAAGATTTTGCTAAATGGGAGAAGGAGATCTGCGCGGTAAAAACGGGCAAATTTCAGAGGGATACCCATGATTACCAGCATGGGCGGGTATACAAATGGCATAGAAATAGGGGAAGATCTGGGAGTATTTCCCACTCCAGATCCTCCTCTATTTCTTCTCGAAATTCGGCTGATGACCCTCCTAGATTCAGGGAAACTGGAAATATAACAGAACTTGGGAACACCCAGAGTACTCAGGGCCCACGATGGCGCTTTGAGCGACAAGCGAAAAGGAAGAACATATCTAACCATCTGCGGGACAAAAAACCAAGGAGCAATCTGGAGGTAATCAACCTTTCCACACATGCCCTCTCTGATGCCCAACGTGATGTTCTGGGGAAGGGCCTGACATTTTCACCAACCAATTCTTTTAACTTCTTCACAGCTTTGAAAGATTTACATCTATTCTCGAGAAAATTGGTTCTCAAGAAATTACATAGTAACACATCTGTTGAGTTTACCAGTGAGCTAGAAAGAGAAGCCTTAAAGGCATTAGAAGATCTTTTGCGTGAACAAACCATTGAATCACGAGGTATGTTCCCATCTACAGTTGTGCCCAGATCTACTAGGTTTCCCCCTTTGTCACTGTGCCCGCAGATTGAGATCTTCACCAAAATGGTTGTAGATGACTTCAGGAAACTGTCCACATTTAGGACAAATGATAATATATCTAGAGATGAAAGAAATGCCCTTAAGGAACTCCAAACATGGGATGATGTTGTTTTTAAAGCAGCTGACAAGGGGGGAAACATAGTGATCTGGCCAACGGCCAAATACGAAAAAGAAGTTTTCAGACAACTGCGTGATAGGCAGACCTATTTGAAACTGTCTTCAAGCCCCCTTCTTCGCTTTTCACAGGAGTTACAGAGAATCCTAGATGTAGCCCTCGAACGAGGAATTATTCCAAAAAAGATCTATGATGGTTTGATGACTATTGACCCAAAAATCCCTACACTATATCTCCTGCCAAAGATCCATAAAGATCCCATTGACCCCCCGGGACGTCCAATCGTGTCCGGGATTGACGGACTATGCGATCCGGTATGTAAATTTATTGACCACTACTTATAAACTTTGGTAAATGATCTACCTTCTTTTGTTAAGGACACGACGGACGTCCTGTGTAGGATCAATGGGATCCAAGTTGAATCAGACATGTATTTAGTCTCAGCTGATGTAGAGTCACTTTATACAAACATCAGACACCATGATGGAATAGAGGTGGTCCGTTTTTTCCTTGGGACTGGCAACCGGGATGGTTCTTTATGTGATTTGATCTTGGAACTATTAAAATTTATCCTTGGTCACAACTTTTTTGTGTTCAAGGATTGTTATTATCTACAACAACAGGGTACAGCGATGGGCGCGGCATGTGCGCCATCCTATGCAAATCTGTTTCTTGGCTTTTGGGAGAGGCAGATTTTTCATGGGGATGGCGCTTGTGCCGCGGACCATGTTCATCTGTGGCTACGATACATAGATGATATTTTCTTTAATTGGCAAGGATCGGAGTCTGGACTGATGAATTTCATGCAGCAACTTAATATAAATCCTTATAACATCAAATTGACATATACACATCATCAACAGAAGATTGAATTTTTGGACATACAAATATTCACGGATGATTCTGGCTTTTTACACACTGATGTTTTCCGCAAACCTACAGCAGTCAATTCTTTGCTGCATGCTTCATCAGCCCATACTCCATCCACCATTAGAGCCATCCCAGTTGGACAATTCCTTAGGATCAGGCGGATCTGTTCCTCTAATACCCTATTTGAAAATCAGTCTAAGGATCTAAAAATTAGATTCAGGGAGAGAGGGTACAGCAATAGAGTAATTAAAACAGGATATGGGAGAGCAAGAAATACACCACGGAACGAGCTCCTGAGACCTAAATTGCATCAACCCAATGACTCAGAAATACGGTTTATATCTACGTATAATAGACAGTGAAATCACATGAGGGCTATTTTGGAGAAACATTGGCCGATTTTAAGATCTGAGCCACAATTAGCTCAGAGCTTGTCAGAAAGGCCAATGATGATGGCAAGAAGGGCCAAGAATTTGAGGGATTTTTTGGTCAAGAGCCATTACATACCTCGTCAGGTCTGTCCATTTGGCTCCCGTGGACCCAAAAAGGGCTGCTATCCTTGCGGGGATTGTAAGGCTTGTAGCAATATATGTCGGGCGACTAATTTCTCATCAGCTGATGGGCTGAAACAATTTGATATCAGGGACTATATTTCATGTAGCAGTACACATGTCGTATATTATGCCACATGTGGTTGCCAGAAAATCTACATTGGACTTACATCTAGGGAACTAAGAACCCGTACCAGGGAGCATGTGCGAGACATTGTTAAAGCAAATGAAGCTGATGATCCCTTGAGCCTCAAAACTTTACCCAGACATTTCAAAAAATATCACAATTGTAATCCAAAAACTCTGTCGATAAGTGGCATCGACAAAATACATTGTGGCATCAGAGGGGGCAATGTGAAGAAAATTCTGTCACAAAGGGAATGTAAATGGATCGTGTTGATCGGATCCATGAAACCTCATGACCTTAACGAAAACTTGAGCTTCGTCCCATTTTTATGATCTCTGCCATTTTGATTATTTTAACTTTGTTTCTTTATTGTTCTAATTGTTCGTTTTTATTTAGGTTTCCAAATAGTGTTCCTGTATTCTTGTTGCCCGAAGATTTTGAGTGATGTTTCTACTTTCTTTCCCACCATCTAGAACATCAGAAAAACAAGAATTTCTGACCCATTGTACTGCATAATATGAATGTGTAATATAGAGATGTTTTTTGCGGCTAGTTCTCTCTAGCGTATATGCCAGATTGACTATTTACCACCATATATGGGGAGAATGTGGGGAAGTGTTAGATATGTGCTTTCCTATTTTGATTCTTGTCCTAAGAAATAGTTAATATTTTTTTAAACCTTTACTGCTGCTACTATTTGATGAATGTATTAAGTTATATGCGATGGTCCCTTGATTATTGTAACTGTATTACATATAGATCTGTGTTTTTACCTCTATAAATATTATATATCACTTTTTTATTTAGTTTTATTTTTTCAGGTATCTAGCACTATGTATATGATCGATACATTTGCTTAGTAGTATGTGTTTTGTCTTTTCTCTTAGTATTAGACATTGCCATAATATAGCATTGTCACTTTTTACATCAATAGTTTGCGCTATTGTCTTATTCTGCACTTGTATATGATATTATTCTGTTTGAGTATTTGTCATTTCTGTACTTTTTTGTTTTAATCACTGTTGATGGTGTTCAGTCTGTGAGTGCTTTAGACAATAGACTCTCCGCCTAAACTAAATACTAAAATTCTTTAGATTCTACTTATTTTATTTGTATCTAATATATACCAAAAATTTTTTTTACACATGCATACACTTCACTTATTATATATTTTTTTCGAGTATGGTTTGTTACATGCTCCGTTCTATTTGCTGTTCAGAACTACACTGTCACATCACCTTTTAATTTATTCCGTGTAATAAACTACGGTATTTTGGAAAATGTCCGCATATACATACACATGATACATCACACTCAAATAAACATCATTTTATTTACCTGACTTATAAGTCTTTTAGTACGATGTGTGCGCATGCCCGGACCCGACCCTGGTCGCGACGCTGTCCCCACTCCGTCTCTGTTGATGCACTGCGCATGCCCGGAACTCCCGCTACGCGTCGGGAATCCGGATGTGCGCTCCAGCATGTGGAGGCGGAAGTGGGGCAGTCCTCGCTTCCGGCCGTGTCTTTGGGCATGCGCCGATAATCATCGACTGTTTCTTGTTGAGGCACACAATATAAAAGGGCTGTAAGAGACAGGACACAGACACACATCTCCCCCTGAGGAAGCAATATAATAGCGAAACGCGCGTTGGGGCTTTTGTGCTGGAGCACCTATCGGACTGCAATTCTAACAAATTACGGGTAAGCCTTTGTCCAATGTATCCTCTCACCAATAACCTGATTAAGATAACTGGAATCCCCTTGTTTGTGTGTTATACTTAATAATGGAGTCCATGTAACTCTGTTACTTTTTATTGAGTTCATATAACTCTACTACTTTCTATATGAGGGATCTCCTTAGTATACCTGAGAGGATTTTTCTTTGTGACAATATAGCTAACCCAGCTTGTACACCAATAATGCCGGTATCTGCTCCTTGAACCTTTTTACTAGAGTCTTGTCCTTACATTATATTGTATTATATACATATATTTTTATATGACTGTCTGTCTGTATATGTTAATAAAATTTGTACGTTTGATATATATTCCTGGCTATAAGCTCTCTTCTTTCTGTGTTTTGATATACTTAAATGGAGTTGCCTATTTGATTATATATGGGAGGTCGGTCTTCGATTTAGACCTAGCCCGCAGTACTAATGCGTTTTGGAGTGCATATATTGATTACTCCTCTGACATTTGCCAGAATAATTCTAGGTCCGCTTCTCTTTTCTCTCTACACAGCTCCTATTGGACAAACCATCAGCAGATTTGGCTTCCAGTACCATCTCTACGCTGATGACACCCAATTATATACTTCTTCCCGTGACATCACCCCTGCTCTAATACAGAACACCAGTGATTGTCTGTCCGCTGTCTCTAACATCATGTCCTCTCTCTATCTGAAACGGAATCTTTCTAAAACTGAGCTCCTTTTGTTCCCACCATCTACTAACCTCCCTAAACCTGATGTCTCCATCTCTGTGTGTGGCACTACCATCACTCCTAAGCAGCACGCCCGCTGTCTCGGGGTTATTTTTGACTCAGATCTTTCCTTTACTCCTCACATACAATTACTTTCACGCTCCTGTCATTTTCACCTCAAAAACATCTCCAGAATCCGCTTTTTTCTTACGGAGGAAACCGCCAAAACTCTCATTGTTGCTCTGATTCACTCTCGTCTTGACTACTGTAACTCATTACTAGTCGGTCTTCCCCTCACCAAACTCTCCCCTCTCCAATCTATCCTCAATGCAGCAGCCAGGCTCATCTTTATGACCAACCGCTACACCAACGCCTCTAATCTGTGCCAGTCACTGCACTGGTTGCCCATCCCCTTCAGAATAAAATTCAAACTTATTACTCTCACCCACAGAGCTCTCCACACTGCTCCACCTCCTTACATCTCCTCCCTCATCTCTGTCTACCACCCTACTCGGGCTCTACGTTCTGCCAACGACCTTAGATTAAAATCCTCCATAATCCGAACCTCCCACTCTCGTCTCCAAGATTTCTCTCGTGCTGCACCCGTCCTCTGGAATGTGCTACCCCAGACAATCCGATTAATTCCCAATATCCACAGTTTTAAACATGCCCTGAAAACACATCTATTTAGACAGGCCTATAACATTCCCTAATCTGACTCCTTTCCATAGCCCTCCTTTTAGATTAGTCATCAGAATAAAATTCCCCCACACTCCTTCTCTTCATGTCCGTCATACACGGATACTGGCTGGTGACCGGCTCATGCAGCTTTATGTTACCACCGCATGTGTATAAAAATGGCTGGACCATTGTACAGAACAAACACAGTTACACTTTGTGTCTCCTTTATTTCCTCATAGATTGTAAACTCTTGCGAGCAGGGTCCTCACTCCCCAGGTTTGAATTGTAAATGAACTTTGTCACTATGTAATGTCTGATATTGTTTGTTTGATGTTCCCTCTAATTTGTAAAGTGCTGCGTAATATGTTGGCACTATATAAATAAAGATTATTATTATTATTATGTCCCAGAAGCCATTTGGGATAATGTTCTATTGACTGAAGAGTAGAAAGTGGAAGCTTTTTGAAGGTATATGTTCTGCTACATTATTCATAAATCTATCACAGCATTCCACAATATCAAAACTCAAACATGGTGGTGGTGGTAGAATAATGGTGTGGGATACTCTGCAACTTTAGAGCCTGGGTGACTTACCATAATTTACAGAATCATGAACTCTGCCCACTACCTAGAATATAATGAAGGAGAATGTTTGGTCAACAGTTTGTAATCTGAAGCTTGGGGCAATTGAGTTAAGCAGCAAGACAGCAATCCGAAGTACAAGAGCGAGTCTACCACTGATTGGCCATAAAAAAACTAAATTAAGGTTTTGCAGTGACCTGGTCAAAGTCACGACTTGAACCCCATTGAGATGCTGTGGCAGGACCTTCAACAGGCAGTTCATCATCAAAAGCCTTTTAATGTGGCTGAATTAAACCCAGTGATCAGAAGCATTTTGTTGTGGTTGTTGCTGCTAAGAGTGGCATAATCAGGTATTAAGTTTAGGGGAATTTTCTTTTTTTCATGCATATCTAGTTGGTGTTGGATAACTTTTTCCTTCAGTAAACCAAATGATCATTTAAAATATGGATATTGTGCTTACTCATGTTGCTTTTGTCTTAAAATTTGTTTGAGGATCTTAAACATTGTCAAGAAGTGTAAATACTTTTTCATGAACCTGTAATGGTAAAGAACCCTTAGGAAGATATCCCCGGATAAAATGCCAACATAAAATATTATGCTACCTTTTTTTCATCAGATGAGTCTCGTAAACAGATATCTTTTTCTTTTGTTTGTGCTTTTGCTTGTTTTGCAAACCTACAGAAATTGTTGAGGGTCCATTAAGGCCATTTCATCCTTTTGGATTATTGAAAGTAATGGTTTATTGCTAGGATATGCCATCACTTTATGATCGTAATGGTCAGACTGACGGGACCCCATTGATCTTGAAAGTGAAGGGCCGCAGAGCTATCTTTATGATTTTTTTCCCCACAGTAGCACCCTTGTACACCAGAAAAGTATTTAATATATTCCTTCAAATATGTTGTAGAATTGGTTGTGTTCAGATTGGGATGTCCAGCTTTATAATACTGTGAAATGGGAGAGAATAGTTACTGAAAAGGGTTGTCTCTGATTCGGAGTCAATGTTGACACGAAATGTATATCAGATTAATGGCGTCTGTGTAATACATGAACAGCTCAAATCCGCCAGAATGGGAGTTGCTGTTACAAAGTGGCTCTCTGCTCCGTCTCACAGAAGAAGTACCAAGCAGGGGTTCCCCCTCTATGATGTTCTTTTGCCCTAAAAGAGCCTTTAGACAGTAGTTGTCTTGTTATGAGACTCCTTTAAGTTTTTCATGTTGATGCACCCTCCCTCCATATTACAATATGAGATAATGCATTATAAGACTAGGAGAGACATGTACATGTAGTTTATAGTGAATATCCACCTTTAAATACAATGTTTTTTTTAGGACCAACATGTTGTGCTGTTTAATTCCTTATAGGTATATATCAGGGGGTAACTAGGAAAGACTGGCCCCCATAGCAAACTATTGACTGGCACCCCCCTCCTCTCCACTGGGTGCCACACACAGCCCCCCTGTAGATAGTGCCCCATTGTAGATTGTGCCATACAGCCCCCTGCAGATAGTGCCATACAGCCCCCCTGTAGATAGTGCCATACAGCTCCCCCTGTAGATTCTACCATACAGTCCCCTTGTAGACAGTGCTATACAGCCCCCCTGTAGATAGTGCCTCCCACCTCCTCCTTGTAGATAGTGCCTGTGATGGTGTACTATGTGTGGTTCATTGTGAGCCCTCAGCAGAGAGGAAAGGAGAGGCCGCACTGCAGACAAAAAAGGAAATAAGGGGAGGCCTCCATGACTAAAATAGATGGGAGGGGTAGCGAGTTGGTTGGCCTATTGGAATATAGGACAGGGATAGTAGGAGTGCCATTGGGATAAGGGGTGGGGTAGGGGCTGTACCTTCCTCCCCGTTGTCTCTCTTCTCCTCGCCAGGACTCTTAAGCAGGAACATGTCCTTCCTCTCCTCCTCACCGATGGCGTCCGAGGAAGATCTACTGCAGCAGTTGAGGGCCACTGCTGCATCCAGTGACCCTGGACGGCTCCGTGTCGAGGTAGAGGTGCTGATTTCGAGCCAGTCGTCCAATCCCAGCCTGGAGCCGGAGTGCTCCCCCGCAAAGCCGGCTCCCTCTCTATCAGAGCTGACAGAGGTACGTACTCGGCATTCAATGGGGACGGGTGCGGGGCGAAGAGAGCCCATCTCCCTGGTTACGCCGGATGAGGCCTGCTCTTCCGATGCGACGCGCAGCAGTCGGAGTCCGGAAGTGATCCCGCGGGCACGGCGCCGCAGGAGGAGCCCCTCTGTGGACCCTCCAGGTCGGGCTTCCGTGCGGCCCGCCGCTGCTTCTCGGTCCGGTCCTGGGTGGATTCTACTAGAAGGATGTGGCCCTCATTTCCGGCCACCCTCCTTATTTTTCTATACATGGCGGAAGTGGTGGCGAAGATCCTGCCGGAGGGCCAGCTAATCTGTGGGTCTTGGACTCTGGGATGCCGTATTGCTACGGTGCGGGGTAGCTGGTTCATCTGTCCAGCAGATGAGAGACCTGAAGCTTGGCCATCAGGATGCTGAGATGACTTCCCGGTTCCCGTCCAGGAGCTGGAATTCCCCATGCTCACATTGCCAATGCAGACAGCGCCAGGCCGGGAGCGGAGCATTGGATGATGGTGAGATAAGGGCCTCTACACGCAGACATGCTGGTCCTGTTGACAGGGATCAAAGCCCCTGGGCAGCCTGGTGAGTTGACTTCTACTTTACCTTTTCCTGCTTTGTTGATGTCAGGTATCGGTTCGGAATTAGTCGCGTCGGGTGTCAGCGCGGCAGGGTCTGGGGTACCCGTGTCGCTAGGGAACGTGAGTCGGGATAATTTGGCTGAATTAGTGGGTTGCTTAAAGGAGTTAGTGGGGCGGCTGGGGGTGCCCCCCTCACAAGAGCATGCGGTCACGTAGGTTTGGGCAGTTTCCCCTCTTAGCGCCCCAGTTATTGCTACTAGAGCGGTGACACCCTGTGGGTCGGCGGATGCCGCGGCGGAATCGGTGTAGACGGAGTCGCCGGCAGAGGTAGATCGCGTGAGCTTGGATGATTGCGTGCGCAGGGAGGTTTATGTGTGTTTCGAGGGCCCATTAGAGGCCCATTTGAAGCAAGAAGTTAGGGCGCGTATTTGGAAGGATGAATACGTTGGCATTTTTTCCTTCCTGCCACTGGAGTAGTTCATTTTAGATAAAGTTAAGCGTGATGAAACCAAAAAAGATGAGGAAGAAAAAAGGAGGTGCAGGTTGATCCCAAAAACATTCGTTAATTGATTGCAGGCTTTTGCTATATTGGCGAGTGTTATTGGGGAAAAGGCGCCAGACAATTGCTCAGCTCTGTTTTGTTATTAGGACGCACAGGGTTTATGGGGGTCAGGCTTGGCTCCGGTACAATGAACAATTTTGGCAGGGGCAATCAGTTCGGCCGAGCAACCGTTGGGACCATACGGATATAACAATGTGGTTGAAGGTGACTCCGCCATTTAAACCTGGCCAGTCCTTTCCCAGGAGCGGGAACGCGACAGGAACTTCCAGTAATGCAGGTCAGGCCTCAGGCTCCAAGCTTCAAACGTGTTGGCAGTTTAACGACTCATGTGATCCCTTTTACCCAGCGCAACCTTCGGTCTGCATATCAGCATGCAGGGGTGGTGTCAGAGAAACTTAAGAAGGAGGTTGCTTTGGGTAGAATGGCAGGCCCTTTCCCGACGGTACCGGTCCCGGGTTTGGTTGTTTCTCCCCTCGGGGTAGTCTTG
The DNA here is from genome assembly GCF_050947455.1 of Rhinoderma darwinii. Lineage (NCBI taxonomy): Eukaryota > Metazoa > Chordata > Amphibia > Anura > Rhinodermatidae > Rhinoderma > Rhinoderma darwinii. The sequence continues at coordinate 263,154,065 of NC_134689.1, read as the reverse complement.
AAACGGGATCTTAACAAGTTCCGTCTCATACACCATTTTCTCATTTCCCAAAGGGACGTCTGTTAATGACGGTATTGATCCAGAATTGTGCTCCATCGTCTATACGTCCTTTGATGGTGCAGTGGCGCTGGTGTGCGATTACGGGAACGGGTCCCTGATGGCAAAGACTGATTTTAAGGTGGCCTTTAGATTACTTCCGGTGCATCTGGACAGCCAGCAGCTGTTGGGTTGTTACTGGGATGAGGGTTATTATGTTGATCATTGCCTACCTATGGGCTGTTCTATTTCGTGTGCTTACTTCAGGGTCTTTAGTTCGTTTTTGGAATGGGTAATTAGGGTTGGCACCGGGGTGGATTCGGTCATCCACCATCTCGATGATTTTTTTTTGTGTGTCGGTCCGGGGACTTCAGGAGTCTGTGCGAACCTGCTGGAAAAGTTTATAGGGTCTTGCGGGATTTCGGCGTCCCGTTGGCTTCAGAAAAAGCTGAGGGCCAGTCGACGTGTGTTTGTTTTTTAGGTATTACAATCGACTCGGTGGCCATGGAGTGCAGATTGCTGGACGACAAGCTTGTTGCTTTGCATTTGGAAGTTTACAGGGCCTGTTATCTTTCAAAAATTACACTACGTGAGTTGCAGTCCCTGCTAGGGAAACTGAATTTTTCTTGCCGCATCATGCCGATGGGCAGGGTATTTTGCCGTCATTTGGCAGCAGCGACGGCGGGGATTCATGAACCACATCACTTTGTTTGTTTAGTTGCTGATCATCGGGACGATTTGCGAGTTTGGCTTCATTTCCAGGCTATGTATAATGGCCGCTCACTCTTGATGTCTCAGGCGTTGTAAAGTTTTGACTTAGAGTTGTTTACGGATGCGTCGGGGGCGGTGGGTTTCGGCGCTTTTTGTAAAGGTCAATGGTGCGTAGGTTGTTGGCCGGCCTCTTGGGTGTCGGGTCTTACGCGCAACTTGGCCCTGCTCGAGCTGTTTACCATCGTGGTAGCAGCTACCATTTGGGGCGACAGGTTCTAGGACAAGAAAGTTTGCTTCCATTGTGATAATCTGGGGGTGGTGATGGCGATAAATAAAGTTTCGGCATCTTCTCTTCCTGTAGTTAGTTTGTTGCGGTAGTTAGTGCTCGCTTATCTTAAGTTAAATGCGTGGCTGGTGGCGGTGCATGTTCCAGGGGTGGAGAATTGTATTGCTGACACGCTTTCTCGCTCACAGTGGGATAGTTTTTGTCAGCTTGTTCCAGACGCAGGGTTAATGGCTGTGGACTGTCCCAGTTATCTTTGAGAGCTGGTATCCGGGCGGCAGGCGCCCTGGTTGAACGATTGCTGGCCAGCAATGTGGGGGGCGTACTCTGCTGGATGGCGTCAATGGGAGGATTGGGGAGATCTCTTGGTGGTTTTTGTGTCTGATGATGACAGGATGATTGCTTTATTGTTTTGGTTGGGGGAAGCTTTTTCTGCTGGTTGCACGGTCGCAAAGGTCAATCGCTTTGTGGCGGCCATTGCTTTCGGTTTTAAACTCCAGCAGTGTGTGGAAGTCACCAAGCATTTCCTGGTGGGTCAGGCACTACGTGTGTGGTTGTGAGGGACCAGAGGTGTCCAGTGTCATTTCAGTTGTTGAGTTCCATGAGAAATGTTGTGTGGCAGGTGTGTCATTCGCCTTATGAGAGCAAGCTGTTTCGTTTGTCTTTCTCGCTGGCTTTCTTTGGGCCTTTTTTCAGATTGGGGAATTGGTTTCGCCTAGGTTGTCTCCACCAGGTGGGTTCGTGCAGGATGATGTGGATTTGTATGCGGATAGGGTGGAGATAGTTCTCTGTCGTTCAATAACTGATAAGACCGGCAGGGCAGTTCGCGATACCCGGGAACTTAGTATGTCCGGTTTTTTGCCTCAGTGAGTTTGTAGTGGAAATTGGCCTCTCGGATTCCCTATTGCTGAGGCCTGCAGATAGTAAATTTTTGTCACAATCTCAGTTCTTTAAGAAATGTTTGGTGGCATGTCACGTACATGCGGAACAATACACGTCCCACTCGTTTCGTATTGGGGATGCGACGGAAGCGGTTAGGTGGGGATTAGAGGAGGCGGGTGTGCGGCGTATAGGGTGGTGGGAATCTGCACATTTTCGTTCTTATGTTTGCCCTCATATATTATGATCTGTATCTTTTTGTAAAAGTGTTCTGGGTGTGTGCAATCCGCCCGTGATGTGATTTCTGCTTGTGTTTGTGTGTTGGTGTGCGTGTATGTCTGATTTGCCTTACAGGCAATAATCCGTGCATGGTGTGGATTATGGGGCATTCGTATGTGTACTGGGGTGCCCTTCGGGCGGACGTACAGCCAGACGGTCGACAGCTACGAATTCCTCGGGACACAGCGGTCCTGCATTGGATGGGTTTCCGTGGAATAACCTGGAGTCGGGTGTTGCCTGAGTTTCATAATTACGTGCTGTTAGACAGGGCTCCAAACGTGCTGGTACTGCACGTCGGATGTAATGATTTTGGCTTGTGCCCTTTTCAAGAACTGGTGCGGGACGTCAAGCATGATCTGCTTTGCTTGTGGTCATTACATGCCAAGATGGTGACTGTTTGGTCGGAAATGTTCCCGAGGAAGAGTTGGCATATGGCTCGCTCCGTTGAAAGGGTTAATAAGGTCCATATTAAGGCCAACCGGGCTATATCTAGCTTTGTGGCATGCAACGTCGGTGTTGCTGTTCGACATTGGGACTTGGAGTCTGGGACAGTAAATTTTTAGAGGGAGGATGGAGTGTACCTGAACGATGTGGGAATGGATATGTGGAATCTGGCTTTAATGGATGGAATTGAACGAGCGTTGGGTGTGTGGAGGAGCTCACAGGCTTAAGGTGGTCAAGGCCTATTTCGCTTTGGCGGGGTGCGGTCCTTGAAGTAGGTCGTAAAAAGTGGTGTTGGGGGGAATGCATCACGGGATGCATCCTCCCCCCAATTAGTTGGAAGATGGCTTCTTAGGGTGTTACCCCTTTTGAAGGCTGGGATAAATGGTAATTTATTTAAATTTGTTATTAAAATTCTTGCTATTTAAATAATAAACGGCTGCTGTGGCCATTAAAATCAAACTCTGTTTCGGTGTCTGCTTTATTAAAGACAGTGGCGTAATTACCGCCGTAGCAGCTGTAGCGGCTGCTACGGGGCCCGCGGCATGAGGGGGCCCGTGTCGCTCGCCGGCACGGGCCCCCACCATGGCCGGAGGCTCCGCTAGCAGCCGCTATGGCTGCTACAGCGCGACGCCACTGAACACTACGGCAGAGCAGGGAGGTATCCCCTCACTCTGCACATTAAACAAAAGACATGTATCCCCTATCCACAGGATAGGGGATACATGTGTGATCGATAGCATTGATAGGGAGAACGGGGGACCGAAAGTCCCCCGAATTTCTCCATGACTAATCTCGGACTTCCGGGGTCTGTGTCGGCAGCTCCGTAGAAATGAATGGAGTACCGGTCGCTTTTGTGCACATGTGTGACCAGCGCTCCTTTCATTTTTATTGAGCTGCGCAGACGCCGGAAGTCAGAGGTTAGTCATGGAGAACTTCGGGGGACTTTCGGTCCCCCGTTCTCCCTATCGCTGCTAGCGATCACACATGTATCCCCTATCCTGTGGATAGGGGATACATGTCTTTTGTTTAATGGCAGAGCGGGGAGATACCTCCCTGCTCTGCCGTAGTGTTCAGTGGCGTCGCGCTGTAGCAGCCATAGCGGCTGCTAGCGGAGCCTCCGGCCATGGTGGGGGCCCGTGCCGGCAGGCAACACGGGCCCCCTCATGCCGCGGGCTGTATGGCGTTACCTACAGGGGAGGCTGTATGGCGTTACCTACAGAGGGGGCTGTATGGCGTTACCTACAAGGGGGACTCTGTATGGCGTTATCTACAGGGGGGACTCTGTATGGTGTTATCTACAGGGGGGGCTGTATGGCATTACCTACAGGGGGGGCTGTATGGCGTTACCTACAGGCAGGGCTGAATGGCGTTACCTACAGGGGGCTGTATGGCGTTATCTACATAGGGGGCTGTATGGCGTTACCTACATAGGGGGCTGTATGGCGTTACCTACAGGGGGGACTCTGTATGGTGTTATCTACAGGGGGGTTGTAAGGCGTTAACTACAGGGGGGCTTTATGGCATTACCTACAGGGGGGACTCTGTATGGCGTTATCTACAGAGGAGACTCTGTATGGCGTTATCTACAGGGGGGGCTGTATGGCGTTATCTACAGGGGGGACTCTGTATGGCGTTATCTACAGAGGGGACTCTGTATGGCGTTATCTACCGGGGGGACTCTGTATGGCGTTATCTACAGGGGGGCTGTATGGCGTTATCTACAGGGGGGCTGTATGGCATTATCTACAGGGGGGGCTGTATGGCGTTATCTACAGGGGGGGCTGTATGGCATTATCTACAGGGGGATGTATGGCGCTATCTACAGAGGGGGCTGTATGGTGTTATCTACAGGGGGGCTGTATGGCGTTATCTACAGGGGGGGCTGTATGGCGTTATCTACAGGGGGGCTGAATGGTGTTATCTACAGGGGGGGCTGTAAAAAAGGCACTATCTACAAGGGGGGGTTGTGTGACACCCAGGGGAGCGGGGGCCCCAGTCAAAAGTTTGCTATGGGGCCCAGTCTTTCCTAGTTACGCCCCTGCTTGCAGTACAGAATGGATCACTACGTGCCATTCTTCTAATCAGACGATCCGTGCATGCAGAAGTTTTCCTCCGTGCACGTTTTGTTGTCATTCCTGTTTGTTGTTGTTCTCCCAACCTTCGGGACTTGCTACGTTGAGCAATGCTGACATCTCGGCCTAGGCGCGAGTGATCTGCCGGACTGGTAAATCAAGGTCTCTCAGTTCAATGATTCTGTCCCTTTCCATTTGCAACAAGTGGCGATAACTGGCATGTCGACAAACAGGAGGCATCACACAATCATCCCCCACCACGTGATCCGATTTTTGAGGTTTCAAGGTCTTGAAATACAGACTTGTTTCTTGAATGACAGCCTTTCAAGACATGACAATGTAGGACTCTAGTCGATTGTTTTAATCTAAAATGACTGTATGTATGGTTACATGAAATGTATAGGGTTGTGAAAAATTGAATGTCTTTTGCCTCAATGTATAGCCCTCGTCTTTGCCTGAGACTGACGCCAAGTCTCCCTACATATCAGAATTGGGAAAGATGTTTTATTGGTAATGTGTCCTCCTCTGCAGGCACAAGCTTTTTCTTTGTTTAAAAGAAGGACGGTTCACTCTGCCCATGTATAGACTATCGTGGATAGAAAAAAATGATTGTGAAAAATAAACTTCTGCACCCACTAATTTCTGAACTGTTTGATCGTATCCAGTGGTCCAGAAATTTAAACAGGTTCTAAGCGGAGCCGATATCTGATTCACATACGGTATGGCAAGACGATTAGTTATTTTTTTTTATTTAAAACCTTTATTCGACAACTACACATGCATCCAAAATTAATAATATAATGCTTTTATACCCAATCATACCCTATTTTTAGCATCCTTAAAGCGCACCTAACTTTTCAGTGGATTTTTCATGACCATGGGATTACAGAGCTCGCCCCATTTCGAACCCTTTTGCTTAACCTTCCCTTCAATACTGTCCACCCCCTTTCTTGCTTCAAGGCCCTCCCCCTCTTCCATGCCACTCTCCCATCCCCAGTGAGACACACGAGACAGTGGGTTGGAAAATTTCGGCCACAGCAGCCATTTTATTAACAAATTTACATGAACATAAAACATAACTTTATAAATAACATTACTAGGAAAGGGGAAGTCCTTGGAGCTCCAAAACTTTGGCGCCTAACTGCCCCCTGTATAGCTACTTACCCCAAGCCGTCCCCTACAGGCTCAGAGGCACCTTTCTGCTCCGCAGTTGGCTTGCCAAGTATGTAAAAACCACTTCCCGGGACACCACCCAGCAGGAGGCCAAAATACGCCCATATCCATGAGCAATTATGTATTTGTTAGGGACCATACCTCTGATGAATCCCCCACTTCAAATTACCACCAACTCCAAGGACCCCCCAATCCGCCAAAAATGCCACCGTGACTCCACTCCTACCAGTCACCACCAGTCGACCCCTGTAAAAGAAAAAACACCAGCAGCAACAAAGAATCCACATTGCTAAACAAAACATAACACCTATCCTTAAGGAAGGGCGGGCGGGACAAGGGCTAACTACTTTCCTGGGGCGTGAATGGCGCGAACCTGTCCCTCACCCTTCCTATATGCCCTCTGTTAACCTCGCCCCCTCCCCTCCACCTTCCTCCCCCTCCTCCATTTGAACTTTTCACCTCATTCCTTCTCCCCTGCAACCCTGGTCATGTCTGCCTCCCCCAATCATTTCATGATGTATATACATGTCTGGCCATTATATGACTTGTATTCTGCATTTTTATCAGTTTTCCCCTCTGCAGGCTCTGTCTATAATTCTCAGTCGTCTCCAAGCTAGTGGGCAGACCTATCATGTTTTCTGCACACAGAGAAGAGGAGAATCCTGCTCTTCTATATCTATCTATCACACATATATATACATATATATAAGGGACTCAATGTAGATTTCCAAATATCCAGACATATGCTTTAATGATATATTTCAGGATTTATACATTACAATGAGGTTAGCTTGCCTTGTATTCCCCCTTAATTCTGTGATATGATTGATAACCGATTTTAAAATTTCGTCATTTTGTCATTTCTTGATACAGAATTGAAATATGAATAAATACAGGATGAGCCATCTACCATTCAAGATAATTGGACAATCGAGTATATATATATATATAATAACATTTGTTTTTTGTTTTTTTATAATGTAATTGTCGGGTATCTACCGTTGACAGCAGCAGCCTTGTTCCTGAATAGAACGATAGTGCCGAGTAGTTGTGACTCCCATACTGACATCCCACTTTGTTATAAAGATATGAAAAAATGTCCTTTATATGATATATAATAGACCGTTATGTTTGCTCAAGGTGGCTTCTGCACGGAGGTGGAGAATATATACCTGTAGCTCTCATGGAGCTTGCTTGATGTACCACGATATACGTGGACAGGATGGCAATGACCCGGTCTTAATTATCGCTGGACTTGAATAAATGGAAAAAACAAATAAATTGTGGTTTTTGTCTCTATTGGAGGTTTGCGCACTTTGCGTATATAACACATAGTGTTTTGACAGTGTTGCCTAGGCACCGGCTCATGCTAAGCGAGCATTGGCTGAGTAACATGGATGCCATGACAACAGTTGATGCTTTGATTCCATTGGTTAGCGCTGCTGCCTCTGATAGATGCCTTTCAATTAGTCTGTGATTAGGGATATTATTCCCAATATGTGTCCAGGATTACGCGATTGGTGAGTGGCTCCTGTTTCCTCCTCCCTATGAATATTCATGAGCTTTTCTGACAATTGACGATTTTTTACGTTTTATATGATGTATATTCACTGTGCACTTTATTTGATATATGTACGATATATCCATGTAACATATGCACAATTTGAATGCACTTTAAATGCATTTTTTTGTATGCTTTTTACAACTCTGATGTAATGATCACTAATGATGTATTCACAAGTGGAGGGTATAAAACCCTGATTGACACATATCACCATTGCTTGACAAAGGTCCTGCTGAGAGGACTGAAACGTAGCTGTTTCTGTACATGGGTGAATAAACCACTATCTTTGCAACTACTCCTGGAGTGCTGCGTCTATTTCCTCGTTTGTGTATCCAATTCAGGACCGTGTGGATGACAGTCAAGGACGCATAGCACTGTGATACTTGAACTCTCTGAAGTGCTGCTTTTTTCTACCTACTATATATATATATATATATATATATATATAGTAGCTGCAGCAGCATTGAGATTATACATCAGTGTAGTCGTGAATCCAACACCAGGGTGAATAATAAATCTTACCACCAGCCTGTTTCTTTCTCACTCTGCTCCTGTTTCCTGCACCTGCTCACCCCTCCCCTCTCCATAGACTTTTATGCAGGGTATGTGTTGATAACTACACCAAAAAGTTATCCCCATATGCTATAATAAGACAAGATCAAACGTATCTTAGAAAAAATACAAAATGACTTTATTAAGGACAGACAGCACAGTTGATCAAGACAATTTAAAAATTACCACCCATAAAAACAATGTACAACAGTACACAGAAGACAGTGTTGAATATGAGGCAGGGCAAACAATGGTAGTGTAACAATATCAACGACTATAAAGTATGTATACTGATGATGATCACCATAACAAGGGCCTATAGAATGGCCACAAAAATTGTAAAGTCACAGTCATAGAGAACAAACTCATTGAGACCTCAAGATGCGCATACCAAAAGACCCACCATGCGCCATTCCACTGCCACAACACTGTCAGAACACCCCAACGCGCGTTTCGCACCTGGCTTCGTCAGGGGGTGCTGAAAGAGTGTGATCAGAGGGTTTAAATAAGGGGTACACAGCTGAACGGTGTACCTCACTTACTTGTCCATAGGATGTTCAGCTGGCGCCTGCACGAGGAGAGGCGGCACCTCAATCACGCAGTGCACGGCGTCCGGAAGTGAGCAGTGCGCACCTGCACAGAGCCTAAGTCCATGTTGCGCCGTGAACTACGTGATGAACGGCCCCCCGCCCCGCGCATGCGCACAACAACCACAGACCACCGCATCCATCTTGGAATAGGGCAAGGCAGCCGCAATTGCCCATATCCAAGAATGGAAAGCGGTATGAATACAGGAGCGCTATTAACAGTTAGAATATATTTATACATGTTTACTACATTACAAAATAGCAAAAACATTGTAGATGAGAGCATATTTAGACATCTTGAAATGTACGGATATAACATAAATCACACATTGGTTCCGATAGATCAAATACAGGCAACAGCATATCATGCAATAATATAGATGAACAAAGTGTACAGAGGGGGACCCAATGCATGCCTAGGAGCCCACTGTGCACACCAGTCAAAGATATTTAGGGTGAAATATCAGCATATATATATATATGACCAAACATCATACCTGATTAGTTAGATGGATAAAAATATATGAATGAAAGAAAAATGTGTAAAAATAATAATATAAATTGTGAATGTGACATAAGTGGTTTAAATGCATCCATGACAAACAAGTAAATGTATGAAAGAATGCACATTTAAAGTAAATGTATATAAAGACACAATGATCCTATATATTACAAATTATAAACGTGCATAAATACTAATGTGTATGTATGGCCATATGCATGCACATATGGCCAAAAATGAAATAAAGATAGATACATATGTATGAACGGACCAGATAGGTCACAAAAAAATTTGAGTGTGAAAGAAATATATAATATATGATAATAAGAGTGCAATTAAAGCACAATAGTGTAGCTTCAAGAAGGATAATAAAAATAATAAAGAAAAAGTGAAAAAGACATTGTAGTGACCGGGGGGTAGGGAAACGGACAAGTGAGCCCTAATCTACCCGCCACTCTGTCCCTGCCTACTTGCAACGACCCGCCCTAGGCGACGGGGTACAACTGGGCGGCGGTCCCTGCTCTCAGTAAGTGCACGACAAACACGACAAACATACAAGGGAATACAAGCAAGGGAAAGGGGCAGTTGCCCACGGCAACACCGTGAGCAACCAGAGTGGTGAACGAGCCGAGTCAAGCCAGGAGTGTGCGAGGTACCAAACGAAGAGCAGAAGAGTAGTCAGTAAGCCAGGGTCTGTATGGAGCAGGAACAAAATAGAAGGAGCTGTAGCTGGGCCAGGAAACCACACGAAAAAGAATAACAAGCAAGGAGGAACAGGAAATGCAGGTATAAATAGACAGAGGGCGGGAGCTAGCTGAGTCTGGCCAGGCTGCGATAGGCTCTCCCACTCCTAAGCCTGCCAGCCTGAGTGGTGGAAGCTGGAGTCAGTCTCAGGGATGTAGATTCAGGTGCTGACTGATTAATTAAGGGAGTTAACACCGAAGCTGTGCCTGGCAGATCCTTTACAGTACCCCCCCTTTTATGAGGGGCCACCGGACCCTTTCTAAGTGGACCTGGCTTACTGGGGAAACGCAGGTGGAACCTCCTGACCAATACCCCAGCGTGAACATCCCGGGCGGGTACCCAAGTCCTCTCCTCGGGCCCGTAACCTCTCCAATGGACCAGGTACTGGAGGGAGCCTTGGACCATCTTGCTGTCCACAATCCTGGCCACCTCGAATTCCACCCCCTCAGGGGTGAGGACGGGAACAGGAGGTCTCCTCGAGGGAGCCAAGGACGGGGAGCAGCGTTTAAGGAGGGAGGCATGAAACACGTTGTGTATACGAAAAGACGGGGGTAACTCCAGCCGGAAGGAGACAGGATTGAGGACCTAAATGACCTTATACGGCCCAATAAACCGGGGAGCAAACTTCTTGGACGGAACCTTGAGACGCAAGTTCCTAGACGACAACCACACCAGATCCCCGACCATAAACAGGGGGTTAGCAGAACGTTTTCTATCAGCCTGAGTTTTTTGTACGCTCTGGGACGCCTCTAGGTTCTTCTGAACCTGGGCCCAGACTGTGCACAGTTCCCGATGAACGACCTCTACCTCGGGATTGTTGGAACTACCAGGTGAAACGGAGGAGAACCGTGGATTAAACCCAAAATTACAGAAAAAGGGGGAGACCCCTGACGAGTTACTGACCCGGTTATTAAGGGAAAATTCGGCGAGGGGAATGAATGAGACCCAATCATATTGACAGTCAGAAACAAAACACCTTAAGTATTGTTGTTTGACCATTGGTTTCAGGATGGAAGGCAGAGGAGAAGGACAGATCAATCCCCAACTTCATACAGAAGGCTCTCCAAAACAATGAAACAAATTGTACCCCTCTGTCCGAAACAATATTGACAGGGACCCCATGGAGACGCAGGATGTGTTTGACAAACAATGTAGCCAACGTCTTGGCGTTGGGTAGTTTCTTGAGGGGCACAAAGTGCCACATCTTACTGAAGCGGTCTACCACCACCCACACCACCGACTTGCCTTGGGATGGAGGTAAATCGGTGATAAAATCCATGGAGATATGTGTCCAAGGTCTCTGGGGAATGGGCAACGAACGCAGTAAGCCCGCTGGTCGGGACCTGGGAGTCTTGGACCTAGCACAAACCTCACAAGCGGCGACGTAGGCCTTAACGTCTTTAGGCAACCCAGGCCATCAATAATTTCTGGTAATGAGGTGTTTGGTACCCAGGATGCCTGGATGACCAGATAGTGCGGAGTCATGATTTTCCCTAAGTACCCTTAGCCGGAATTGCAGGGGAACAAACAGCTTGTTCTCAGGAAGGTTCCCGGGAGCTGAACCTTGATCAGCAGCAATTTCAGAGACTAAATCAGAATTGATCGAGGAAATGATTATACCTGGAGGCAAAATACAAGCAGGATCTTCCTCCGAAGGAGGGCTGGCCATGAAGCTACGCGACAGTGCATCAGCCTTAATATTTTTAGACCCAGCCCTATAGGTAACCAAAAAATTGAATCTGGTAAAAAATAACGCCCATCGAGCTTGTCTCGGGTTTAGCCTCCGGGCAGATTCTAGGAAAACCAGATTCTTGTGGTCGGTAAGGACCGTTACCTGGTGTCTAGCCCCCTCCAGGAAGTGGCGCCACTCCTCAAATGCCCATTTAATGGCTAAGAGTTCGCGGTTGCCAATATCATAGTTACTCTCAGTTGGCGAAAACTTCCTGGAGAAGTAGGCACAGGGGCGGAGATGGGTGAGGGACCTGGTACCCTGGGCCAAGACAGCCCCCACTCCCACCTCAGATGCGTCAACTTCCACGATAAATGGCTCCATTTGGTTGGGCTGAACCAGCACCGGGGCCGAGATAAAGCACTTCTTAAGGACCTCAAAAGCCTGGACAGCCTCAGGAGGCCAGTGGAGGAGATCAGCACCTTTGCGAGTGAGGTCCGTAAGAGGCTTAGCGATGACCGAGAAGTTAGCAATAAATCTCCTGTAATAATTAGCGAACCCCAAAAAACACTGTAACACCTTCAGGGAGGCAGGTTGGACCCATTCCGCCACAGCCTGAACCTTGGCGGGGTCCATGCGGAATTCATGAGGAGTGAGGATTTGACCCAAAAATGGTATCTCCTGTACCCCAAACACACATTTTTCGGTTTTGGCAAACAGTTTGTTTTCCCGAAGGACCTGGAGCACCTTCCTGACATGCTCAATGTGGGAGGACCAGTCCTTGGAAAACACCAGTATGTCATCAAGGTACACTACAAGAAATATCCCCAGGTAATTTCTCAAAATCTCATTTATGAAATTCTGGAAGACCGCAGGGGCATTACACAACCCAAAGGGCATGACGAGGTATTCAAAATGGCCTTCGGGCGTGTTAAACGCAGTCTTCCACTCATCCCCCTCTTTGATGCGAATAAGGTTATAAGCCCCCCGTAGATCCAATTTAGAGAACCATTGGGCCCCCTGAACCTGATTAAATTGATCAGGAATCAAAGGAAGGGGATACTGGTTCCTTACCGTGACCTTATTCAGGCTACGGTAGTCAATGCATGGCCTAAGACCACCATCCTTCTTCCCCACGAAGAAGAAGCCAGCACCTACCGGAGAAGAAGAGGGACGAATGTAACCCTTGGCCAGGGATTCCTGGATATACTCTCTCATGGCTTCACGTTCGGGACAAGAAAGATTAAATATCCTACCCTTAGGAAGCTTAGCTCCTGGTACCAATTCGATAGCGCAATCGTATTCTCTATGAGGAGGTAACACTTCGGAGGCCTCAATAGAGAAAACATCAGCGAAGTCCTGAACAAACTCGGGTAGCGTATTCGCCTCCTCAGGGGGATAAATAGAATTAACAGAAAAACATGACGTACAACATTCATTACCCCATTTGGTTAGCTCCCCAGTATTCCAGTCAAACGTGGGATTATGCAACTGCAACCAGGGAAGGCCTAGAACCAAATCGTACGATAATCCCTGCATCAACATTACAGAGCATTGCTCCAAATGCATGGAGCCAACAAGGAGTTCAAAAACAGGGGTATGCTGTGTAAAATAACCATTAGCAAGAGGAGTGGAGTCGATACCCACTACCGGGACAAGTTTAGGCAAATCAATCAGAGGCATAGCAAGAGACATAGCAAATTCCACAGACATAATATTAGTAGAGGACCCTGAATCCACGAAGGCACTGCCGGTAGCAGACCTACCACCAAAAGAGACCTGAAAGGGAAGCAAGATCTTAGTACGTTTCCTATTTACTGGAAATACCTGTGCGCCCAAGTGACCTCCCCGATGATCACTTAGGCGCGGAAGTTCTCTGGCTGCATTCTTACGCTTAGGACAGTTGTTCACTTGATGCTTGTCATCCCCACAGTAGAAGCAGAGACCATTCTTCCTGCGGAATTCTCTACGTTGTTGGGGGGACACGGAGGCCCCGAGTTGCATAGCTATCTCTGAGTCTTTCCTGGAGGAACGAAGCAACGGAACTTCGGGAGGCATCATGGGGGAGTCGGAGGAGAAAACACATAAACGTTCATGTTGTCGTTCCCTGAGACGTCGGTCAAGTCGTACCGCTAAAGCCATAGCCTGGTCTAGGGAGTCAGAAGAGGGATAGCTAACTAGCAGGTCTTTCAGGGCATTCGACAGACCCAACCTAAACTGGCACCTTAAGGCAGGGTCATTCCACCGAGAAGCTACGCACCACTTCCTAAAGTCAGAGCAATACTCCTCAACAGGTCTCTTACCCTGACGTAAGGTCACCAGCTGACTCTCGGCAAAGGCAGTCCTGTCAGTCTCGTCATAAATAAGTCTGAGAGCAGAAAAGAAACAATCAACGGAGGAAAGTTCAGGGGCGTCAGGAGCCAAGGAGAAGGCCCACTCTTGGGGCCCTTCCTGGAGCCGGGACATAATTATACCCACCCGCTGGCTCTCAGAACCTGTGGAATGAGGCTTTAAACGAAAGTAAAGCCTACAACTCTCCCGAAAGGAGAGAAAAGCCCTCCGGTCCCCTGAGAACCGGTCGGGCAACTTGAGGTGGGGTTGAGGTGGGGGTGCGGGTGGGGGTGCGGTGAGGGGAACTACCAAGGTAGCATCAGGCTGGTTGACCCTCTGAGCCAGGGCCTGGACCTGTAGGGAGAGACCCTTTATTTGCTGAGCCAGGGTCTCACGGGGGTCCATAGTGGTGTCAGGGACCAGGGTAGACTAGGTATGGGCTTGTTATTATGTAGTGACCGGGGGGGTAGGGAAACGGACAAGTGAGCCCTAATCTACCCGCCACTCTGTCCCTGCCTACTTGCAACGACCCGCCCTAGGCGACGGGGTACAACTGGGCGGCGGTCCCTGCACTCAGTAAGTGCACGACAAACACGACAAACATACAAGGGAATACAAGCAAGGGAAAGGGGCAGTTGCCCACGGCAACACCGTGAGCAACCAGAGTGGTGAACGAGCCGAGTCAAGCCAGGAGTGTGCGAGGTACCAAACGAAGAGCAGAAGAGTAGTCAGTAAGCCAGGGTCTGTATGGAGCAGGAACAAAATAGAAGGAGCTGTAGCTGGGCCAGGAAACCACACGAAAAAGAATAACAAGCAAGGAGGAACAGGAAATGCAGGTATAAATAGACAGAGGGCGGGAGCTAGCTGAGTCTGGCCAGGCTGCGATAGGCTCTCCCACTCCTAAGCCTGCCAGCCTGAGTGGTGGAAGCTGGAGTCAGTCTCAGGGATGTAGATTCAGGTGCTGACTGATTAATTAAGGGAGTTAACTCCGAAGCTGTGCCTGGCAGATCCTTTACAGACATATGAATAGAAAGAAGCATATGATGATCAAAAGCGTGTTAGAACAAAACATCCATCAATGTTGTAATACATCCATGAGATTCCAGGATATAAAAACAATCAACTCCTAGGATACCTATACCAGACCATGAACAGAAATATCGCTATTGTTACCTAATGCGATCATCGCATAGCCACAGAATCAAAAAGAAGAAAGGTTAAAGAACCAAACATTATATTGCAAATGTAACCTAATGATGTAAACAACGAAACCACATTTGTATCAAAAACATATAAGATGACTTCCATAATGTGCCTTCGATGCAGCCATACACCTCAATATAGCCATGCACCTCATGCGCCTCCAATATAACCGATACAGTCCACTCTGAAAAGACAAGCAAGCAGAAGTTAAATAATAAATCCTCCCTACACACAAAATGATAAAACATAACAGAGGTTGGCACCTATTAGAGATTTATAAAAATGGAGCGAAACTAATAATTTCATTAAGCCCCTTAGGAAAAACCGTTTGTAGTTTCACTATCCATTTGCATTCACGTTGGGCAAGGATTCTCTGAATATTACCCCCTCTATTTCCTAGGGAGATCTTATCAATTCCCCTGAAGGTGAGAAGTCTCCAATTACCTTGGTGATGGTCACGAAAATGACGAGGTATCGGTTTAAGTTTGCTTAACTTTTCAGGATCATCAGTTTTCATAGCACCCTTTATGTCCCTTACATGTTCAAGGATCAAGGATAAGAAACAAGCCTTTAGATGGAGGGATGAACCTCAGGAACAGACAGGCAAAGATCAACTAAAGGTAATTAATTTGTCCAATGAGATATTAACGCAGGCACAGTTGGAAGTGTTGGGAATGGGTTTGACCTTCTCTCCAGTATCAAACTTTGATTTCTTTGAGGCTGTCAAGGATGTACACCTTTTTGCTAGGAAACTGCTTTTCAAGAAGCACTTTTCTAGATATGATGTACAACTTTTCACAGGAAAGGATGAACAACAGACCCTCAGGGCTCTTTATGAGCTTTTAAAAGAACAAGAACTAATTGTTGAACCAAAATTCCCGGTGGGAGTCAGGGGGCGCTCTACCACATTTCCTCCTTTGTCCATGTGTCCTGCAGTCGACACCTTTGTGAGACTGGTTACCAATGAATTGAGTAAATTATCTTCACATCGTACACATGATAATTTGAATAGGGCACAACGGGAGGCCCTGGAACAACTGAAAAGAATGAAATCAGTGGTTATCAAGCCAGCTGACAAAGGTGGAAATGTGGTATTGTGGCCTGTTGACAAATATGAGAGAGAAGCCTTTAGACAGCTCAATGATGTGTCATGTTATCAAAGATTGGATGGATGCCCTCTAGGTAGTTTTAAAACCCAATTAGATCAAATTCTATTGAAGGCTTTTGAATCCAATATTATACCTAAAACCACACTTGATGGTCTCATTGTTGATAAACCCATTTTAGCAACCCTGTATCTGCTCCCCAAGGTCCACAAAAATCTAGTGGACCCTCCAGGAAGACCGATAGTTTCGGGCAATGGAAGTTTATGTGAAACTGTTTGTCGCTTCATTGACCATTATCTTAAACCCCTTGTTTGTGAATTACCATCGTACATTCGTGATTCCACTGATGTCTTGAATAGGTTAGAGGGGGTTTACATGGGTCATGATGACTTCTTTGTGACATGTGACGTGGAGTCACTTTATACCTCAATTGAACATAAACATGGTATTGAAGCCGCTAGGTTTTATCTAAATGGGACCAACTTGGAATCCGATCTTATCGATCTTTTGATTGTACTATTGGATTTTGTTTTACATCACAATCTGTTCCTTTTCAAGGATCGATATTTTCTGCAAAAGAGGGGGGTGGCAATGGGGGCCACTTGTGCGCCCTCATATGCCAACCTCTTTCTTGGCCGGTGGGAGCAGAATCTTCAGTTGCCTGATGCTGATGATGGAGGCGTCCTGATATGGATGCGCTTCATCGACGACATACTATTTCTCTGGCATGGTGAAAAAGAGAAACTTGACAAGTTTCTTGTGGATCTGAATGTCAACCAGCTCAACATCCGTTTGACTTCCAAAATGAGTCGCACTGATGTTGAGTTTCTTGACATTAGACTCACTAGTGACATAGATGGATCAATTGTCACTGACATTTTCAGGAAAAGTACATCAGTCAATTCTTTCCTTTATGCCAAATCATCTCATCCTCTACAGACACTGAGAGCAGTTCCAACGGGACAATTTTTAAGAGCACGTCGGATATGTTCCACAGAATCAGCCTTTGAGAATCAGGCCGTTGACCTCTCAAACAGGTTTCGTGCTAGAGGTTACAAATCTATGGATATTGAGCAAGGATACATGAGAGCTAAAAAATGGGCAACGAAGTGACCTACTTATACCTAAATTCAAGAAAAAGAACAGTAATGAAGAGGTAAGGTTCATCACTGGATATCATGCCCAATGGAGAGAAATGAAATCGATTTTTGAGAGGTTCTGGCCAATTCTCCATACTGATATGGATTTGAGTGTAGTGCTATCAGATTATCCCCTTATGACTTCACGTAGATCACGTAATCTAAGGGATATATTAGTCAAGAGTCATTATGTAGCTCCTACCTCAGGTTTTATATTCAATTCCAAAGGACCAAAGTGGGGTTCATACCCCTGTGGTGACTGTGGGCATGTTCCCTTATGACTAGATCTCTAGATTTCAGTGACTCTTCTGGGTCAAGACAATATAAGATCTGTCACAACATCACTTGTCGTTCAACTGCTGTGGTTTATTATGCCATTTGTCCATGTCGACTGATATATGTGGGTCTCACTTCTAGAGAACTCCATGTGTGGATCCTTGAACATGTAAGGGACATAAAGGGTGCTATGAAAACTGATGATCCTGAAAAGTTAAGCAAACTTAAACCGATACCTCGTCATTTTCGTGACCATCACCAAGGTAATTGGAGACTTCTCACCTTCAGGGGAATTGATAAGATCTCCCTAGGAAATAGAGGGGGTAATATTCAGAGAATCCTTGCCCAACATGAATGCAAATGGATAGTGAAACTACAAACCGTTTTTCCTAAGGGGCTTAATGAAATGATTAGTTTCGCTCCATTTTTATAAATCTCTAATAGGTGCCAACCTCTGTTATGTTTTATCATTTTGTGTGTAGGGAGGATTTATTATTTAACTTCTGCTTGCTTGTCTTTTCAGAGTGGACTGTATCGGTTATATTGGAGGCGCATGAGGTGCATGGCTATATTGAGGTGTATGGCTGCATCGAAGGCACATTATGGAAGTCATCTTATATGTTTTTGATACAAATGTGGTTTCGTTGTTTACATCATTAGGTTACATTTGCAATATAATGTTTGGTTCTTTAACCTTTCTTCTTTTTGATTCTGTTTCTATGCGATGATCGCATTAGGTAACAATAGCGATATTTCTGTTCATGGTCTGGTATAGGTATCCTTGGAGTGGATTGTTTTTATATCCTGGAATCTCATGGATGCATTACAACATTGATGGATGTTTTGTTCTAACACGCTTTTGATCATCATATGCTTCTTTCTATTCATATGTCTTTTTCACTTTTTCTTTATTATTTTTATTATCCTTCTTGAAGCTACACTATTGTGCTTTAATTGCACTCTTATTATCATATATTATATATTTCTTTCACACTCACATTTTTTTGTGACCTATCTGGTCCGTTCATACATATGTATCTATCTTTATTTCATTTTTGGCCATATGTGCATGCATATGGCCATACATACACATTAGTATTTATGCACGTTTATAATTTGTAATATATAGGATCATTGTGTCTTTATATACATTTACTTTAAATGTGCATTCTTTCATACATTTACTTGTTTGTCATGGATGCATTTAAACCAGTTATGTCACATTCACAATTTATATTATTATTTTTACACATTTTTCTTTCATTCATATATTTTTATCCATCTAACTAATCAGTTATGATGCTTGGTCATATATATATATATATGCTGATATTTCACCCTAAATATCTTTGACTGGTGTGCACAGTGGGCTCCTAGGCATGCATTGGGTCCCCCTCTGTACACTTTGTTCATCTATATTATTGCATGATATGCTGTTGCCTGTATATGATCTATCGGAACCAATGTGTGATTTATGTTATATCCGTACATTTCAAGATGTCTAAATATGCTCTCATCTACAATGTTTTTGCTATTTTGTAATGTAGTAAACATGTATAAATATATTCTAACTGTTAATAGCGCTCCTGTATTCATACCGCTTTCCATTCTTGGATATGGGCAATTGCGGCTGCCTTGCCCTATTCCAAGATGGATGCGGTGGTCTGTGGTTGTTGTGCGCATGCGCGGGGCGGGGGGCCGTTCATCACGTAGTTCACGGCGCAACATGGACTTAGGCTCTGTGCAGTTGCGCACTGCTCACTTCCGGACGCCGTGCACTGCGTGATTGAGGTGCCGCCTCTCCTCGTGCAGGCGCCAGCTGAACATCCTATGGACAAGTAAGTGAGGTACACCGTTCAGCTGTGTACCCCTTATTTAAACCCTCTGATCACACTCTTTCAGCACCCCCTGACGAAGCCAGGTGCGAAACGCGCGTTGGGGTGTTCTGACAGTGTTGTGGCAGTGGAATGGCGCATGGTGGGTCTTTTGGTATGCGTATCTTGAGGTTTTAATGAGTTTGTTCTCTATGACTGTGACTTTACAATTTTTGTGGCCATTCTATAGGCCCTTGTTATGGTGATCATCATCAGTATACATACTTTATAGTCGTTGATATTGTTACACTACCATTGTTTGCCCTGCCTCATATTCAACACTGTCTTCTGTGTACTGTTGTACATTGTTTTTATGGGTGGTAATTTTTAAATTGTCTTGATCAACTGTGCTGTCTGTCCTTAATAAAGTCATTTTGTATATTTTTTCTAAGATACGTTTGATCTTGTCTTATTATAGCATATGGGGATAACTTTTTGGTGTTTCTATGCATTGGGTCCCATATATGCAACTTTATTAATTGATATATGACCTTGAATTTATAGGTATTCTTTTTTTTTGGCTTAAATATGTGTTGATAACTGACTGACACACACCTTCTGCAGCCCATCTGTAACCATGGACGGACTTTGCTTGACAACAGGGGGTGGACAGCGATTACAGGAAGGGAGAAACCTATTGCCAGTAATTTCACACAGACTTTGCATGGATAAAACAACTAAATGTTAACAATAATTAAATTATAAAAGAGATTTAAATAAGCTATACTAAAAGATTACCATACGTTTTTTGAAAAGTTGGTGTCCATTTAAGTTTTAAGTTTCAAAACAATTTTTTTTCCCTAACAGTTGTCCAATTATTTTCCCACATTTCGTTCCCAATTAAAAAAAAAAAAATTTATGATAGATTTAAAAAAATATACCTTTACTTTACTTGCAACTAAGAATTAACTCCAATATTTCCCAAGATTATCAAACTATTCTCTATATTTCTCAATACGTTTTAATTTGGTATATAGATAAACGTGTATATCTTCACCACATTCCAAGAGCCATAATATCTTTCCATTGATGTATCTGTATAATGGCTTTACTCTTTGTGGGACGACTTTTAGTTTTAGGCCTTATTCACACGACAGTGAAAGACGGCCATGTGACGGCCGTTCCTTTAACGGCCGTCACATGGCCGTTTTCAGAACCATGATGTTCTATGGGTGTATTCACACGTGAATAATGGCCATGAAAAAATAGGACATGTCCTATTTTTGGCCGTTTTCACGGCCTAGCGGCCCCCATAAAAATCGTTGGATCAGTTTTTAACGGCTGTCAATACATGTAACAACCATTAAGAATCGACCTGTGACATGGGGATTGGCAAGGGAACTACTAGTTTCCTTGCTATCTATTGGCGACGCGATGACACACACTCACCGATGCAGCACCGAACCTCTTCACGTGTGGTTTCTCGTCTTCCCGGGTTCTGCGAAGGCGACGCATATGAAGTCACCGTGCCACCGTCGCAGATCTCGTGAAGACGAGAGACCACGCATGAAGATGAGCTGCATCGGTGAGTGTCATGGCGTCGCCGCAGATCCCGTGAAGACAGATTTCCATCGGTGAGTATGTAGGGCATTCATGTCGGGCTGTGTAAGTAAAAGGGCTTCAGTTTCCAACCTCCTGTAGTCCCCCACCTCCTGTAGTATTTTGTGAAGTGTTTGGGGATACTAATAGTCAAAAGCATATCATCCGCGAAAGCCATTACTTTAACCTCAAAATTAACCAGGTGAATACCAGAGAAAGTAGAAGTAGAGTAAATGTGATATTATTGTGGATCAACTGCGATGTTGAAAAGTATTAGGGAAAGAGGGCAACCCTGCCTAATCCCCCTAAAAATATCAATGGGTACTGAGTTTGCGCTGTTTATGGTTATTACCGTGGATGTCTGATCATGGGTAAATTGCACAAAATTGAAAAAAAGCTTTCCTGGCCAATAGAGCGCTATAAAGAAAAGCCCAAGACTCGCCTTCTCAAATGCCTTCTCTGCATGAAGACTTAGACGGCTTTTAATACATTGAGAATGGCCATTACGGGGGATTGGTCATGTCCTTCAGACTTTGTAATGCTCTTGCTGTGTTCCAGGAAATTAATGATTGACCCCCTGTACATGTGTGTGGTTGGGTGACTGGACATTATCTAAAATTTCTCCCCTGATCTCCAGTCACACCATTCCTAGGTAAGGACTGTACAGCAATGCTTAAAGAGGACCTGTCCCCAGAAACGTTAACCTGCTGCCATACCTGCATTGATTCCTCCCCCCCCCCTCCCCATGCCCAGGTAGAATCACAGTGCATAATTGATCCTTCACATATGATACAAGTTTCTGATACTCATCTGTGTGGCAGCCTGTTCTACCTATGCACAAAATGAAATGAACCGCCAGTGTCCTGCTGGTCTTCTCCTTCTGTTCCCAGTATCAAATCGTTTGTGGGTCCACGTTTTCATGGATTTTGACCAATCACGGCAGTCAAGACAAGGAATCCAGAGGCAGACATCAGGAGAAGCTAGATACTAAATCCAGCACTTAAGCTGTCCACAGCACCGTTGGGTCAACAAGAAGAGCTAGTGGCTGGGACACAGGAGTCTCGGGGTTTGAATCCTGACACACGTACACAGATATATATCAATATATTTTGTTATATATCTTAAAAAAATAAGTACTTTGCCCTTAAGTTGCTGACGGTAAACAGCCATAATGGAGCACTTTTATTAATTGTTCATTTGTGTCATAAGAACAACATTATACATAATATGCTTGGCACCCTTCTTGGTAAGTTAGAGTTCTTTTCTCTTCCTTACTCCTCTTCAAGTTTGTCTTATATGTAGGTCATTATTTTGCACCACAAAATGATGCTAGTGTATAATAAATTTGATGTAACTATCGTGCCATTGTGAGTTGCTTAGGCACACAATATGAATTATGGCACATCTGAACAAAACTACATATTCCACATCTATTTCCATATATCATTTATCTCCATATCTCATAGTTAAATACTGTTTTCTACATTCTTCATAAACTTAAATTTTCAAATGATCAGAATATTGACATTTTAGACTTGTTTTAAAAATATATATGATGTAATCATATTTACATGTGAACATAACTAGAGATGAGTAAGACTGAAATTCCCCAAGCTTTCAGTAAAAATGTGACTAAATTCACTGTAGGTAGCGGTAAACTCTCTCAATGTATAAGCAACATGCCCATAGTAGTTAATGGGCAAACATATACAAAAAGTGTGTCTATACACTGCGTGGTATACAATTTTAATAGCAGTATTTTGCAGACATATGCAACTATGTAGGCATACAGATGTAGCCATCTTTATCTTAACTTAACGCATTAAATACACAGTGTCAGTAAACCTTTTCTTGACTTTTTCAATGCTTTTCAATTGCTTTTGTTGTGTGATGTCACGCTGCAACAAGTTATCGGAGTCAAGATAGATAAAGATGACTACATCCGCACAATTGCATATTCTCGTCTGTACGTTCAGCTGGACCATTACAGATAGTTTTCATACAGAGAGGTGGGCCCCTATTTGTGATCACTGTATGTACCCCTTGATCTCAAATAGCTCAGCATAGAGAATCCCCCATTTATGTCTGTCTAACAATCCACTAGTAATTGTAATCTACAACAT
Organism: Rhinoderma darwinii; assembly: GCF_050947455.1. Lineage (NCBI taxonomy): Eukaryota > Metazoa > Chordata > Amphibia > Anura > Rhinodermatidae > Rhinoderma > Rhinoderma darwinii. The sequence goes on along the minus strand of NC_134689.1, from coordinate 263,130,979 downwards.
TTCTTAGCTCACTCCCTTCCATACAATCTAATAGACAGTAGGAAGCTACTTTTAAGGTAATAGTGGCCCTCTTACCTACTGGACCCCTGTGTATCTACACCGGTTACACATATGGTATGTTCACCCCTTAGCTTTTTCTGTCTGTTCAATAGAAATAAACTATGATCACTTATTTCACATGTTGGGTGGCCTGGTTTGATTGACTCATTGGAGGAGATGGATTGCTAGACACTAAAAGTTATCATTACTATACGTTTATGATTAATATGTAATTGAAGCATTTTTTTTGATGACCCTATTGATTACAGATGTAGCAAAGCTAATGTCATGTAATACAACTGATTGTGATACTGCTACATCTATACACACATCATCCTATTGAAAAATTTTACTAATTTTTTTTTACATCTTGATTTTTTAAGCTATAGATCATGGGATTTAACCCCTTCCCGCACCTTGACGTTAATGAACGTCAATGTGTGCAGTAACTTCGCGCACCTTGACGTTCACTAACGTCAGTGCTTTGACAGTTAACCGCCGCGCGGCGCTACACCGCAGCGGCGGTTAACTGTGCAGGGTGTCAGCCCTGCTCTCCCTGTTGCCGATCAGCGGCCTGTCGCTGCTGAAATCGGCAATTAACCCCTTCGATGCGGTGGTCGATTGCGATCACCACATTGAAGAGGTTTACAGCGAATCGGCAGCCCCCCACATGTATTTGCGGGGGCTGGCGATCCTTCTCACGGCAACCAGAGGCCAGACAATGACCTCCGGGTTGCCATGTACGGAAGCCTCGGAGGATCAGCCTCCGGCCGGTCCTCCGATGCTTCCTGTCAGTGTGACAGTTACGTCACAATGACAGTTAGAACACATCACACTACGTGTGTAGTGTAATGTGTTCCAGCAGCGATCAGAGCTGCAAGTCTAAGTGTCCCCTAGTGGGACAAGTAAAAAAAGTAAAAAAAAGATAATAAAAATGTTTTGAAAAAGTGTAAAAATAAAAGTTAGAAGTGACATAAATAAAGAATGCTTTTTTTCCTATAATAAGTCTTTTATTTTAGGAAAAAAATTAACACGATAAAAAAAGTACACATATTTGGTATCACCGCGTTCGTAACGACCCCGACTATAAAACTGTAATAATATTTTTCCCGCACGGTGAACACCGCGAAAAAAATAAACGAAAAACAGTGCCCGAATCACAATTTTTTGGTTACCACCCCTCCCAAAATCTACAATAAAAAGTGATCAAAAAGTCGCATGTATGCCAAAATGGTACCAATACAAACTACAACCCGTCCCGCAAAAAACAAGCCCTTACACCGCATTTTTGACTGAAAAATAAAAAAGTTATCGCTCTCAGAATATGGTGACACAAAAAATAATTTATTTTTATAAATAAGTGATTTTATTGCACAAACGCTGCAAAACATCAAAAAGTTATATACATATGGCATCGCCGTAATCGCACCGACCCGCAGAATAAAATATAATGGTAATTTATAGCCCAGGGTGAACGCCATAAAAAAAAAAGAATAAAAAACAGTTTCAGAATTTATGGTTTTTGGTCACCTTGCTTGCCAAAAAATTGAATAAAACGTGATCAAAAAAATTTCTGGTACCCCAAAATGGTACCAATGAAAACTACAGATTGTCCCGCAAAGAATAAACCCTCACACAGCTCCGGTGGAAAAAAACAAACGTTCTGGCTCTCAGAATATGGCGATGCAAAATGTGCAGAGTGTTCCAAAAGCAGATAAGATCGGGCACCATTTATCAGTGCGACACCGGCCACATATCTGCCGATTATTATTTATTTACTGCATTATTATACCCTCTTATTATACCCTGATGTACCCCGCACAGATAACATTTACCCTGATGTACTCCGCACAGATAACATATGCCCCCACATTATAAACTGAAACACCAGTAAAACCCCAAACAGAACTACTACCAAGCTACATCTGCGCCCCAAAAGCCAAATGCCGCTCCCTCCCTTCTGAGCCCTGCAGCGTGCCTAAACACCAGTTTACGCCCATAGATATGGCATCACCATACCCAGGAGAACCCGCTTAATATTTTGAGGTATTCGTCTTCAGTGGCACAAACTGGGCATAACATGTAGTGCACTAAAATGGCATATGAGTGGAAAATTTTAATTTTCACTCTGCACCATCCGCTGCACATTAACCCCTTCACGCACCACGACATAGCATGTTTTAGTGTGGGGGGTGATGTATGGAGCGTCTCACGTGAAAAATAAAGCATTTAAAACGGCAAAATCACTGTTTTTTGGTAACCTTGGCTCTACCTAAAAATGTAATAAAAAGTGCTCAAAAAGTTGTATGTACCAAAAAATGGTACCAATAAAAACGACCGCTCGTCCCTCAATAAATAAGCCCTCATACCGCTCTATTGACTGAAAAATAAAAAAGTTGTGGCTCTTGGAACGCGGGGAGGAAAAAACTAAAAAGGAAAAGAAAAAAATGGATCAGTCCAGAAAGGGTTAATTACTTTCTAATGAAAAACCATTTATGACCACACGTGGGGTATTGCCGTTCTAGGGAGAAATTGCTTTACAAATGTTGGGCAGCATTTTCTCCTTTATCCTTTGTGAAATTGAAAAAATGCAACATTTTAGTGGAAGAAATGTCGATATTCATTTTCACGGCCTAATTCTAATAAATCCTGCAAAAGACGTGTGGGGCCTAAATGCCCACTATATCCCTAGATAGATTCTTTAAGTGGTGTAATTTCCACTTTTGGGGGGTTTCCACTGTTTGGCCTCTCAGGGGCTTTGCAAATGCGACATGGCACCCAAAAACCATTTCAGCTAAATTTGAGCTCCAAAAGCCAAATAGTTCTCCTTCCCTTCCAAGCCTTGCTGTGGGTCCAAACAGCAGTTTATTACCACATATGGCATATTTCCGTAATCGGGAGAAATTGTTTTACAAATGTTGGGGTGCTTTTTCTCCTTTATTCCTTGTAAAAATTAAAAATGGCTACCTTTTTTCAGAAAAAAAGTAGATTTTTACCTTTACAGAATGATTCCAATGAATTCAGCAAAACAACTGTGGGGTCAAAATGCTAACTTTACCCCTAGAAAAATTCCTTGATGAGTGTAGTTTCCAAAATGGGGTCACTTTCCGGGGGTTTCCACTATTTTGTTCCCTCCAGTGCATTTCAAACGCGACACGGCACTGAAAACTATTCCAGCAAAATCAGAATTTCAAAATCCAAATGGTGCTCCTTCCCTTCTGAGTCCTGCTGTGGGTCCAAACAGCAGTTTATTACCACATATGGGGTATTGCTGTAATCGGGAGAAATTGCTTTACATATGTTGGGGTGTTTTTTCTCTTTTATTCCTTGAAAAAATTCAAAATTTCTACGTTTTTTCAGAAAAAAAGTAGATTTTCATCTTCACATACTAATTCAAATAAATTTAGCAAAAAAATTGTGGGTTCAAAATGCTAACTATACCCATAGATAAATTCCTTGAGGGGTGTAGTTTCCAAAATGAGGTCACTTTTGTTTTTTTTTATTGTTTTGGCCCTACAAGACCTCTTCAAACCTGACATGGTACCTAAAATATATGCTAAAAAAAAGGAGGCCCCAAAATCCACTAGCTGCTTCTTTGCTTCTGAGGCCTGTATTTCAGTAAATTAGCGCACTAGGGCCACATGTGGGATATTTCTAAAAACTGCAGAATCTGGGCAATAAATAATAAGTTCCATTTCTCGGGTAAAACCTTCTGTGGTATAGAATTTTTTTTATTACAAATGAATTTTGTAAAAAACAAAATGAAATTTGTAACTTTCACCTCTACTTTGCTTTAAATCCTGTGAAACGTCTAAAGGGTTAAAACACTTTCTGAATGCTGTTTTGAATACTTTGAGGGGTGCAGTTTTCAAAATGGGGTGATTTATGGGGACTTTCTAATATATAAGGCCCTCAAAGCCACTTCAGAACTGAACTGGTCATTGTAAAAATCGCCTTTTGAAATTTTCTTGAAAATATGAGAAATCGCTGCTAAAGTTCTAAGTCTTGTAACGTCCTAGAAAAATAAAAGAATGTTCAAAAAATGATGCCAAACTAAAGTAGACATATGGGGGATGTTAACTAGTGACTATTTTGTGTGGTATTACTATCTGTTTTACAAGCAGATACATTTAAATTTAGAAAAATGCAAATTTGTGCAAATTTTCTTCAAATCTTGGTGTTTTTTACAAATAAATGTTGAATTTATCGACCAAATTTTTTCCCTAACATAAAGTACAATATGTCACGAGAAAACAATCTCAGAATCACTTGGATAGGCAAAAGCATTCCGGAGTTATCACCACATAAAGGGACACATGTCAGATTTGAAAAATCGGCTTCGTCCTGAAGGCCAAAACAGGCTCAGTCCTGAAGGGGTTAACATTGGTATTATTACTGTATAAAACAATGACACCACCCAGTCCTGATCCACTGCATATACAGTAATAACCAGGGTAGCTGGCATAGCAGCTACTATGGGGCCCAACAACTAAAGGAACTCTCTCCACTCAGAGGTGAGATGCAGTTAGTGGTGATGGAAGACTAGAGTAGATAAATAAATGTAGATCACTGGCAGAACAACAAAAGGAGGAAAACACACGTGGACTGAAGATCAAAATAATCATAAGCATTTCCATTGCAACCTGATGATACATGCTGAGCTAGACAACTAATTAATATTGTACAATAAATGGGACAAGTATTATAAGTAATAATAATTTGCATGTGATTAATATTATACTTTGTTTCATCTACCGGACATTTTTAAGCTGCAAGCCGACCTGACTGGGAGAGGGACAAAGTGACCACCAGGAGCCAGGAAAATCCCTGAGGAGGTAAGTATATGGCAGTGGCGGAGAGAGGGGGCCGATGCCATTTCATATAGATCAATCACTTAAGTGAATTTAGTATAAGCCCTTACAGAAGGAGCAGCAAATAGAAAAACGGAGAGGCAGAAGGAGGGAGGGAGGAGAAAGCAGGGGCTCTGCATTTTTATTATGAAGAATATGTGACTCTCTGACAGAATTTGAGCCTCATAGCTGTTAATAATGGCTGCTGTTATTTAGCTATTTCCTTGACACAGCTAAAAAGAGGCAGAAGGGTCATCAGCAGAACAGGCTGAGATAAAAAGAAAACTAGAGGCATTGATAGAACAGAAGAGTTAATTGCATGGCTAAGTTTTGATCGAAGATATGTTCTAAGATTATTGAACTGTCTTATATAATGTTATTGGTTCATCATTTTAAGATTTTGAAAACATAATAGTTAGGCAACTGTGCCAATAGCAAACACCATGGACAATGTTAATGTTAAATAGCAAATATTTTAAATTGTACCAGTGCTTGTTTTACATCTTGATTTCTTAAGCTATAGATCATGGGATTTAACATTGGTATTATTACTGTATAAAACAATGACACCACCCAGTCCTGATCCGCTGCATATGCAGAATTTGGTCGTAAGTACATGAAGAAAACTGGGCAGTAGAATAGAGCAACACAAGTAAAGTGAGAAATACAAGTGGAGAGTGACTTGGTCCTACCACTAGTAGACCGAATTCTAAATATGGCAAATAAAATGTAGGTGTATGAGATGACTATACATAAAAAAGAGCCCACCTCAATAGAACCAGCAACTACATATAAGAAAACTTGGTTAAGATATGTATCTTTACATGACAGTTTTAAGATGGGGTTGATATCACAATAGAAATGGTTAACATAATTAGACCCACAAAATGGTAAGATAAATGCGCAATATGTATGTATGAATGAATTAAGACATCCTGCAATATAGACTGAAAAAATTAGTTGTAAACATGTCCATTTGTTGATAATGATTGTATAATACAATGGTTTACATATAGCTACATATCGGTCATATGCCATCACCGCAAGTAACATTGCTTCAGAACTCGCCAGGTCAATGAAGAAGAACATTTGTATTGCACAAGCAATGATGGAGATTGTCTTATTTCCAGAGAGGATGTTGGACATGATGTTGGGTGTAATAGTTGATGAATACAGGATATCTACAAAGGATAAGTTCATAAGGAAGAAGTACATTGGTGTTTGCAAGCTTGGAGTTATTCTAATCAACACAATGATCATAAGATTGCCCAGCAAAGTTACCATGTAGACTAAAGAGCAAAGCAGAAAGAGAGGCAGCCGAAGGTTTGGGTTGGAGGAGAGACCAGAGAGAATAAATTCTGTCACAAGTGTTTTGTTCCTTTGCTCCATTTCTTTTAGCAAAAATGTTTAGAAAATGCAAGGACTATGCAGAACAATTATGCAACTAGTTTTTCTTTTTCAGCTCCATTGTTCTTGGCATCAAAATCTGTATAATGGGAAAAAAAAAAACACATATCTGATACATAACAGGTGGTCTTATACAAAACAATGGGTGGTTACAATGGGAATCACAAAGGGGAAAAATTAAAATTAACAAGATTATTTCACAATTTTGTCATCACATTTACTGTGCTCTGATGGTTAAGATTGGCTGCTGTGTATAAGCAATAGCTCACCAAAAGTGAATCCATATACTGCTGATTTGCAATCCACTGTCTTTTTTTGGTCATTGTCAGGGAAAGTTGTTGACATACTTGGAAAATTGTTCCTGAGAAACAACAGATGTGTAGCACAGGGTATTCTCCAATCCATTGAAGCATAATATCCAGTCACAGAGCAAACCAGAGATCGCTCTACCATTTATTGGTGAAATATGGCATTGTCATTCAGAAAGCAGCCATCTAAAATATATTGCTTTATAATACAATCTAATTAGTTTGCAACTACGGCTCGGTTTACACGTTGCGGAGGTGTGCAATTTGAGGTTTTGTTTTTTTTTTACCACGTGGCACATTGCCACAAAGTGTGAACGGAGCCCATGAAATATTATTTTATAACAATAGGATAGTGCATACTAACTCAAGGTCTATATTAACAGCTTAACGACTGCCAATACGCCTTTTCACGGCGGCCATTAAGGGAACTTATGCCAGAGCGCTGCCTTTTCACGGCGCTGTGACATAAGCCCAGCACGGGTATCCTGTGCCGACTAAAGCAGGGTGCCGATGGCTTCTATGGCAGCCGGGGGCCTAACAAATGACCCCAGGTCTGCCTGTAGTGGATGCCTGAGGCATGACCTAGCAGGTGGCTGTCAGTTTTACACTCAAAGGCAATAATATGCTGCAATACAGATGTATTGCAGTGTATTATAAAAGTGATCAGAAGACCGCATAGTGAAGTCCCCTAGTGGGACTAAAAATAAAGTTATCAAAAAGTTTAATAAAGTTAATAATAAATAAATAAAAATCCCTAATAAAAGAAATGAAAAACTCACTTTTTCCTTTATAAAATACTTTAATATGAAAAAAATTTATTAAAACATTACACGTTTGGTATCGCTGCGTCCATAACGACCCCACCTATAAAGCTATTACATTATTTAACCCGCATGGTGAACGCCGTAAAAAATAAAATAAAAAACAATGCCAGTGTAGCGACGGGGGTAGGGAAACGAACAAGTGGCCCAAATCTACCCGCCACTCTGTCCCTGCCTACTTGCAACAACCCGCCCTAGGCGACGGGGTACAACTGGGCGGTGGTCCCTACGCTCAGTAAGTGCATGAGACAAACATACAAGGGAACACAAAGCAAAGGGAAAGGGGCAGTTGCCCACGGAAACACAGTGAGCAACCAGAGTGGTGAACGAGCCAACTCAAGCCAGGAGAGCACGAGGTACCAAACGCAGAGAAGGAGAGTAGTCAGTAAGCCAGGGTCAGTATGGAGCAGGATCAAATAGTTAGGAGCTGTAGCTGGGCCAGGAAACCACACGAAAAGAATCACAAGCAAAGGAGGAACAGGAAAGGCAGGTATAAATAGACAGAGGGCGGGAGCTAGCTCCGTCTGGCCAGGATGCGATAGGCTCTCCCACTCCTAAGCCTGCCATCCTGAGTGGTGGAAGATGGAGTCAGTCTCAGAGACGTAGATTCAGGTGCAGACTGATTACCTATGGGAGATAACCCCGAAGCTGTGCCTGGCAGATCCTTTACAGTACCCCCCTTTTAAGAGGGGCCACCGGACCCTCTCTAAGTGGACCTGGTTTACTGGGGAAACGAAGGTGGAACTTCCTGACCAATACCCCAGCGTGAACATCCCGGGCGGGTACCCAAGTCCTCTCCTCAGGCCCGTATCCTCTCCAATGGACCAGGTACTGGAGGGAGCCTTGGACCATCTTGCTGTCCACAATCTTGGCCACCTCGAATTCCACCCCCTCAGGGGTGAGAACGGGAACAGGAGGTTTCCTCGTGGGAGCCAAGGACGGGGAGCAGCGTTTAAGGAGGGAGGCATGAAACACGTTGTGTATACGAAAAGATGGGGGTAACTCCAGCCGGAAGGAGACAGGATTGAGGACTTCAATAACCTTATACGGCCCAATAAACCGGGGAGCAAACTTCTTGGACGGGACCTTAAGACGCAAGTTCCTAGACGATAACCACACCAGATCCCCGACCATAAACAAGGGGTTAGCGGAACATTTTCTATCAGCCTGAGTTTTTTGTACGCTCTGGGACGCCTCTAGGTTCTTCTGAACCTGGGCCCAGACTGTGCACAGTTCCCGATGAACGACCTCTACCTCGGGATTGTTAGAACTACCAGGTGAAACGGAGGAGAACCGTGGATTAAACCCAAAATTACAGAAAAAGGGGGAGACCCCTGACGAGTTACTGACCCGGTTATTAAGGGAAAATTCGGCGAGGGGAATGAATGAGACCCAATCATATTGCCAGTCAGAGATAAAACACCTTAAATATTGTTCTAGAGATTGATTAGTCCTCTCAGTTTGGCCATTGGTTTCAGGATGGAAGGCAGAGGAGAAGGACAGATCAATCTCCAACTTTTTACAGAAAGCTCTCCAAAACAAAGAAACAAATTGTACCCCTCTGTCCGAAACAATATTGACAGGGAACCCATGGAGACACAGGATGTGTTTGACAAACAAGGTAGCTAACGTCTTGGCGTTGGGTAGTTTCTTGAGGGGCACAAAGTGGCACATCTTACTGAAGCGGTCTACTACCACCCACACCACCGACTTGCCTTGGGATGGAGGCAAATCGGTGCTAAAATCCATGGAGATATGTGTCCAAGGTCTCTGGGGAATGGGCAACGAACGTAGTAAGCCCGCTGGTCGGGACCTGGGAGTCTTGGGCCCAGCACAAACCTCACAAGCGGCGACGTAGGCCTTAACGTCTTTAGGCAACCCAGGCCACCAATAGTTTCTGGCAATGAGGTGTTTGGTACCCAGGATGCCTGGATGACCAGATAGTGCGGAGTCATGATTTTCCCTAAGTACCCTTAGCCGGTATTGCAGGGGAACAAACAGCTTGTCCTCAGGAAGGTTCCCGGGAGCTGAACCTTGATCAGCCGCAATTTCAGAGACTAAATCAGAATCAATAGAAGAAATGATTATACCGGGAGGCAAAATACAAGCAGGATCTTCCTCCAAAGGAGGGCTGGCCATGAAGCTACGCGACAGTGCATCGGCCTTAATATTTTTAGACCCAGCCCTATAGGTAATTAAAAAGTTGAATCTGGTAAAAAATAGCGCCCATCGAGCTTGTCTCGGGTTTAGCCTCCGGGCAGATTCTAGGAAAACCAGATTCTTGTGGTCGGTAAGGACCGTTACCTGGTGCCTAGCCCCCTCCAGGAAGTGGCGTCACTCTTGAAATGCCCATTTAATGGCTAAGAGTTCGCGGTTGCCAATATCATAGTTACTCTCAGTGGGTGAAAACATCCTGGAGAAGTAGGCACAGGGGAAGAGATGGGTGAGGGACCTGGTACCCTGGGACAAGACAGCCCCCACTCCCACCTCGGATGCGTCAACTTCCACGATAAATGGCTCCATTTGGTTGGGCTGAGTCAGCACCGGGGCCGAGATAAAGCACTTCTTAAGGACCTCAAAAGCCTGGACAGCCTCAGGAGGCCAGTGGAGGAGATCAGCACCTTTGCGAGTGAGGTCCGTAAGAGGCTTAGCGATGACCGAGAAGTTAGCAATAAATCTCCTGTAATAATTAGCGAACCCCAAAAAACACTGTAACGCCTTCAGGGAGGCAAGTTGGACCCATTCCGCCACAGCCTGAACCTTGGCGGGGTCCATGCGGAATTCATGAGGAGTGAGGATTTGACCCAAAAATGGTATCTCCTGTACCCCAAACACACATTTTTCAGTTTTTGCAAACAGTTTGTTTACCGAAGGACCTGGAGCACCTTCCTGACATGCTCAATGTGGGAGGACCAGTCCTTGGAAAATACCAGTATGTCATCAAGGTACACTACAAGAAATATCCCCAGGTAATCTCTCAAAATCTCATTTATGAAATTCTGGAAGACCGCAGGGGCATTACACAACCCAAAGGGCATGACGAGGTATTCAAAATGGCCTTCGGGCGTGTTAAACGCAGTCTTCCACTCATCCCCCTCTTTGATGCGAATAAGGTTATACGCCCCCCGTAGATCAAACTTAGAGAACCATTGGGCCCCCTGAACCTGATTAAAGAGATCAGGAATCAAAGGAAGGGGATAATGGTTCCTTACAGTGACCTTATTCAGGTTACGGTAGTCAATGCATGGCCTAAGACCACCATCCTTCTTCCCTACGAAGAAGAAGCCAGCACCTACCAGAGAAGTAGAGGGGCGAATGTAACCCTTGGCCAGGCATTCCTGGATATACTCTCTCATGGCTTCACGTTCGGGACAAGAAAGATTAAATATCCTACCCTTAGGAAGCTTAGCTCCTGGTACCAATTCGATAGCGCAATCGTATTCTCTATGAGGAGGTAAAACTTCGGAGGCCTCCTTAGAGAAAACATCAGCGAAGTCCTGAACAAACTCAGGTAGCGTGTTCACCTCCTCAGGGGGAGAAATAGAATTAACAGAAAAACATGACGTCAAACATTCATTACCCCATTTGGTCAGCTCCCCAGTATTCCACTCAAACGTGGGATTATGCAACTGCAACCAGGGAAGGCCTAAAACCAAATCGGACGATAATCCCTGCATCAACAGTACAGAGCATTGCTCCAAATGCATGGAGCCAACAAGGAGTTCAAAAACAGGGGTATGCTGTGTAAAATAACCATTAGCAAGAGGAGTGGAGTCGATACCCACTACCGGGACAGGTTTAGGCAAATCAATCAAAGGTATAGCAAGAGACATAGCAAATTCCACAGACATGATATTAGCAGAGGACCCTGAATCCACGAAGGCACTGCCGGTAGCAGACCTACCACCAAAAGAGACCTGAAAGGGAAGCAAGATCTTATTACGTTTCATATTTACGGGAAATACCTGTGCGCCCAAGTGACCTCCCCGATGATCACTTAGGCGCGGAAGTTCTCCGGCTGCATTCTTACGCTTAGGACAGTTGTTCACTTGATGCTTGTCATCCCCACAGTAGAAGCAGAGACCATTCTTCCTGCGGAAATCTCTACGTTGTTGGGGGGACACGGAGGCCCCGAGTTGCATAGGTACCTCTGAGTCTTCCGGGGAGGAACGAAGCAACGGAACCTCGGGAGGCATCATGGGGGAGTCGGAGGAGAAAACACATAAACGTTCACGTTGTCGTTCCCTGAGACGTCGGTCAAGTCGTACCGCTAAAGCCATAACCTGGTCTAGGGAGTCAGAAGAGGGATAGCTAACTAGCAGGTCTTTCAGGGCATTCGACAGACCCAACCTAAACTGGCACCTTAAGGCAGGGTCATTCCACCGAGAAGCTACGCACCACTTCCTAAAGTCAGAACAATACTCCTCAACAGGTTTCTTAAGGTCACCAGCTGACTCTCGGCAAAGGCAGTCCTGTCAGTCTCGCCATAAATGAGTCCGAGAGCAGAAAAGAAACGATCAACGGAGGAAAGTTCAGGGGCGTCAGGAGCCAAGGAGAAGGCCCACTCTTGGGGCCCTTCCTGGAGCTGGGACATAATTATACCCACCGGCTGGTTCTCAGAACCTGAGGAATGAGGCTTTAAGCGAAAGTAAAGCCTACAACTCTCCCGAAAGGAGAGAAAAGCCCTCCGGTCCCCTGAGAACCGGTCGGGCAACTTGAGGTGGGGTTCAGGAGGTGAGGTGAGGGGAACTATCAAGGTAGCATCAGGCTGGTTGACCCTCTGAGCCAGGGCCTGGACCTGTAGGGAGAGACCCTGCATTTGCTGAGCCAGGGTCTCAAGGGGGTCCATAGTGGTGTCAGGGACCAGGGTAGACTAGGTATGGGCTTGTGATTATGTAGCGACGGGGGTAGGGAAACGAACAAGTGAGCCCTAATCTACCCGCCACTCTGTCCCTGCCTACTTACAACGACCCGCCCTAGGCGACGGGGTACAACTGGGCAGCGATCCCTACGCTCAGTAAGTGCACGAGACAAACATACAAGGGAATACAAAGCAAAGGGAAAGGGGCAGTTGCCCACGGAAACACCGTGAGCAACCAGAGTGGTGAACGAGCCAAGTCAAACCAGGAGAGCACGAGGTACCAAACGCAGAGAACGAGAGTAGTCAGTAAGCCAGGGTCAGTATGGAGCAGGATCAAATAGTTAGGAGCTGTAGCTGGGCCAGGAAACCACACGAAAAGAATCACAAGCAAAGGAGGAACAGGAAAGGCAGGTATAAATAGACAGAGGGCGGGAGCTAGCTACGTCTGGCCAGGCTGCGATAGGCTCTACCACTCCTAAGCCTGCCATCCTGAGTGGTGGAAGATGGAGTCAGTCTCAGAGACGTAGATTCAGGTGCAGACTGATTACCTATGGGAGTTAACCCCGAAGCTGTGCCTGGCAGATCCTTTACAGCCAGAATTTAGGTTTTCCGTTCATCCTGCCTTCAAAAATATTTGATAAAGAGTGATCAAAGAGTCGCATGTATTCCAAAATTGTACTAATAAAAACTAGAAGTTGTCCCGCAAAAAACGAGCCTTCATATATCTGCATCGGCATAAAAATAAGACAATTATGGCTATTAAAACTTGGCAACACAAAAACAAATAATTTTGAAAAAAAAGTGTTTCTACAGTGTAAAAGTAGTAAAACATACAAAATCTATATAAATTTGGTATTGCCACAATCGTAATGACCTACTGAATAAAGTTATGTTATTTATACCACACAGTAAACGGCGTAAATCTAAGACGCAAAAAGTTAATAAAGGTTAATCAATAAACGATATGTACCCAGAAATGGTGCTATTAAAAAAATACAATTTGTCCTACAAAAAACAAGGCCTTATACAGCTATGTCGATGCAAAAATAAAAAAGCTATAGCTCTTGGAACGCGACGATGGAAAAACTTAAAAAATAGCTTGGTCATTAAGGGCTAAAATAGGCTGGCCATTAAGGGGTTAAAACCCACTGAAAGACAGCAAGATCAACACCTGCCTCCAAGTGATCAGGCAGATTCATGTTTTACAGAGTTGTGATGTGCCTATCTGCAGTGCGTGCAGTATTAATACCATAATAATGCCACTGGTTCACAGCAGATGCATTATAAAATTGGAGAATTTTAAGTTACCAGTATTTCTCCAGGGACAAGCAATTGATAATTTAGAATGTCCCCATTGACATTGATGGTGGTCCCAGCTACTTCAGATGCCAGTTGTGATGATTTTTTCTTCATGGTATAATTTGATTTGTACAATCAAAATAACAAACATCTTGACTAAATTATTATTGACTTGATTTCATATTTAGAGTCCAGTGCTGAGCTGTGGTGAACACCACTATTTATGTATAGATAGCTGTGAAATTCATACCTGGAATGATGATGTATCAAACACACAAATATATCTTCAGCGATGGGCCATCATCTATGTCATATGAACTAGAGCAACAAATAAACCAATACTTTTTAATAAGTGCGTTGGTTACATCACCGGACTAAACACTTTTGCACATTTACATTAGATTCAGGCAGCAATCTATCGCATGTATGAAGCGACACGGCGTCATTGAGTATGATATATTCAAGTCCATTTATTGGTGTGACTATGTTACTTTTATAAGGCAATTCTCATGACATGGTCTTTGGAGAAAAGCAATTTTGCAGCAACATGGCCCCATAAGGATTTATTTTAAATTATAATTCCTAGGTGTACAATTATGGTTAATTTTTTGTTTTGTTTCATTCATATTTTCATGATCTAATTAATACTTATAGTTACAGTTAGAGATGAGCGAACTTATGAAAAGTTTGGTTCGGCTAGTTCGCAGAATTTCACGAAAAAGTTCGATTCGGACCGAACTAGTTCTGACCGAACCTGTAATTTCCGTGCGCCGAGCATGGTACTGTCCAGGGTGCTGATAGAGTTAATGGGCTGCACTAACTCTTTCAGCAACCTTGACAGTACATGCTCGGCGCGCGGAAAATACAATTTTAATGTAATAAAAATAAATAAATAATACGTTCATTCTTCGATTCCTACTGTCCCGCCTCCAGCGATGACGTTTCATCCATGTCGCCGCTGCAGCCAATCACAGGCTGTAGTGGCGGTCACGCACGTCAGGATGACGTCAGAAGGCCGGCCTCCAGGGATGATGCTTCATCCCACGTGACCGCCTCTGCAGCCAATCACAGGCTGCAGCGGCCTCTGCAGCCAATCACATGCTGCACCGGCCTCTGCAGCCAATCACACGCTCCTCTCCTGAAATACTCTGTGCTGCCTTAAACTCTGTGGACAGGTCAGGATCCTGTCTCTTTTAAATGCTGCTGGGGAACCCGCTCGATCCACTATATAAGGCTGCGCTACAGTGCAGCATTTAAAAGAAACAGGATCCTGATCTGTCTACAGAGTTTAAGGCAGCACAGAGTATTTCAGGAGATGAGCGTGCAGATTCAGTGCTGCTGTGAACTCTGCTCTTACCATTACGTAGCTCTCAGTCTGTTACCTCTCCTCCACTCCCGTCCTCAATAACACCTTCACATGATTGGCAAGTCACCACCCCGCACAAGATCCGCACGCTCGTATCCTGAAATACTCTGTGCTGCTGTGAACTCTGCTCTTACCATTACATGGTGACTTGCCAATCATGTGAAGGTGTTATTGAGGACAGGAGTGGAGGAGAGGTAACAGACTGAGAGCTACGTAATGGTAAGAGCAGAGTTCACAGCAGCACTGAATCTGCACGCTCATCTCCTGAAATACTCTGTGCTGCCTTAAACTCTGTGGACAGGTCAGGATCCTGTGTCTTTTAAATGCTGCACTGTAGCGCAGCCTTATATAGTGGATCGAGCGGGTTCCCTAGCAGCATTTAAAAGAAACAGGATCCTGACCTGTCCACAGAGTTTAAGGCAGCACAGAGTATTTCAGGAGATGAGCACGGACGGCCACGGGCAGCCGGTTGTTTTTCCGAGCCGTGCTCCCATTATAAAGCATTATAAAGTATTGGAGCACGGCCCGTAAAATAAAAAAATAGAACATGCTCTATCTTTTTAACGGCACGGGCACCTTCCCTTGAGAAAATGGGAAGGTACCCGTGGCTAACAGAAGTCTATGGGCCCGCTATTTCGGGCCGTAATTACGACCCGTAATAACGGGTGTTTTTACGGTCGTGTGCATGAGGCCCCGTAATGACGGGTGGCTACATGTGTGCACCCGTTGCTAGGCGACGTCAGTAAATAGTCACTGTCCAGGGTGCTGAAAGAGTTAACTGATCAGCAGTAACTGTTTCAGCACCCTGGACAGTGAATTCCGATCAGAATATACATCAACCTGTAAAAAAAAAAGACGTTCATACTTACCGAGAACTTTCTGCTTCCTCCAGTCCGGTCTCCTGGCCGTTGCCTTGGTGACGCGTCCCTCTCGACATCCGGCCCGACATTCCTGGATGACGATACAGCCCACGTGACCGCTGCAGCCAATCACAGGCTGCCGCGGCCTCTGCAGCCAATCACAGGCTGCCGCGTCAGAAAAGAAGGTCGGACTGGAGGAAGAAGAGGGACTCGTCACCAAGACAGCGACCGGGTACGTATGAAATGCTTTTTATTTTATTTTTAATCAGCAGCCTCTTTTCTCTATCAGTGATTGATAGAGACAAGTGGCTGCCGATTTGTATAATATTTTTGACCGGGTTCGGTCAAAACGGGTTCGGCCGAACCCGGTGAAGTTCGGATTCGCTGCGAACCAAACTTTTCCCGATGTTCGGACCGAAACCGTGTTCGGTTATCCCGGTTCGCTCATCTCTATCCATAAGGAAGAAGTACATTGGTGTTTGCAAGCCTGGAGTTATTCAAATCAACACAATGATCATAGGATTGCCCAGCAGAGTTACCATGTAGACTAAAGAGCAGAGCAGAAAGAGAGGCAGCCGAAGGTTTGGGTTGGAGAAGAGATCAGAGAGAATAAATTCTGTCACAAGTGTTTTATTCCTCATGGTATTGTATAGGTTCAGTGAGTCACTTTAAAATACAAGTGATTGAGTGAACATTCCTTGTTTTAAAAACATGAATTGTTTTTTCCATTTGAATTATATTTAAGTACACCAAAACAGTGGAAACCTTCCTTCAATGTAGATGAAGCATTGTACATTAGCTACAATCACTAAGTTTATACAGCATTTGTTTTGGACCTCTTGAGATATACAATCTAATAACAGCATAGTTTCATAGGGATTTATCATTTTTAATAATGAATAAGCAGAGACCTTGCCACCTCATCGTGCCTATGATTGTCCGTTCAACTTGATTCCTGATTCATCCCCTCCTTGCGGTAGAGTATACCCGCTCTCCCTGCCAGAGACTCAGTCTATGTCGACCTGTATTAAGGAGAATCTGGAGAGGGACTTCATTCGTAAATCCTCATACCCGGCCGGAGCTGGGTTCTGCTTTGTCAAGAAGGAGGATGGATCCCTCCGTCCCTGCATTGACTACCGAGGCCTCAATCGGATCACGGTGAAGAACAGGTACCCTTTGCCTTTAATTTCGGAACTGTTCGATCGCATACGGGGCAAATTTGTTTTCTAAACTGGACTTGCGGGGGGCCTACAACCTGATTTCGGATTTCGTGATGGGCACTATGAATACCTAGTGATGCCCTAGGCCTGTGTAACGCCCCCGCGTTGTTTCAAGAATTCATCAATGACATTTTTCGTGATCTCCTCTATTTCCGTGTTGTGGTGTAACTCGATGACATTTTGATTTTTTCCCCGGATCCAGTAACTCATCAGAGTCATGTCCGCCAGGTGTTGCTACGTTTCAGGGAGAATCATCTTTACGCCAAGCTGGTGAAGTGCATGTTTGAAAAAAAGATCTCTTCCCTTTCTGGGCTACATCATCTCCGATCAGGGCCTCAAAATGGACCCTGAGAAGGTAAAGGCTGTCCTGGAGTGGCCACGTCCCCAAAGCTTAAGGGCCATACAACGCTTCCTGGGATTCGCCAACTTCTACCGGGTGTTCATCCCCAACTTCTTATCATTGACAGCCCCCATCTCTTCCCTCACAAGAAAGGGTATGAATGCCAAAATGTGGACTCCGGAGGATAAAGCCGCATTTGAGACCTTGAAAAAAGCCTACACGTCAGCCTCTATTCTTCACCACCCTAATGTGTCCCTACAGTTTTCTTTAGAGGTGGACGCTTCCTCTGTTGGTGCAGGTGCACTGTTGTTCCAGAGACGTTCTAAAGGCAAGACTGTGGTATGTGGCTACTATTCTAAAGTGTTTTCTTTCGCAGAGTGCAACTACTCGATTGGGGATCGGGAGTTACTGGCCATCAAGCTGGCCCGGCAGGAGCTGAGACACCTAGTGGAAGGCGCAGTCCATCCTATACTGGTCTTCATGGATCACAAGAATCTGACCTATTTACAGAGAGCTCAACGGTTGAATCCTCGTCAAGCCAGGTGGTCATTATTCTTTGCTCGATTCCGGTTCGAACTCCACTACCGACCTGCCGACAAGAATGTGAGGGCCGATGCCTTGTCTTGGTCATTCGAAACAGAGGACACTGTGGAGTCTTCAAGAATATTATTGATCCTTCCTGCATTTTCTCTGTGAACCCTCTGCAGGTTAGAGTCATTCCTCCAGGAAGAACTTTTGTACGTCTGGCAGACAGAGGAAGAATCCTTCGCTGGGGTCACAGCTCCAAGCTGGCAGATCACGCGGGGACTCGTAAGTTCTGGTGGCCCACGCTGCCCAAGGGCGTCAGGGACTTCGTCTCCCCATGCACGGTATGCGCAGCTAATAAAATTGCCCACTCCAGACCAGCTGGTCTGCTCCCACCACTGCCTGTGCCCGATGCCCCCTGGCAGCATGTTGCAATGGACTTTGTTACGGATTTCCCTCTCTCTGCGGGTTGCAGTGTGATCTGGGTGGTGGTTGATCGATTCTCTAAAATGGCTCATTTTGTTCCCCTGACTGGCCTGCCTTCTGCTGCTAGACTGGCTGACCTCTTCATACAACACATCTTCCGTATGCACGGCTTGCCTCCTGCATATTGTTTCAGATCGAGGGGTCCAGTTCACTTCAAATTTTTGGAGAGCACTCTGCGGTCTCCTTGGTGTAAAGTTGGATTTCTCTTTGGCCTATTATCCCCAGTCCAATGGGCAAATCGAGAGGATTAACCAAATAATGGAGAACTATCTGCGGCACTTTGTTTCCAGACGACATGATGACTGGGTGCAGCTGCTCCCGTTGGCAGAATTTTCCTATAATAACCATGCTAGTGAGTCCACCACCCCCAGCCCGTTCTTCATGGTCTACGGCCAACATCCTCGAATACCTCTTCCTGTCTCCACTATGTCCCAGGTGCCTGCAGCTGACTCGACCTTCAGGGACTTTGTGAAAATATGGCAACAGACCCGATCTTCTATTCTGCTGGCGGTGGATCGCATGAAGAGAAAAACAGATACTAGAACATGGGATCCTCCTCAGTTTCTTCCTGGTTCGAGAGTCAGGTTGTCCTCTAAGAATATCCGGCTGAGGGTGCCGTCCTGCAAATTCGCTCCCAGGCTCCTCGGACCCTTGGAGATCCTGCTACAAATTAACCCAGAATCGTACAAGCTGCAGCTGACTCCTACACTCAAGATCCCTAACTCCTTCCATGTCTCCTTGCTGAAGCCCGTGGTCCTAAACCGCTACTCTAGGACTCCTAGTTCCGCAGTGGCTCCTAGCGGTTCGTCAGGGACTTTCGAGGTAAGGGAGATTCTAGCCAGCAAGAAGGTGGGAGGACGGACGTTTAATTTGGTGGATTGGAGAGGATTCGGCCCAGAAGAGAGGTCTTGGGATCCAGAGGAGCGGTCTGTCGTTCTAACTTACCCCTTGATGACCGCGGCCATGGACGTCCTGCTGCTGTGCGGCGTCGTCCCCCTGTAAGGCGCCGGCACTCACTTCTGGGTATTGAGCCTGTCTCCCGGAGGGTGCGCACGCACGCTCTTGCCCGTTCTTAAAGGGCCAGCGCGCACACCTGAAAATCATCATCAACTCCTGGACTATAAAGAGGGTCACCGCCCTTATTATCCTCGCCTGAGCCTTGTTGTTGTTTCCATTAGTCTGTCTTGCAAATGGTCTCCTAAGTGTCTTCCAGCTTCCCAGTGTTGCCTGTACCGGTATCCTGTTTCCTGTTCTATCTGTAACATCCTGGCCTACTGCCATGCTGAGCTGTTGTCGTGTTGTGCTGCATCTCCATGCCTGTTCTACTACTCCACACCTGACGTCTACCTGCTGCCTGGTCCCAGCCGAGCCTCCCTTGCTACTGTCTACATTGCCTCAGACTCCCTTTTTTTGACTATAGACTCTGTACCATACCTGTTTGGCCAGCTGCCATCCCGCAATGTGGTACGGCTCAGTGAGTCGACACCCCGCCTCGTGACACTGGCATATCAGCTACTATGGCGCTCAACAACTAAGGGAACCCCCTCCACTCAGAGGTGAGATGCAGTTAGTGGTGATAGAAGACTAGAGTAGGAAAATGAATGCAGATCACTGGTAGAACAACAAGAAGAGGAAAAGACACGTGGAGTGAGATCAAAATAATCGTAAGCATTCCCACTGCAACCTGATGATACATGCGGAGTTAGTCAACTAAACATTTTTTTCTTTCTCATATTGTACAATAAATGAGACAAATATTTATTATAAGCAATAATTATTTGCATATGATTGATATCACACTTTATTCCATTTACCTGACATTTTTAAGCCGCACATCTTCTTGCCTTGATCTTCAATCCCGTATTTGTATGTCAGAGCTCAAATGGAACCTTTCCAGCACTGTGAACTTGGCTAAACGCTCTTAACAAGCAGCACATTATTCCACAATCAATAGAAATTCCACATAAATGAGAAAAAAAAAAGCTATTTCTATGGCTTTGGGGCTCCAGCAAACCCCAGTAAGGGACAACGGGGGAGATTTATTCAGACTGGCTTTTCATACACAAATCTTAATAAGAAACAAGCTGTAGTAAAACCTCTTAACAACTTTGCGGCATCTTAGGGTGTACATGCATCACTGAATGTAATCCAGGAGCTGGCATATACTTCCGCTATAATTTACGCCAGTTGGTGTAAACTATAGTAAATTCAGTGTGCCGTGGATGGGCAAGCCCACTAACATTAAGCTCTGTCCACTTTTTGAAAAGTGGTAAGAGCGTCGAAAACAGGCCGAAAGTCACAATTTTTAGGCCATTTGCGACCTTTCTATGCCAGAAAACTGGTGTAAAAACCTTGTTAAATTCCTCCAATATTTCAAAATGGGGAAAACTTGTAACAGTGCATCAACATCTCATCCAGGAAGTCTCAAAAGAATCAAGAAGAACATGCAGGGAAGGGGCGTGGTTTCGATGTTGGAGAGAGCGGACGTGACGTGCAGGAGCTCCGGAAAGCTTGATATCATCAGCCGCCATCCGCTATCCCAACACACCTGACGGCGATAGTTCTTGTCCAGTCGAGCTCCCTGCATCGAGAGGAACAGACTGACACCTCGGGTGGACGACTTTGGACAGTGGGAGCAAGACGGCCTAGCCGGAGACGTCATCCCCGCCCTTGAGTTTGGAACGGCGAACCGCCGTTCACAGCTGCAGCGCAGGAACACCCGGTGAGTGGCAGACCCGGGCCCCACTCCCCATCACCTCTCCCCCGGCGGCTACAATCATCCGGGAATCCGTGGGAAGGTCGGAGCAGTGCGCACTGGACGAAGGCCTCAACCCTCGGCCTAGATTTTGGAACGGCAGGCCCCGGCGGCACACGTGGAGACGCGCCCAACCTCTGCCAGAAACCAGGTAGGAGGAAAGGCCCCTTCACGGAACCCAGCTTCCACACCAGCCGTTGTCCCCCTGAGCCCATTTGTGCTGCACAAGACCGGCGGCCTAGTTAGAGCACCAGATCCCTGGACTAGATTTCGGCGGCCCCACTACACTGGCCGGCTGCTCTGGTCCCCTGAATTGGACGAGAGGCCCCTCCGGTCTCTGAGGCCCAGGCTGCTGAGACACCACCTTGGCCTACTCAGCCTTACAGTCCCGGCCCGACGCACCAGGGGTCCCAAGCAACTACCCCCTATAATACACCAGGGGCGAATTTGCACCCTCTCACGGTCCCACATACGCTGCTGGACTGCATCATCTCCTAGCTACTGGGGATCCCTCCTATTGCCTACACCGTTGACTGCGGTGATTTGACCGAAAGGATCTTACCGCTACATATCTACTGAATCTGTGTTGTCTGATGTGAGCGACCTGCTACCTCCTCATACCCGGCCCTCTCGGATATTTAGATAACGCAAGATGGTGAAAATTGGTCCAGCTAAACAAGGAGATCCTCCTACTACTCCCAAGCAAAAAAAAACCCAACCGGAAATGGATAAGTTCCTGAAAAGACGCTCCCCCCAGAGGCCTACATCTTCTGCTAAAAGGTCGTTATCATCTAATGACCACCGAGATGTTTCAGACGCGGACAGTCTCCAAGGGGATGAAGTGTCACCTGACCCGTCATCCATGGTCTCCATCTCCACTAAAGGCCTGCAAAAGATTATAGAAAAGGCCCTACAGCCGATAATGCGTGAACTTGCCGATATTAAACAGGAGGTCCACCACATTGGAGGTAGAGTTGAGCGACTTGAAGAAACCCAAAATGCCTTACTCACTCATGGAGATGCGACCTCCTCAGCACTGCAGGCATGTCAAAATCACCTGAACTCTCTCCACACTTACCTGGAAGATCAGGACAATAGGGGACGACGCAATAACCTTCGGATTAGGGGAATGCCGGAAAACTTCCCCCCACATGAGACCATGTCTATAACCAAGAAAATTCTGGAATTTGTACTCAGCCCAGATTCCCCTCCTGACATACAAATTGAGAGAGCTCACAGGGCTCTACGCCCGAAACCCAAGGAAGGGGAACCACCGAGGGATATTGTGTGCAAGCTATTGTCCTTTCCTATTAAAGAAGCGGTGCTACGCAAGACACGCGACATGCCTGACCTTCGGTTTGAGGGACATAAATTGTCTTTCTATCAAGATATTTCCCCGACTACCCTATCCAAACGTAGGTCTCTGGGGGTGGTCACAGACCGTCTTCGATCCCTAAAAATACGATATAAGTGGCTTTTCCCGTTTGGAATCTCCTATCACTACCAAGGACGGTTGTTTATTGTCCGTTCGGTGGAAGATCTAGAAAATGCTTGCTCTCCATTGGACCTGGACCATGCCACCATCCCCTTCTGGCAGCCTTATACAGATGTTGCTTCTCTCCCATCTTTGCCTAGGCCGGAGGTCTGGCAGAATCCCAGACCTCGTCCGTCTAAGAAGAGACCAGCAAATAACCCTCCGTAATAACATGGCGGCCCTGCTTAGGAATATGTCCTTTTTTTTTTTTCTCTCTCATGTGCATATTTTTTACATCTGTCTAATGATATGCTCGAGTACGGGTTAGATGTCTTAACTTTATCTCCTTATGTGGATTAATAGCCGTGCTTTAAATTTGCCTAGTTTATTCTTGCCTAAATTATTTGGGGCCGGGGTGACAGGGGTTCACGGGTGCACTCTTTTACTCACTCGTTCGCGCCTCTCATCGCCGCCACGCCTCTCTACTAGTCAGTGTTTTGCTGACTACTACCACACTGTTGATCAGTGCACACATCTTAACTGCAAAAGTTGATAACAGTTCATTTCTTAGTGTTCTCTTTTCTGTATTTTTTTATTTATTTTTCCCCTAACATCTCTTTCTTTCTCTCCGTACTGGTACCTCCATGTCGCGTATACAGATTACGACATGGAACGTCAAGGGATTCAACTCCCCCTCTAATCGCTCTCAGGTCCTACACTCCCTTAAGAAAATGGACTCGTCTATTCTGCTGCTCCAGGAAACCCACTTTTTGAAAGGTAAAGTCCCGAATCTCCCAAAATCACCCTACACTACTTGGTTTCATTCATGCAATGATAGTGGCAAACGTAATGGGGTTAGTATAGCAATGAGGTCTGACATCCCCTTTGAATTTGTCTCCCAGATTGCAGATGACACGGGCCGCTTTCTCTTTTTAAAAGGCAAAGTGGCGAACACTATGATGACTATTGGTAACATATACGCTCCGAACTTGGGGCAGATAGCGTGGCTGTCTGAGACTCTAGACAAGTTTTCTCAGTTCTCTGAGGGTCTGACGCTTCTGGGAGGGGACTTCAACATTGCACTTGAACCCTTGTTGGATTCCTCCACGGGAACCTCAGTCCATAGCTACCCAGCTTTGCGGAAAATCCGCAGACTCCTCACATCTTTAAGATTGCTGGATGTGTGGAGATCCTTTCACCCCACGGCTAGAGACTATACTTTCTACTCCCACCCTCACCACTCCTACCAACGAATAGATTACCTGTTTATCTCGGACAGCCTGCTCCCGTTAGTGGATTCACCCTCTATAGGTAACATTCTCCTGTCAGATCATGCCCCTATGTCCATGTTCGTCAACATACACACTCTTAAACCTAGGCAATACAATTGGAGACTTAACGAAACTCTCCTCTATTCGCCACACAATAAGCAGAGGGTCGAGATAGCCCTGAAGTCTTACTTTGTGGAGAATGATACGCAAAATGTCTCTGCTAGCACTATCTGGGAAGCACATAAGCCAGTGATCAGGGGAATACTCATTAGCATGGGTTCCTTCGTGAAGAGAGAGAGGAACAAGGAGATTGACGACCTTCTCTCCAAAATATCTGATCTTGAAAGCCAGCATAAGCGGTCCGCGGCTCAAGGGGTTCTCCCCTCGCTTATTTTATCCAGAGAAAAACTCAAGCAATGTTTGAATCTGCGCACAGCAAAGGCATATACTTATGCCTTGCACAAACACTACATGCATGGGGATAAGGGGAGCAAACTCATGGCCTTTTTAGCTAAAAAGAGAAGACAACAGAATTATATCCCCAAAATCAGGACCCCATCGGGAACTGTACTTGAGGACACCAATGAGATTGCAGCTGAGTTTTGCTCTTTCTATCAAGCACTGTATGACCTACGCTCTGGGGAGACTCCCAGGGAACTTGCGGACAGAAGTAAGCTAATTGATTCTTTCCTAGATTCCCTCTCTCTTCGATCCTTAACTACGCCGCAAAAAAAACGATTAGAATCTCCCTTTACACTTCAAGAACTCCAAGAGGCACTCTCCAGCATGCCATCTAGTAAGTCCCCTGGCCCTGATGGTCTCCCGGCCTCCTACTATAAACAATTTGGAGGGGTCTTGCTGCCATTCTTTCTCAGGGTATGTAATTCACTCAACGCCTCTCAGCATCTCTCTCCCTCAGCACTTGAAGCGCATATTTCGGTGATACCAAAAGAGGGTAAAGACCCCTCAGTGTGTGGTAGTTATCGCCCTATATCACTTCTAAATGTGGACATTAAATTATATGCCAAACTCATAGCCAATAGGATGCAATCTTTACTCCCGTTCCTGATTGACCCAGAGCAGACAGGGTTTGTTAAGGGACGAGAGGGTAAACATAACACTACACGGGTTCTCCATCTGATGCAGTACACCAGGGCAAGAAATATCCCTTTGGTCCTGCTATCAACGGATGCGGAGAAAGCCTTTGACCGGGTGGACTGAATCTTTATGGTAAAGGCGCTCTCCCATTTTGGATTCCCACAAACTTTTATCCACAAAATATTAGCTTTATATGCTTCCCCACAGGCTAAAGTTAGAATAAATGGTCATCTCTCCAACCCTATCCAGATCAAGAATGGTACGAGACAGGGGTGTCCTCTCTCCCCCCTCCTTTTCATCCTCACTATTGAGACTTTGATTCAGAGTCTGCGTCAGGAACCGCTTCTGTCGGGGGTCTCGATTGGAGACAGAGTGCACTGCACAGCCGCGTTCGCGGATGATTTGCTGGTTTTTATCACAAATCCCTCCACAGCCCTACCCAGACTTCAGGAGTTGTTTACCCGCTTTGGGGACCTATCCAATTTTAAAATTAATGCTAGCAAATCTGAAGGATTATGTGTTTCCTGTACGCCGGCTCTATTAAAGTCTCTAAAGCTTAGCTCCCCCTTCACACTGCGAACGGATAGTATAAAATATCTGGGTATTAATCTAACTCCCTCACCGGACCACTGGTATCATTGCAATCACACACCTCTGCTTTCTGAGATTAAGGCCACTATCCTGTCATGGCGTATCCCGTACATATCCTGGATAGGTAGAACCAATTTGCTAAAAATTATTATTCTCCCTAAACTCCTCTATCTTTTTCAGACTCTCCAGATCCCCCTCCCTAGAGCCTTTTTTGTTTCCATTAAAGGAACAGTGTTACCACAATTTTTTTTTTAATATGTTAAAGATGTTAGTGCTTTATTAAAAACGTTTGGATTAATTTGTGTGTTTGTGTGTTACTTTTTCTTATTTTTACACTTTTTCTTCCCTATGGGGGCTGCCATTTTTTTTTCCATTTCTGTATGTGTCGATTAACGACACATACAGACATGGAATACGGCAGCCACAGTCCCATAGGGACTGCGAACGGGGCCCGTTCCATCCACTTCAATGTACGCCGTCTGTGTGGGAACGGCGCATGCGCCGCTCCCACACAGTCCAATTTGAAATGCGCGCCGTCCGGCGCCATTTTCCTGTGGACCGGAAGTCGCGGCCGGACAGTAAGATTACTACTTCCGGTCGCGGCTTCCGGACTTGTGCACTTGGACCAGCGGCAGCAGACGGAGCGGACGGGCCGGAGGGAGCCGCGGCGGCAGGAGCAGGTAAGAGATTTCTATGTATGTTCGTGTTTGTGTGTGTTTACTACTGTATGTAAACCTACTACACTGTGTGTTAGCTCAAAAAATGACGACACACAGTGTAGGAGGTTAGACCGTTCAATCCCCTCGTTTATCCCGGCACTAGCCAGGATAAAGGAGGGGGGGATGCTGAGAGCTCACTAGAGCGAAGGCTTTTTACCCAATTTTGCAGCATAAAGCAATGTGGTTGCTTTACCACATGCAATGCTGCAATTTTGGGAATGGCTCCATCTAGTGACCAGCAATGGGAAATATTATAAATTAGAATCCAATTGAATCCAATTTATAATATTTCCTGACTCGTGAAAAAAATAAAAAAAATTAGAACAATGTTTAATCACCTATACACTAATTGTTTAACAAAAAAAAAAATAATCATGTTTTGCTGGCAACACATTCCCTTTAAGCAGGTTTTCTCTAAATATATTTGGAATAACACTAAACCCAGAATAGCTTTTCACACCCTTATTCGCCCCAAACGTTTGGGGGGGATAGGACTCCCAGATATTGAATCCTACTACCACGCCATACAATTAGCCAGGATAACTGAATGGTTTGACAGTACATCTATTAGACTCGGGGTTCCCGTGGAGGAGGCCTCCATAGGTTTGTCCCTCACCTCCCTTGTGTGGTTGGACAAACGTAATGCAGCTTTGTATCTGTCCCGCAACTCCCTTACCACTGCAGCATATCAGACATGGATGAAAAGTGAGAAGATGAAATCCCTACACCAAATACCGTCGCCTTTGATGGCGGTTCGTGACATTGTGCGATCGCAGACTGAGAGATTTTGGGACTGTTCTTCATTGCCTGGGAGAGCTTCCAGCAGCACATATGACTCCATATTGATTGATGGGGCGGTTCCTACTCTCAACGAATTGAGGTCTCAACCGGGTTTCTCGTCTGTTAATTTCCTCACGTTTATGCACCTCAAAAGGAGTTACCTGAGAGCGCTTAGACAGGGTCCGATTGAGCGCCCTATATCCAGGCTGGAAACAACCCTCCTCCTCCGGCGAACTCCTAAAAAATTGATTACGCTATATTATAATAATCTCCTTAAGATGAACTCATCTGTACAACCTTCTTTCCTTAAAGCTTGGGAGTTGGAACTTAACACTACCTTTTCTGAGGAGGATACCAGAGCAGTTTTTCGGAACTCCCTTGGGACCTCGAGATGTATTAAACTGCAAGAGTCCTCATACAAACTGACCTCTAGGTGGTACAAGACCCCCGGGGCACTGCATAAAATGTGTAACGAGATTTCCCCGGATTGTTGGAGGTGTCATAAAGCCCCAGGTACATATTTACATTTGTGGTGGGAATGCGAGAAAATCTCTCCCTTCTGGTCAGAGATAGAGAATGTCCTCAACACCATAACTCAGTCCTCTATTGCCATTTCCCCTCGAGCAGTATTTCTTAATTTGTGGCCAACTTTCCCCAGGGGGGCACATAGGGAACTATGGCTACATCTCTTCGCAGCGGCCAAAGCCATAATCCCGTTATACTGGAAGACTGAGACTATTCCACCTATAAATCATTGGCTTAGGAAAGGCGCCCAGTTAGCGAGAATGGAGGAGTTATCGCATCTTGAGCTCCACTCCCACGTCAAGTTCCAGAGGACATGGGCTCGAGTTTGAATTCTGTAGCAATAGCTCCTTTCAACACCTATGGGGTACAGACTAAGAAGATGGTTACTAGGACAGAGAACTATTTCTTACCCTTTCAATTTGGAGCTGAAAGTTGCGGGGCCAGACAGCTGTGTCCTTTTCTCTCCTTCCTTTCTACCCCCTTTCTGTCCTTTCTACCCCCTCCTCCTTATTGTTAGTGCAAGTAGCGTAAACATACGCCTGTATGCCCATACCTATTTCTGGTACAGTACGACTGATATGTTATGTTTCTTTTTGTTATATTGAAAAGTACATCTGAGCCTCATTATTGTGTATTTTAACATTTACTCTCCTATGCGCAATGTCTTCTGCATTTTTTCCTTTCTGTAAAAATTCAATAAAATGTTACTTTATACAGAAAAAAAAAAAAAAAGAAGAACATGCAGTGTTTGCTTACCTCAGATAAGGTCGCCAATCATTGTTCCAGTATTAGAAAGAGATTGCAAGGCTGCTATCCAAGGGGAACTTAAGGGCTCCTCTGACATTTGCCAGAATAATTCTAGGTCCGCTTCTCTTTTCTCTCTACACAGCTCCTATTGGACAAACCATCAGCAGATTTGGCTTCCAGTACCATCTCTACGCTGATGACACCCAATTATATACCTCTTGCCGTGACATCACCCCTGCTCTAATACAGAACACCAGTGATTATCTGTCCGCTGTCTCTAACATTATATCCTCTCTCTATCTGAAACGGAATTTTTCTAAAACTGATCTCCTTTTGTTCCCACCATCTACTAACCTCCCTAAACCTGATGTCTCCATCTCTGTGTGTGGCACTACCATCACTCCTAAGCAGCACGCCCGCTGTCTCGGGGTTATTTTTGACTCAGATCTTTTCTTTACTCCTCACATACAATCACTTTCACGCTCCTGTCATTTTCACCTCAAAAACATCTCCAGAATCCGCTCTTTTCTTACGGAGGAAACCGCCAAAACTCTCATTGTTGCTCTGATTCACTCACGTCTTGACTACTGTAACTCATTACTAGTCGGTCTTCCCCTCACTAAACTCTCCCCTCTCCAATCTATCCTCAATGCAGCAGCCAGGCTCATCTTTATGACCAACCGCTACACCAACGCCTCTAATCTGTGCCAGTCACTGCACTGGTTGCCCATCCCCTTCAGAATAAAATTCAAACTTATTACTCTCACCCACAGAGCTCTCCACACTGCTGCACCTCCTTAAATCTCCTCCCTCATCTCTGTCTACCACCCTACTCGGGCTCTACGTTCTGCCAACGACCTTAGATTAAAATCCTCCATAATCCGAACCTCCCACTCTCGTCTCCAAGATTTCTCTCGTGCTGCACCCGTCCTCTGGAATGTGCTACCCCAGACAATCCGATTAATTCCCAATATCCACAGTTTTAAACGTGCCCTGAAAACACATCTATTTAGACAGGCCTATAACATTCCCTAATCTGACTCCTTTCCATGGCCCTCCTTTTAGATTAGTCATCAGAATAAGATTCCCCCACACTCCTTCTCTTCATGTCCGTCATACACGGATACTGGCTGGTGACCGGCTCATGCAGCTTTATGTTACCACCGCATGTGTATAAAAATGGCTGGACCATTGTACAGAACAAACACAGTTACACTTTGTGTCTCCTTTATTTCCTCATAGATTGTAAGCTCTTGCGAGCAGGGTCCTCACTCCCCAGGTTTGAATTGTAAATGAACTTTGTCACTATGCAATGTCTGATATTGTTTGTTTGATGTTCCCTCTAAATTGTAAAGTGCTGCGTAATTTGTTGGCGCTATATAAATAAAGATTATTATTATTATTATTATTATTATTATTATTATTATTATTATTATTATGTCCCAGAAGCCATTTGGGATAATGTTCTATTGACTGAAGAGTAGAAAGTGGAAGCTTTTTGAAGGTATATGTTCTGCTACATTATTCATAAATCTATCACAGCATTCCACAATATCAAAACTCAAACATGGTGGCGGTGGTGGTGGTAGAATAATGGTGTGGGATACTCTGCAACTTTAGAGCCTGGGTGACTTACCATAAATTACAGAATCATGAACTCTGCCCACTACCTAGAATATAATGAAGGAGAATGTTTGGTCAACAGTTTGTAATCTGAAGCTTGGGGCAATTGAGTTAAGCAGCAAGACAGCAATCCGAAGTACAAGAGCGAGTCTACCACTGATTGGCCATAAAAAAACTAAATTAAGGTTTTGCAGTGACCTGGTCAAAGTCACGACTTGAACCCCATTGAGATGCTGTGGCAGGACCTTCAACAGGCAGTTCATCATCAAAAGCCTTTTAATGTGGCTGAATTAAACCCAGTTATCAGAAGCATTTTGTTGTGGTTGTTGCTGCTAAGAGTGGCATAATCAGGTATTAAGTTTAGGGGAATTTTTTTTTTTTCATGCATATCTAGTTGGTGTTGGATAACTTTTTCCTTCAGTAAACGAAATGATCATTTAAAATATGGATATTGTTGCTTTTGTCTTAAAATTTATTTGAGGATCTTAAACATTGTCAAGAAGTGTAAATACTTTTTCATGAATCTGTAATGGTAAAGAACCCTTAGGAAGATATCCCCGGATAAAATGGCAACATAAAATATTATGCTACCTTTTTTTCATCAGATGAGTCTCGTAAACAGATATCTTTTTCTTTTGTTTGTGCTTTTGCTTGTTTTGCAAACCTACAGAAATTGTTGAGGGTCCATGAAGGTCATTTCATCCTTTTGGATTATTGAAAGTAATGGTTTATTGCTAGGATATGCCATCACTTTATGATCGTAATGGTCAGACTGACGGGACCCCATTGATCTTGAGAGTGAAGGGCCGCAGAGCTATCTTTATGATTTTTTTCCCCACAGTAGCACTCTTGTACACCAGAAAAGTATTTAATATATTCCTTCAAATATGTTGTAGAATTGGTTGTGTTCAGATTGGGATGTCCAGCTTTATAATACTGTGAAATGGGAGAGAATAGTTACTGAAAAGGGTTGTCTCTGATTCGGAGTCAATGTTGACACGAAATGTATATCAGATTAATGGCGTCTGTGTAATACATGAACAGCTCAAATCCGCCAGAATGGGAGCTGCTGTTACAAAGTGGCTCTGTGCTCCGTCTCACAGAAGAAGTACCAAGCAGGGGTTCCCCCTCTATGATGTTCTTTTGCAACAAAAGAGCCTTTAGACAGTAGTTGTCTTGTTATGAGACTCCTTTAAGTTGTTCATGTTGATGCACCCTCCCTCCATATTACAATATGAGATAATGCATTATAAGACTAGGAGAGACATGTACATCTAGTTTATAGTGAATATCCACCTTTAAATACAATGGTTTTTTTAGGACCAACATGTTGTGCTGTTTAATCCCTTAATATATAACTTTTATATATAACAGTTTTTTTGAACGTCAAAGGTATATATCAGGGGGTAACTAGGAAAGACTGGCCCCCATAGCAAACTATTGACTGGCACCCCCCTCCTCTCCACTGGGTGCCGCACACAGCCCCCCTGTAGATAGTGCCCCATTGTAGATTGTGCCATACAGCCCCCTGCAGATAGTGCCATACAGCCCCCCTGTAGATAGTGCCATACAGCTCCCCCTGTAGATTCTACCATACAGTCCCCTTGTAGACAGTGCTATACAGCCCCCCTGTAGATAGTGCCTCCCATCTCCTCCTTGTAGATAGTGCCTGTGATGGTGTACTATGTGTGGTTTATTGTGAGCCCACAGCAGAGAGGAAAGGAGAGGCCGCACTGCAGACAAAAAAGGAAATAAGGGGAGGCCTCCATGACTAAAATAGAGAGGAGGGGTAGCGAGTTGGTTGGCCTATTGGAATAAAGGACAGGGATAGTAGGAGGGCCAGTGGGATAAGGGGTGGGGTGTTTAGGGGCTGTACCTTCCTCCCCGTTGTCTCTCTTCTCCTCGCCAGGACTCTTAAGCAGGAACATGTCCTTCCTCTCCTCCTCACCGATGGCGTCTGAGGAAGATCTTCTGCAGCAGTTGAGGGCAACTGCTGCATCCAGTGACTCTGGACGGCTCCGTGTCCAGGTAGCGGTGCTGATTTCGGGCCAGTCGTCCAATCCCAGCCTGGAGCCGGAGTGCTCCCCCGCAAAGCCGGCTCCCTCTCTATCAGAGCTGACAGGTGTACGTGCTCGGCATTCAAGGGGGACGGGTGCGGGGCGAAGAGAGCCCATCTCCCTGGTTACGCCGGATGAGGCCTGCTCTTCCGGTGCGACGCGCAGCAGTCTGAGTCCGGAAGTGATCCCGCGGGCACGGCGCCGCAGGAGGAGCCCCTCTGTGGACCCTCCAGGTTGGGCTTCCGGGCGGCCCGCCGCTGCTTCTCGGTCCGATCCTGGGTGGATTCTACTAGAAGGATGTGGCCCTCACTTCCGGCCACCCTCCTTATTTTTCTATACATGGCGGAAGTGGTGGCGAAGATCCTGCGGGAGGGCTAGCTGATCTGTGGGTCTTGGACTCTGGGATGCCGTATAGCTACGGTGCGGGTTAGCTGGTTCATCTGTCCAACAGATAAGAGACCTGAAGCTTGGCCATCAGGATGCTGAGATGACTTCTTCCCGGTTCCCGCCCAGGAGCTGGAATTCCCCATGCTCAAATTGCCAATGCAGACAGCGCCAGGCCGGGAGCGGAGCATTGGATGATGGTGAGATAAGGGCCTCTACACGCAGACATGCTGGTCCTGTTGACGGGATCAAAGCCCCTGGGCAGCCTGGTGAGTTGACTTCTACTTTACCTTTTCCTGCTTTGTTGATGTCAGGTATCGGTTCGGAATTAGTCGCGTCGGGGGTCAGCGCGGCAGGGTCTGGGGTACCCGTGTCGCAAGGGAACGTGAGTCGGGATAATCTGGCTGAATTAGTGGTTTGCTTAAAGGAGTTAGTGGGGCGGCTGGGGGTGTCCCCCTCACAAGAGCATGCGGTCACGTAGGTTTGGGAAGTTTCCCCTCTTAGCGCCCCAGTTATTGCTACTAGGGCGGTGACACCCTGTGGGTCGGCGGATGCCACGGAAGAATCGGTGTAGACGGAGTCGCCGGCAGAGGTAGATCGCATGAGCTTGAATGATCGCGTGCGCAGGGAGGTGTATGTGTGTTTCGAGGGCCCATTAGAGGCCCATTTGAAGCAAGAAGTTAGGGCGCGTATTTGGAAGGATGAATACGTTGGCATTTTTTCCCTCCTGCCACTGGAGTAGTTCAATTTAGACAAAGTTAAGCGTGATGAAACCAAGAAAGATGAGGAAGAAAAAAGGAGGTGCAGGTTGATCCCAAAAACATTCGTTAATTGATTGCAGGCTTTTGCTATATTGGCGAGTGTTATTGGGGAAAAGGCGCCAGACAATTGCTCAGCTCTGTTTTTTTATTAGGACGCACAGGGTTTATGGGGGTCAGGCTTGGCTCCGGTACAATGAACAATTTTGGCAGCGGCAATCAGTTCGGCCGAGCAAGCGTTGGGACCATACGGATATAGCAATGTGGTTGAAGGTGACTCCGCCATTTAAACCTGGCCAGTCCTTTCCCGGGAGCGGGAACGCGACAGGAACTTCCAGTAATGCAGGTCAGGCCTCAGGCTCCAAGCTTCAAACGTGTTGGCAGTTTAGCGACTCATGTGATCCCTTTTACCCAGCGCAAACTTCGGTCTGTATATCAGCATGCAGGGGTGGTGTCAGAGAAACTTAAGAAGGAGGTTGCTTTGGGTAGAATGGCAGGCCCTTTCCCGACGGTACCGGTCCCGGGTTTGGTTGTTTCTCCCCTCGGGGTAGTCTTGAAACGGGATCTTAACAAGTTCCGTCTCATACACCATTTTCTCATTTCCCAAAGGGACGTCTGTTAATGACGGTATTGATCCAGAATTGTGCTCCATCGTCTATACGTCCTTTGATGGTGCGGTGGCGCTCGTGCGCGATTACGGGAACGGGTCCCTGATGGCAAAGACTGATTTTGAGGCGGCCTTTAGATTACTTCCGGTGCATCTGGACAGCCCAGCATCTGTTGGGTTGTTACTGGGATGGGGGTTATTATGTTGATCATTGCCTACCTATGGGCTGTTCTATTTCGTGTGCTTACTTCAGGGTCTTTAGTTCGTTTTTGGAATGGCTAATTAGGGTTGGCACCGGGGTGGATTCGGTCATCCACCATCTCGATGATTTTTTTTTGTGTGTCGGTCCGGGGACTTCAGGAGTCTGTGCGAACCTGCTGGAAAAGTTTACAGGGTCTTGCGGGATTTCGGCGTCCCGTTGGCTTCAGAAAAAGCTGAGGGCCCGTCGACGTGTGTTTGTTTTTTAGGTATTACAATCGACTCGGTGGCCATGGAGTGCAGATTGATGGACGACAAGCTTGTTGCTTTGCGGAGATGTCTTGGTGGTTTTTGTGTCTGATGATGACAGGATGATTGCTTTATTGTTTTGCTTGGGGGTTGCTTTTTCTGCTGGTTGCATGGTCGCAAAGGTCAATCGCTTTGTGGCGGCCATTGCTTTCGGTTTTAAACTCCAGCAGTTTGTGGAAGTCACCAAGCATTTCCTGGTGGGTCAGGCACTACGTGAATTGAGACGAGTGTGGTTGTGAGGGACCAGAGGCGTCCAGTGTCATTTCAGTTGTTGAGTTCCATGAGAAATGTTTTGTGGCAGGTGTGTCATTCGCCTTATGAGAGCAAGCTGTTTCGTTTGTCTTTCTCGCTGGCTTTCTTTTGGCCTTTCCAGATTGGGGAATTCGTTTCGCCTAGGTTGTCTCCACCAGGTGGGTTGGTGCAGGATGATGTGGATTTGTATGCGGATAGGGTGGAGATAGTTCTCTGTCGTTCAATAACTGATAAGACCGGCAGGGCAGTTCGCGATACCCGGGAACTTAGTATGTCCGGTTTTTTGCCTCAGTGAGTTTGTAGTGGAAGTTGGCCTCTCGGATTCCCTATTGCTGAGGCCTGCAGATAGTAAATTTTTGTCACAATCTCAGTTCTTTAAGAAATGTTTGGTGGCATGTCACGTACATGCGGAACAATACTCCTCCCACTCGTTTCGTATTGGGGATGCGACGGAAGCGGTTAGGTGGGGATTAGAGGAGGCGGGTTTGCGGCGTATAGGGTGGTGGGAATCTGCACATTTTCGTTCTTATGTTTGCCCTCATATATTATGATCTGTATCTTTTTGTAAAAGTGTTCTGGGTGTGTGCGTTCCGCCCGTGATGTGATTTCTGCTTGTGTTTGTGTCTTGGTGTGCGTGTATGTCTGATTTGCCTTACAGGCAATAAACCGTGCATGGTGTGGATTATGGGTTATTCGTATGTGTACTGGGGTGCCCTTCGGGCGGACGTATGGCCAGACGGTCGACAGCTCCGGATTCCTCGGGACACAGCGGTCCTGCATTGGATGGGTTTCCGTGGAATGACCTGGAGTCGGGTGTTGCCTGAGTTTCATAATTACGTGCTGTTAGACAGGGCTCCAAACGTGCTGGTACTGCAGATCGGATGTAATGATTTGGGCTTGTGCCCTTTTCGAGAACTGATGCGGGACGTCAAGCATGATCTGCTTTGCTTGTGGTCATTACATGCCAAGATGGTGACTGTTTGGTCGGAAATGTTCCCGAGGAAGAGTTGGCATATGGCTCGCTCCGTTGAAAGGGTTAATAAGGCCAACCGGGCTATATCTAGCTTTGTGGCATGCAACGTCGGTGTTGCTGTTCGACATTGGGAATTTTTAGAGGGAGGATGGAGTGTACCTGAACGATGCGTTGGGTGTGTGCAGGAGCTCACAGGCTTAAGGTGGTCAAGGCCTATTTAGCTTTGGCGGGGTGGGGTCCTTGAAGTAGGTCGTAAAAAGTGGTGTTGGGGGGAATGCATCACGGGATGCATCCTCCCCCCAATTAGTTGGAAGATGGCTTCTTAGGGTGTTACCCCTTTTGAAGGCTGGGATATATATGGTGGAGGTCATCTGCAAAAAAGGTAATCGTTGCTCCCCCCCAGCCGGGTTACGGCTGGGGGTAAGGTATTGGTGGGCAGATGAGCAGTAAATAAAAAATCGGTGGTTTCAAGGACTTGCCCCTGTCATTCTGTTTGTTAAATGGTAATTTATTTACATTTGTTATTAAAATTCTTGCTATTTAAATAATAAACGGCTGCTGTGGCCATTAAAATCAAACTCTGTTTCGGTGTCTGCTTTATTAAAGGCAGTGGCGTAATTACCGCCGTAGCGGCTGCTACGTGGCCCGCGGCATGAGGGGGCCCGTGTCGCTCGCCGACACGGGCCCCCACCATGGCCGGAGCCTCCGCTAGCAGCCGCTATGGCTGCTACAGCGCGACGCCACTGAACACTACGGCAGAGCAGGGAGGTATCCCCTCACTCTGCACATTAAACAAAAGACATGTATCCCCTATCCACAGGATAGGGGATACATGTGTGATCGATGGCATTGATAGGGAGAACGGGGGACCGAAAGTCCCCCGAAGTTCTCCATGACTAACCTCGGACTTCCGGGGTCTGTGTCGGCAGCTCCGTAGAAATGAATGGAGCGCCGGTCGCGCTTGTGCACATGCGTGACCAGCGCTCCTTTCATTTTAATTGAGCTGCGCAGACGCCGGAAGTCAGAGGTTAGTCATGGAGAACTTCGGGGGACTTTCGGTCCCCCGTTCTCCCTATCGCTGCTAGCGATCACACATGTATCCCCTATCCTGTGGATAGGGGATACATGTCTTTTGTTTAATGGCAGAGCGGGGAGATACCTCCCTGCTCTGCCGTAGTGTTCAGAGGCATCGCGCTGTAGCAGCCATAGCGGCTGCTAGCGGAGCCTCCGGCCATGGTGGGGGCCCGTGCCGGCGGGAAACACGGGCCCCCTCATGCCGCGGGCTGTATGGCGTTACCTACAGGGGAGGCTGTATGGCGTTACCTACAGAGGGGGCTGTATGGCGTTACCTACAAGGGGGACTCTGTATGGCGTTATCTACAGGGGGGACTCTGTATGGTGTTATCTACAGGGGGGGCTGTATGGCATTACCTACAGGGGGGGGCTGTATGACATTACCTACAGGTGGGGCTGTATGGCGTTACCTACAGGGGGGCTGTATGGCGTTATCTACATAGGGGGCTGTATGGCGTTACCTACATAGGGGGCTGTATGGCGTTACTTACAGGGGGGACTCTGTATGGTGTTATCTACAGGGGGGTTGTATGGCGTTACCTACAGGGGGGCTTTATGGCATTACCTACAGTGGGGACTCTGTATGGCGTTATCTACAGAGGAGACTCTGTATGGCGTTATCTACAGGGGGGCTGTATGGCGTTATCTACAGGGGGGACTCTGTATGGCGTTATCTACAGGGGGGACTCTGTATGGCGTTATCTACAGGGGGGGCTGTATGGCGTTATCTACCGGGGGGACTCTGTATAGCGTTATCTACAGGGGGGCTGTATGGCGTTATCTACAGGGGAGCTGTATGGCATTATCTACAGGGGGGGCTGTATGGCATTATCTACAGGGGGATGTATGGCGCTATCTACAGAGGGGGCTGTATGGCGTTATCTACAGGGGGGCTGTATGGCGTTATCTACGGGGGGGCTGTATGGCGTTATCTACAGGGGGGCTGTATGGCGTTATCTACAGGGGGGGCTGTAAAAAAGGCACTATCTACAAGGGGGGGTTGTGTGACACCCAGGGGAGGGGGGGCCCCAGTCAAAAGTTTGAAATGGGGCCCAGTCTTTCCTAGTTAAGCCCCTGCTTGCAGTACAGAATGGATCACTACGTGCCATTCTTCTAATCAGACGATCCGTCCATGCAGAAGTTTTCCTCCGTGCACGTTTTGTTGTCATTCCTGTTTGTTGTTGTTCTCCCAACCTTCGGGTCTTGCTACGTTGAGCAATGCTGACATATCGGCCTAGGCGCGAGTGATCTGCCGGACTGGTAAATCAAGGTCTCTCAGTTCAATGATTCTGTCCCTTTCAATTTGCAACAAGTGGCGATAACTGGCATGTCGACAAACAGGAGGCATCACACAATCATCCCCCACCACGTGATCCGATTTTTGAGGTTTCAAGGTCTTGAAATACAGACTTGTTTCTTGAATGACAGCCTTTCAAGACATGACAATGTAGGACTCTAGTCGATTGTTTTAATCTAAAATGACTTTATGTATGGTTACATGAAATGTATAGGGTTGTGAAAAATTGAATGTCTTTGGCCTCAATGTATAGCCCTCGTCTTTGCCTGAAACTGAAGCCAAGTCTCTCTACATATCAGAATTGAGAAAGATGTTTTATTGGTAATGTGTCCTCCTCTGCAGGCACAAGCTTTTTCTTTGTTTAAAAGGACGGTTCACTCTGCCCATGTATAGACTATCGTGGATAGAAAAAAATGATTGTGAAAAATAAACTTCTGTACCCACTAATTTCTGAACTGTTTGATCGTATCCAGTGGTCCAGAAATGTAAACAGGTTCTAAGCGGAGCCGATATCTGATTCACATACGGTATGGCAAGACGATTAGTTATTTTTTTTTATTTAAAACCTTTATTCGACAACTACACATGC
The DNA here is from genome assembly GCF_050947455.1 of Rhinoderma darwinii. Classification (NCBI taxonomy): domain Eukaryota; kingdom Metazoa; phylum Chordata; class Amphibia; order Anura; family Rhinodermatidae; genus Rhinoderma; species Rhinoderma darwinii. The sequence continues at coordinate 263,092,516 of NC_134689.1, read as the reverse complement.
ATCCAAAATTAATAATATAATGCTTTTATACCCAATCATACCCTATTTTTAGCATCCTTAAAGCGCACCTAACTTTTCAGTGGATTTTTCAGAATAAGCTGTCATATGTATATACATGTCTAACCATTATATGACTTGTATTCTGCATTTTAATCAGTTTTCCCCTCTGCAGGCTCTGTCTCTAATTCTCAGTCGTCTCCAAGCTAGTGGGCAGACCTATCATATTTTCTGTACACAGCACACAGAGAAGAGGAGAATCCTGCTCTTCTATCTCTATCTATGACACACACACACACATATATATATATATATATATATATATATATATATATATATATATATATATATACAAACGAGGAAATAGACGCAGCACTCCAGGAGTAGTTGCAAAGATAGTGGTTTATTCACCCATGTACAGAAATAGCTACGTTTCAGTCCTCTCAGCAGGACCTTTGTCAAGCAATGGTGATATGTGTCAATCAGGGTTTTATACCCTCCACTTGTGAATACATCATTAGTGATCATTACATTAGAGTTGTAAAAAGCATACAAAAAAATGCATTTAAAGTACATTCAAATTGTGCATATGTTACATACATATATCATACATATATCAAATAAAGTGCACAGTGAAAATACATCATATAAAACTTAAAAAATCGTCAATTGTCACAAAAGCTCATGAATATTCATAGGGAGGAGGAAACAGGAGCCACTCACCAATCGCGTAATCCTGGACACATATTGGGAATAATATCCCTAATCACAGACTAATTGAAAGGCATCTATCAGAGGCAGCAGCGCTAACCAATGGAATCAAAGCATCAACTGTTGTCATGGCATCCATGTTACTCAGCCAATGCTCGCTTAGCATGAGCCGGTGCCTAGGCAACGCTGTCAAAACACTGTGTTACATATGCAAAATTGCAAACCTCCAATAGAGACAAAAAACACAATTTATTTGTTTTTTTCATTTATTTAAGTCCAGCGATAATTAAGACCAGGTCATTGCCATCCTGTCCACGTATATCGTGGTACATCAAGCAAGCTCCATGAGAGCTTCAGGTATATATTCTCCACCTCCGTGCAGAAGCCACCTTGAGAAAACATAACGGTCTATTATATATCATATAAAGGACATTTACTCATATATTTATAACCAAGTGGGATGTCAGTATGGGAGTCACAACTACTCGACTATCGATATATTCAGGAACAAAGCTGCTGTTGTCAACGGTAGATACCCGACAATTACATTATAAAAAAACAAAAAACAAATGTTATCATATATTTATATACTGGATGGTCCAATTATCTTGAATGTTGGATGGCTCATCCTGTATTTATTCATATTTCAATTCTGTATCAAGAAATGACAAAATGACAAAATATTAAAATCGATTATCATTTATATCACATCCTATATGAGAAAAAGAAATGGCAGAATTCAGGGGGAATACAAGGCAAGCTAACCCCATGATAACGTATAAATCCTGAAATATATCATTAAAGCATATGTCTGGATATTTGGAGATCTACATTGAGTCCCTTAGGTCTCAATGTGTCCAAATTAAAAATCCATTGCAATTCACGTTTTTTTAGCATCATGAGTCTATCACCACCTCGTTTTGGCAATGGAACATGGTCCAGGATCATGAATCGTAGATCACATTCATTATGACCTTTTTCCACAAAGTGTTTTGAAACAGGCAGATCCAGTTTTCCCTTTCGAATTGTATACCTGTGATTATTCAGGCGTGTCTTCATATCACATATTGTTTCACCAACATATAATAAATTGCATGGGCACCAAAGGACATAAACTACCCAATCGGTATTACAAGTTAAGAAATATCGAATTTTATATTTATATTTAGTATGGGGATGTATAAATTCCTCTAATTTCTTCATTAGAGAGCAATTGATACATCCCAAACATGGAAAACTACCCATCTTTGGAGGCTTTAAAAATGTCTGTCGAGTTTTTACAGTAGTAGATTTGATGTCAGTTTTTACTAATCTATCTTTAAGATTAGTTGGACGTCTGTATGACATAAGAGGACTTACATCATTTTTAATTTGGACACATTGAGACCTAAGGGACTCAATGTAGATTTCCAAATATCCAGACATATGCTTTAATGATATATTTCAGGATTTATACATTACAATGAGGTTAGCTTGCCTTGTATTCCCCCTTAATTCTGCCATTTCTTTTTCTCGTATAGGATGTGATATGATTGATAACCGATTTTAATATTTCGTAATTTTGTCATTTCTTGATACAGAATTGAAGTATGAATAAATACAGGATGAGCCATCCACCATTCAAGATAATTGGACAATGCAGTATATATATATATATATATATATATATATATATATATAATAACATTTGTTTCTTGTTTTTTATAATGAAATTGTCGGGTATCTACCGTTGACAGCAGCGGTTTTGTTCTTTAGTATAATGATATTGCTGAGTAGTTGTGACTCCAATACTGACATCCCACTTGGCTATAAATATATGAGTAAATGTCCTTTATATGATATATAATAGACCGTTATGTTTGCTCAAGGTGGCTTCTGCACGGAGGTGGAGAATATATACCTGTAGCTCTCATGGAGCTTGCTTGATGTACCACGATATACGTGGACAAGATGGCAATGACACGGTTTAATTATCGCTGGACTTGAATAAATGGAAAAAACTAATAAATTGTGGTTTTTGTCTCTATTCGAGGTTTGCGCACTTTGCGTATATAACACATAGTGTTTTGACAGTGTTGCCTAGGCACCGGCTCATGCTAAGCGAGCAGTGGCTGAGTAACATGGATGCCATGACAACAGTTGATGCTTTGATTCCATTGGTTAGCGCTGCTGCCTCTGATAGATGCCTTTCAATTAGTCTGTGATTAGGGATATTATTCCCAATATGTGTCCAGGATTACGCGATTGGTGAGTGGCTCCTGTTTCCTCCTCCCTATGAATATTCATGAGCTTTTGTGACAATTGACGATTTTTTAAGTTTTATATGATGTATTTTCACTGTGCACTTTATTTGATATATGTATGATATATGTATGTAACATATGCACAATTTGAATGCACTTTAAATGCATTTTTTTTGTATGCTTTTTACAACTCTGATGTAATGATCACTAATGATGTATTCACAAGTGGAGGGTATAAAACCCTGATTGACACATATCACCATTGCTTGGCAAAGGTCCTGCTGAGAGGACTGAAACGTAGCTATTTCTGTACATGGGTGAATAAACCACTATCTTTGCAACTAATCCTGGAGTGCTGCGTCTATTTCCTCGTTTGTGTATCCAATTCAGGACCGTGTGGATGACGGTCAAGGACGCATAGCACTGTGATACTTGAACTCTCTGAAGTGCTGGTTTTTTTCTACCTACTATATATATATACATATATATATATATATATATATATATATATATATATATATATATATATAGTAGCTGCAGCAGCATTGAGATTATACATCAGTGCAGTCGTGAATCCAACACCAGGGTGGATAATAAATCTTACCACCAGCCTGTTTCTTTCTCACTCTGCTCCGGTTTCCTGCACCTGCTCACCCCTCCCCTCTCCATAGACTTTTATGCAGGGCATGTGTTGCTAACTGACTGACACCCCCCTTCTGCAGCCCATCTGTAACCATGGACAGACTTTGCTTGACAACAGGGGGTGGACAGCGATTACAGGAAGGGAGAAACCTATTGCCAGTAATTTCACACAGACTTTGCATGGATAAAACATCTAAATGTTAACAATAATTAAATTATAAAAGAGATATAAATAAGCTATGCTAAAAGATTACCATAAGTTTTTTGAAAAGTTGGTGTCCATTTAAGTTTTAAGTTTCAAAACAATTTCTTTTCCCTAACAGTTGTCCAATTATTTTCCCACATTTCGTTCCCAATTAAAAAAAAATAACAATTTATGATAGATTTTAAAAAATATACCTTTACTTTACTTGCAACTAAGAATTAACTCCAATATTTCCCAAGATTATCAAACTATTCTCTATATTTCTCAATGCGTTTTAATTTGGTATATAGATAAACGTGTATATCTTCACCACATTCCAAGAGCCATAATATCTTTCCATTAATGTATCTGTATAATGGCTTTACTCTTTGTGGGACGACTTTTAGTTTTAGGCCTTATTCACATGACAGTGAAAGACGGCCATGTGACGGCCGTTCCTTTAACGGCCGTTTTCAGAAACATGATGTTCTATGGGTGTATTCACACGTGAATAATGGCCATCAAAAAATAGGACATGTCCTATTTTTAGCCATTTTCACGGCCTGGCGGTCCCCATAAAAATCAATGGATCAGTTTTTAACGGCTGTCAATACATGTAACAACCATTAAGAATCGACCTGTGACATGGGGATTGGCAAGGGAACTACTAGTTTCCTTGCTATCTATCGGCGACGCGATGACACACACTCACCGATGCAGCACCGAACCTCTTCACGTGTGGTCTCTCGTCTTCCCGGGTTCTGCGAAGGCGACGCATATGAAGTCACCGCGCCACTGTCGCAGATCTCGTGAAGACGAGAGACCATGCATGAAGACGAGCTGCATCGGTGAGTGTCATGGCGTCGCCGCAGATCGCGTGAAGACAGCTTTCCATCGGTGAGTATGTAGGGCATTCATGTCGGGCTGTGTAAGTAAAAGGGTTTCAGTTTCCAACCTCCTGTAGTCCCCCACCTCCTGTAGTATTTTGTGAAGTGTTTGGGGATACTAATAGTCAAAAGCATATCATCCGCGAAAGCCATTACTTTAACCTCAAAATTAACCAGGTGAATACCAGAGAAAGTAGAAGTAGAGTAAATGTGATATTATTGTGGATCAACTGCGATGTTGAAAAGTATTAGGGAAAGAGGGCAACCCTGCCTAATCCCCCTAAAAATATCAATGGGTACTGAGTTTGCGCTGTTTATAGTTATTACCGTGGATGTCTGATCATGGGTAAATTGCACAAAATTGAAAAAAAGCTTTCCTGGCCAATAGAGCGCTATAAAGAAAAGCCCAAGACTCGCCTTCTCAAATGCCTTCTCTGCATGAAGACTTAGACGGCTTTTAATACATTGAGAATGGCCATTATGGGTGATTGGTCATGTCCTTCAGACTTTGTAATGCTCTTGCTGTGTTCCAGGAAATTAATGATTGACCCCCTGTACATGTGTGTGGTTGGGTGACTGAACATTATCTAAAATTTCTCCCCTGATCTCCAGTCACACCATTCCTAGGTAAGGACTGTACAACAATGCTTAAAGAGGACCTGTCCCCAGAAACGTTAACCTGCTGCCATACCTGCATTGATTCCTTCCCCCCCCCCCTCCCCATGCCCAGGTAGAATCACAGTGCATAATTGATCCTTCACATATGATACAAGTTTCTGATACTCATCTGTGTGGCAGCCTGTTCTACCTATGCACAAAATGAAATGAACCGCCAGTGTCCTGCTGGTCTTCTCCTTCTGTTCCCAGTACCAAATCGTTTGTGGGTCCACGTTTTCATGGATTTTGACCAATCACGGCAGTCAAGGCAAGGAATCCAGAGGCAGAAATCAAGAGAAGCTAGATATTAAATCCAGCACTTAAGCTGTCCACAGCACCGTTGGGTCAACAAGAAGAGCTAGTGGCTGGGACACAGGAGTCTCGGGGTTTGAATCCTGACACACGTACACAGATATATATCAATATATTTTTTTATATATCTGAAAAAAATAAATACTTTGCCCTTAAGTTGCTGACGGTAAACAGTCATAATGGAGCACTTTTATTAATTGTTCATTTGTGTCATAAGAACAACATTATACATAATACGCTTTGCACCCTTCTTGGTAAGTTAGAGTTATTTTCTCTTCCTTACTCCTCTTCAAGTTTGTCTTATATGTAGTTCATTATTTTGCACCACAAAATGATGCTAGTGTATAATAAATTGGTTGCAACTATCGTGCCATTGTGAGTTGCTTAGGCACACAATATGAATTATGGCACATCTGAACAAAACTACATATTCCACATCTATTTCCATATATCATTTATCTCCATATCTCAGAGATAAATACTGTTTTCTAAATTCTTCATAAACTTAAATTTTCAAATGATCAGAATATTGACATTTTAGACTTGTTTTAAAAATATATATGATGTAATCATATATATTTTTAAAACAAGTCTAAAATGTCAATGTTCTGATCATTTGAACATAACTAGAGATGAGTAAGACTGAAATTCCCCAAGCTTTCAGTAAAAATGTGACTAAATTCACTGTAGGTAGCGGTAAACTCTCTCAATGTATAAGCAACATGCCCATAGCAGTTAATGGGTAAACATATACAAAAAGTGTGTCTATACACTGCGTGGTATACAATTTTAATAGCAGTATTTTGCAGACATATGCAACTATGTAGGCATACAGATGTAGCCATCTTTATCTTAACTTAACGCATTAAATACACAGTGTCAGGAAACTTTTTCTTGACTTTTTCAATGCTTTTCAATTGCTTTTGTTGTGTGATGTCACGCTTTAACAAGTTATCGGAGTCAAGATAGATAAAGATGACTACATCCGCACAATTGCATATTCTCGTCTGTACGTTCAGTTGGACCATTACAGACAGTTTTCATACAGAGAGGTGGGCCCCTATTTGTGATCACTGTATGTACCCCTTGATCTCAAATAGCTCAGCATAGAGAATCCCCCATTTATGTCTGTCTAACAATCCACTAGTAATTGTAATCTACAACATTTCTTAGCTCACTCCCTTCCATACAATCTAATAGACAGTAGGAAGCTACTTTTAAGGTAATAGTGGCCCTCTTACCTACTGGACCCCTGTGTATCTACACCGGTTACACATACGGTATGTTCACCCCTTAGCTTTTCTGTCTGTTCAATAGAAATAAACTATGATCACTTATTTCACATGTTGGGTGGCCTGGTTTGATTGACTCATTGGAGGAGATGGATTGCTAGACACTAAAAGTTATCATTACTATACTTTTATGATTAATATGTAATTGAAGAATTTTTTTTGATGACCCTATTGATTACAGATGTAGCAAAGCTAATGTCATGTAATACAACTTATTGTGATACTGCTACATCTATACACACATCATCCTATTGAAAAATTGTACTAATGTTTTTTTTACATCTTGATTTCTTAAGCTATAGATCATGGGATTTAACATTGGTATTATTACTGTATAAAACAATGACACCACCCAGTCCTGATCCGCTCCATATGCAGTAATAACCAGGGTAGCTGGCATGGCAGCTACTATGGGGCCCAACAACTAAAGGAACTCTCTCCACTCAGAGGTGAGATGCAGTTAGTGGTGATGAAAGACTAGAGTAGATAAATACATGTAGATCACTGGCAGACCATCAAAAGGAGGAAAATACACGTGGAGTGAAGATCAAAATAATCATAAGCATTTCCATTGCAACCTGATGATACATGCTGAACTAGTCAACTAATTAATATTGTACAATAAATGGGACAAGTTTGTTTCATCTACCGGACATTTTTAAGCTGCAAGCAGACCTGACTGGGAGAGGGACAAAGTGGCCACCAGGAGCCAGGAAAATCCCTGAGGAGGTAAGTTTATGGCAGTGGCGGAGAGAGGGAGCCGATGCCATTTCATATAGATCAATCACTTAAGTGAATTTAGTATAAGCCCTTACAGAAGGAGCAGCAAATAGAAAAAAGGAGAGGCAGAAGGAGGGAGGGAGGAGAAAGCAGGGGCTCTGCATTTTTATTATGAAGAATCTGTGACTCTGTGACAGAATTTGAGCCTCATAGCTTTTATTAATGGCTGCTGTTATTTAGCTATTTCCTTGACACAGCTAAAAAGAGGCAGAAGGGTCATCAGCAGAACAGGCTGAGATAAAAAGAAAACTAGAGGCATTGATAAAACAGAAGAGTTATTGGCATGGCTAAGTTTTGATCGAAGATATGTTATAAGAGTATTGAACTGTCTTGTATAATGTTATTGGTTCATCACTTGACTGTCCATTTTAAGATTTTTAAAACATAATAGTTAGGCCACTGTGCCAATAGCAAACACCATAGACAATGTTAATGTTAAATAGCAAATATTTTAAATTGTACCAGTGCTTGTTTTACATCTTGATTTCTTAAGCTATAGATCATGGGATTTAACATTGGTATTATTACTGTATAAAACAATGACACCACCCAGTCCTGATCCGCTGCATATGCAGAATTTGGTCGTAAGTACGTGAAGAAAACTGGGCAGTAGAATAAAGCAACACAAGTAAAGTGAGAAATACAAGTGGAGAGTGACTTGGTCCTACCACTAGAAGACCGAATTCTAAATATGGCAAATAAAATGTAGGTGTATGATATAACTATACAAAAAAAAGTGCCCACCTCAATAGAACCAGCAAAAACATATAAGAAAACTTGGTTAAGATATGTATCTTTACATGACAGTTTTAAGATGGGGTTGATATCACAATAGAAATGGTTGACATAATTAGACCCACAAAATGGTAAGATAAATGCGCAATAAGTATGTATGAATGAATTAAGACATCCTGCAATGTAGACTGAAAAAATTAGTTGCAAACATGTCCATTTGTTGATAATGATTGTATAATACAGTGGTTTACATATAGCTACATATCGGTCATAGGCCATCACCGCAAGTATCATCCCTTCAGAACTCACCAGGCCAATGAAGAGGAACATTTGTATTGCACAAGCAATGATGGAGATTGTCTTATTTACAGAGAGGATGTTGGACATGATGTTGGGTGTAATAGCTGATGAATACAGGATATCTACAAAGGATAAGTTCATAAGGAAGAAGTACATTGGTGTTTGCAAGCCTGGAGTTATTCTAATCAACACAATGATCATAAGATTGCCCAGCAAAGTTACCATGTAGACTAAAGAGCAGAGCAGAAAGAGAGGCAGACGAAGGTTTGGGTTGGAGGAGAGACCAGAGAGAATAAATTCTGTCACAAGTGTTTTGTTCCTTTGCTCCATTTCTTTTAGCAAAAATGTGTAGAAAATGCAAGGACTATGCAGAACAATTATGCAACTAGTTTTTCTTTTTCAGCTCCATTGTTCTTGGCATCAAAATCTGTATAATGGGGGAAAAAAAAACATATCTGATACATAACAGGTGGTCTTATACAAAACAAAGGGTGGTTACAATGGGAATCACAAAGGGGAAAAATTTAAATTAACAAGATTATTTCACAATTTTGTCATCACATTTACTGTGCTCTGATGGTTAAGATTGGCTGCTGTGTATAAGCACTAGCTCACCAAAAGAGAATCCATATAGTGCTGATTTGCAATCCACTGTCTTTTTTTGGTCATTGTCAGGGAAAGTTGTTGACATACTTGGAAAATTGTTCCTGAGAAACCACAGATGTACAGCACAGGGTATTCTCCAATCCATTGAATCATAATATCCAGTCACAGAGCAAACCAGAGATCGCTCTACCATTTATTGGTGAAATATGGCATTGTCATTCAGAAAGCAGCCATCTAAAATCTATTGCTTAGTAATACAATCTAATTAGTTTACAACTATGGCTCGGTTTACACGTTGCGGAGGTGTGCAATTTGAGGTTTGTTTGTTTTTTTACCACGTGGCACATTGCCACAAAGTGTGAACGGAGCCCATGAAAAATTATTTTATAACAATAGGATAGTGCATACTAACTCAAGGTCTATATTAACAGCTTAACGACCGCCAATACGCCTTTTCACGGCGGCCATTAAGGGAACTTATGCCAGAGCGCTGCCTTTTCACGGCGCTGTGACATAAGCCCAGCACGGGTATCCTGTGCCGACTAAAGCAGGGTGCCGATGGCTTCTATGGCAGCCGGGGGCCTAACAAAGGACCCCAGGTCTGCCTGTAGTGGATGCCTGAGGCATGACCTAGCAGGTGCCTATCAGTTTTACACTCATAGGCAATAATACGCTGCAATACAGAAGTATTGAAGTGTATTATAAAAGTGATCAGAAGACCGCATAGTGAAGTACCCTAGTGGGACTAAAAATAAAGTTATCAAAAAGTTTAATAAAGTTAATAATAAATAAATAAAAATCCCTAATAAAAGAAATGAAAAACTCACTTTTTTCCTTTATAAAATACTTTAATATGAAAAAAATTAATTAAAACATTACACATGTTTAGTATCGCTGCGTCCATAATGACCCCACCTATAAAGCTATTACATTATTTAACCCGCATGGTGAACGCCGTAAAAAATAAAATAAAAAACAATGCCAGAATTTAGGTTTTCCGTTCATCCTGCCTTCAAAAATATTTGATAAAGAGTGATCAAAGAGTCGCATGTATTCCAAAATTGTACTAATAAAAAATAGAAGTTGTCCCGCAAAAAACAAGCCCTCATACATCTGCATCGGCATAAAAATAAGACAATTATGGCTCTTAAATCTTGGCAACACAAAAACAAATAATTTTGAAAAAAAAGTGTTTCTACAGTGTAAAAGTAGTAAAATATACAAAATCTATATAAATTTGGTATCGCCACAATCGTAATGACCTACTGAATAAAGTTATGTTATTTATACCACACAGTAAACGGCATAAATCTAAGACGCAAAAAGTTAATAAAGGTTAATCAATAAACGATATGTACCTCGAAATGGTGCTATTAAAAAAATACAATTTGTCCTACAAAAAACAAGGCCTTATACAGCTATGTCGACGCAAAAATAAAAAAGCTATAACTCTTGGAATGCGACGATGGAAAAACGTAAAAAATAGCTTGGTCATTAAGGTCTAAAATAGGCTGGCAATTAAGGGGTTAAAACCCACTGAAAGACAGCAATTTCAACACCTGCCTCCAAGTGATCAGGCAGATTCATGTTTTACAGAGTTGTGATGTGCCTATCTGCAGTGCGTGCAGTATTAATACCATAATAATGCCACTGGTTCACAGCAGATGCATTATAAAATTGGAGAATTTTAAGTTACCAGTATTTCTCCAGGGACAAGTAATTGATAATTTAGAATGTCCCCATTGACATTGATGGTGGTCCCAGCTACTTCAGATGCCAGTTGTGATGATTTTTTCTTCATGGTATAATTTGATTTGTACAATCAAAATAACAAACATCTTGACTAAATTATTATTGACTTGATTTCTTATTTAGAGTCCAGTGCTGAGCTGTGGTGAACACCACTATTTATGTATAGATAGCTGTGAAATTCATACCTGGAATGATGATGTATCAAACACACAAATATATCTTCAGCGATGGGCCATCATCTATGTCATATGAACTAGAGCAACAAATAAACCAATACTTTTTAATAAGTGCGTTGGTTACATCACTAGTCTAAATAATTTTGCACATTACCATTCGATTCAGGCAGCAATCTATCGCATGTATGAAGCGACACGGCGTCATTGAGTATGATATATTCAAGTCCATTTATTGGTGTGACTATGTTACTTTTATAAGGCAATTCTCATGACATGGTCTTTGGAGAAAAGCAATTTTGCAGCAACATGGCCCCATAAGGCTTTATTTGAAATTATAATTCCTAGGTGTACAATTATGGTTCATTTTCTGTTTTGTTTCAGTCTCATTTTCAAGATCTAATTAATACTTACAGTTACAGTCTTAATGAGAAAACAACATTTGACTGTTGTTTGCCAAACCTAATTTTAAAGCATAACTCCAGTTTCAATGAAAAACAATTATAGTGCAGATTGTGCAATATAATCATTTTTCTAAATCACTGGTATTAGTTATCTTGCTTCTAGCAGCACAGACGGTGAAAAATCTGTGCTGCCCGCTGCTCATAATTCTTCAATGGGGGACAGATTGTCCTGCTTGTCTCCATGTCTCCCGTATCAATAACAGTTGCCAGCGCCATAGATTCCAATAGTGCTAACGGCCCCTAGCATGAATTCCTCATATTCCTGGTCCCCAGCATGGCTCACTAACATGGCTTACTAGAATTCTGTTTTCACTTTGTCATTATGGGCTATTGAGTGCAGAATGATTGGGAAAAACTTAATTTTTTTTTAATTTAGCACAAGGCCTTAACATAACAGAATAAGAAAAAATGGAAAGGGTCTGAAGGCTTTGCGAATGCATTGTATTTAGTATTGCTGTAAAAGTACCAACCCATACCCTCATCGCTGAAGAGGATAGACCTCCATTCCAGCCTCCATTGCTGTCTTGCTGTGCACCATAATAATTCTTTAGAGCGGGGGCGTGTGGTCAATAGAACACCTGTAGCTGGACATCTGGCTCATAGCCCATAGTGGTGCAAACGCCTTCTGATGGTTTGTGTTGATACTGGATGCCGCCCTAGGCTTGGGATGTGACGTCTAATTTCACTTGCAGTACAGAATGGATCACTACACACCATTCTTCCAATCAGACAATCCGTCCATGCAGAGACTCGCCTCTGCGCACCTCTCGCTGTCATTCCCATTCATTAATGTAGAGAAAAATACAAATTATTCTTTATTGGAATAAAAACATGAGACAGATAAAAATGGAACTAGGGGATGAGTCACACAGTAAAAAAGGACGTCTGATCAGTCAAACATGCCAGGTATGGATATTGTGTCCACGTATTGTGTAATAGCAAAATAGGAGTAAATGCATGTAGTCATATAAAGAGCCGTGTCTAATGGAAAACAGCACGGATATAATCAAGGTACATCAGATGACAACAGCACAAATCGCAGAGAGGTAAAAAGCAGATGCCGATAGCTGTGGTAATTACAAAATACGTATATACCATCAATAATAATTACAACTAGTTACCAATGTAATGTGCACCAAGTAGTGCCAGAAAGTGCTTGAGATCAGAAGATGACCATAAATGATGAACATAATGGAGCTATGCTTGCTACACAGGACAGAAAAGATAACACTACATACCAGTGGACATGATGGAAACAGGGATGAAACGTCCTGACCCGACGCGCGTTTCGGCGATTGCCTTCGTCCGGGGTTAGGGTCACAACTGCTTGTGCCCACCTATATATGTGCCCACCTATATATATGTAATTACAGATTTCCCCCGGGGGGGGGAGTGGCCCTGGCCTCTTCCGTCCGCTGTCTATGATTGGAGCAGGATGTGGGGGGCGTGGTCAGACCTCGCCGCCTCACATCCTCTCTGATGACGTGGTACAGGAAGTGGGGCAGCGCCATCTTGGTACCCCGCATCAGACGCCGACTCTCCACATCCGGTCCATGATACCTCTCCTTACAGCATCTAATTACACACATGTACATGGCTCTATACTATATATAGGTGGGCACAAGCAGTTGTGACCCTAACCCCGGACGAAGGCAATCGCCGAAACGCGCGTCGGGTCAGGACGTTTCATCCCTGTTTCCATCATGTCCACTGGTATGTAGTGTTATCTTTTCTGTCCTGTGTAGCAAGCATAGCTCCATTATGTTCATCATTTATGGTCATCTTCTGATCTCAAGCACTTTCTGGCACTACTTGGTGCACATTACATTGGTAACTAGTTGTAATTATTATTGATGGTATATACGTATTTTGTAATTACCACAGCTATCGGCATCTGCTTTTTACCTCTCTGCGATTTGTGCTGTTGTCATCTGATGTACCTTGATTATATCCGTGCTGTTTTCCATTAGACACGGCTCTTTATATGACTACATGCATTTACTCCTATTTTGCTATTACACAATACGTGGACACAATATCCATACCTGGCATGTTTGACTGATCAGACGTCCTTTTTTACTGTGTGACTCATCCCCTAGTTCCATTTTTATCTGTCTCATGTTTTTATTCCAATAAAGAATAATTTGTATTTTTCTCTACATTTGTGCTGTAGTCGATCATATTTTCTTGGGTTGGTTTTCTGTCAATTTCTGATCGACGCACCAAGTATATCTTGGTTACTTCGTAGGATTCAATATATAGTGCATCTATTATGGCCAGTAATGTTGTCTCATAGTTCATTTTGTTGATACTTTCTAGCACTATTTTCCATTGCATCCTATGTGTTGGTATTTTATCGGTCTTGTCATTCCCATTCATTGTTGTTCTCCCAACCTCCGGGACACGTTACGTTGAACAGTGCTGACAATCTTGGACTAGGCGTGTAGCGATCTGCCAGAGGGATAAACCAAGGTCTCTCATTTCAAGGATTCTGTCCCTCTCAGTTTGTGACAAGTGGCGATAACTGGCAATCACCCCAAACCACTGGACTCCATTTTTGAGGTTTCATGTGGCTAAAATTTTGCTTCCCACATGCCACGGATTTGAGCTAGGTGCTTGGAAATGTGATAATTTTCAGATCTTAGCAACACCTGCTACTTCATCGATTTGCATAACCTTACGACTTGCCCTTTTTGGTTTTGCAATTTCAATGTTTAGGAGTTTATATATAAAATATTTTTTTTTTACTTTTAGAGATACAGCTTCTATGTATCCTGGATACATTGAAGCAGTATCTTGCCCCCCAAACCCTAAACCGTCAGGTCAGCGAGACTGACGGCTTCGGTTACAGACGATATCTGATTTACATTATGCCAAGGCGATTTGTTTATTTTTATTTAAACCTTTATTATACAATTAGACATACATCACAGATTAATAATATAATACTTTTATACCCAATCATACCCTATTTTTTAGCATACTTACAGCCTACCTAGTTTTTCCAGAATAAGCTGTCATATGTGTGTACATGTTTGACCATTATATGAATTGTATTCTGCATTTTTAGCAGTATTTCCCTCCACAGGCTCTGTCTCTAATTCTCAGTTGTCTCAGAGCTGGGCAGAGTCTAACGTCTATCATGTTTTCTGTACACAGCACACAGAGAAGAGGAGAATCCTGCTCTTCTATCTCTATCTATCACATACATATATAGAAGCTGCAGCAGCATGGTGGAGATTATACAGCAGTAATAAACAGTGTAGTTGTGAATCCAGCACCGGGGTGACAAAAAAATCTTACCACCAGTCTGTGTCTTTCTCACTCTGATTCTGTTTCCTCCATCTGCTCACCCCTCCCTAGTCCAAAGACTTTTATGGAGGGTGTCTTTTGCTGACTCCTCTCTCTGCTCACTCCTCCTGCTCCCCCTCCCTTCTCCATAGACTTATATAGACAGGCAGTAAAGTGACACTCCCCCACCTTCTGCAGCCCATCTGTAACCAGGGACGGACTTTTCTTGATAACAAGTGGTGGACAGCAGATTACAGGATGGGAGGCACTTAGTAGCAGTAACTTCACACAGAATTTGCAATGGATAAAACAGCTAAAGGTTAATTGTACGTAAATTACAAAATTGATCTAAATCAGGTAAACTATTAGATTAGCATAAGTTGTTTGAAAAGTTAGTGTCTATCTAACCCCTTAAGAACATGGCCAATTTTTGTTTTTTCATGTTAGTTGTTTTCTTCCCGCCTTCCAAAAGCCATAACTTTTTTATTTTCTCACCAACATAGACGTATGAGGGCTTGTATACTAAAGACGAAATGATCACAGCACTCCAAGAAATAGTTGCAAGAAGAAGTTGTGGTCTATTGTTCTAAGTCAAAAGACAGCTACGTTTCAGTCCTCTCACATGACCTTTCTACATAATATATATATATATATGTAATGTCGGGGTAGGGAGACAGACAGGTGAGCCCTAATCTACCCACCACTCAGTCCCTGCCTACTTGCACGGCCCGTCCTAGGCGACGGTGTACAACTGGGCGACGGTCCCTACGCTCAATAAGTGCACGACAGACAAACAGACAAGGGCACACACAGGGGCGTAGCTAAAGGCTCATGGGCCCCGATGCAAAAGTTCTAATTGCCCCCCCCCCCGCAAACTTCTCATGGCCGACGGTCCGCAGCTTTCAGCTGCATCGCTGGGTCTCCTAAGTGACCCAACAATGCAGCACTAGCAGCCGGGGGCGTCACTAAGGACTTAAAATGTCAGGGGAAATAGCCCCAATACATATGTGTCCACCCAAACAAAATGTATGTGTGTATATGAGACAGCATAGCAGATCTATAGCACTACGACCCTGTCAACTATGGATAGGATTAGATACATTGGCTCAGCAGACAGTATCACACATGATAGGATTAGACACAATGACTCAGCAGACAGTATCACACATGATAGGATTAGATACAGTGGCTCAGCAGACAGTATCACACATGATAGGATTAGATATAGGGCCCAGCAGACAGTATCACAAATGATTGGATTAGATATAGGGCCCAGCAGACAGTATCACACATGATAGGATTAGATATAGGGCCCAGCAGACAGTATCACACATGATAGGATTAGATACAGTGGCTCAGAAGGCAGTATCACACATGATAGGATTAGATACAGTGGCTCAGCAGACAGTATCACACATGATAGGATTAGATACAGTGGCTCAGAAGGCAGTATCACACATGATTGGATTAGATATAGGGCCCAGCAGACAGTATCACACATGATTGGATTAGATATAGGGCCCAGCAGACAGTATCACACATGATTGGATTAGATATAGGGCCCAGCAGACAGTATAACACATGATAGGATTAGATACAGTGGCTCAGCAGACAGTATCACACATGATAGGATTAGATACAGTGGCTGAGCAGACAGTATCACACATGATAGGATTAGATACACAGCTCAGCAGACAGTATCACACATGATAGGATTAGATACAGTGGCTCAGCAGACAGTATCACACATGATAGGATTAGATACACAGCTCAGCAGACAGTATCACACATGATCAGATTAGATACAGGACTCAGCTCGCTGACATTGCGGCTCCAGCGCTGGACCCAGGAAAGGTAAGAATAATAATTTTGCTTCTTTATGTGTTACTGATTATTTTTGTGTTTTCTTACAGGTTCGGTTGTTGGACTTCGGATTCGAGGACTTCAGTGCCGGCGTTTTTTTATTCTCAATAAAATGGTTAATGGGGATTGTGTTTTTATTTCAATAAAATATTTTTTCTATGTGCTTGTATCTTTTTAAACTTTATTATCACCGCGTTAGTAATGGCCGCTGGCTGATTGACACCCTCCATTACTAAGGCGGGGCTTAATGTTCGCCGGTGCAAAGTCCAACACTAACCCCCATTATTACCCCGGTACCCACCGCCACCAGGGGTACTGGGAAGAGCCGGGTACGAACCAATACCCGACCATCTGTAGTTACGGCCAGGCACCGGGGCGGCCGCAGGTTGGTAGTATTAGGCTAGGTAAGGCCAAAAACAGTGGCACCTACCACCCTGGTAATGCTGCCTGCTGCTGCTGTGTTGTATCTGGCTGGTTATGAAAATTGGGTCTGGGGGGGGCCCACATCGTTCTTTCCAATTATTTTTTTAAAATGACGTGGGGTCCTCCCCATTTTTCATAACCAGCCAGATACAATAAAGCAGCAGCAGGCAGCATTACCAGGATGGGAAGGGCCACTGTTTTTGGCCTGTCCCCTCCTTGCAATACCAGCCTGCGGCCACCCCAGTGGCCGACCATCACTGCAGATGATCAAGTACTGGATGGTACCCGGCTCTTCCCAGCACCCCTGGTGGCGGTGGGTATCGGGGTAATAAAGGGGGTTAGTGTTAGCCTCTGCACTGGCTAACACTAAGCCTCGCCTTAGTAATGGATGCTGTCAATCAGCCGGCGGCCATTACTAAGGCGGTAGTAATATAGTTTAAAAAAAAAACACAAAGACATAGAAAAAATATTTTATTGAAATAAAAAAGAACCCACAACCCACATTAACCATTTTATTGATAATAAAAAAAAAGCCGTCATCAAAGTAGTCCTGGAATCTGACGTAGTCCAACGACCGAACCTGTAAGAAAACACACAAGAAAAACGATTAGTAACACATGTGTTAGGCTTAGATACAGGGCCCATGTGTGATACTGTCTGTGGGACCCTGCATCTAAGCCTACCACACTGTAGGCTTAGATACAGAGCCCATCAGACAGGATCACACATGGGCCATGTATCTAAGCCTACCATGTGATTGGCTTAGATACAGGGCCCAGCAGACAGCATCACACAATCTGTGATCCTGTCTAATGGGCCCTCTAAGCCTGCTACATCGTAGGCTTAAAGGGGTTGTGCAGTCCCTAAACATTGATGGCCTATCCTCAGGATAGGCCATCAATAGCTGATGTGTCGGGGTCCGTCTCCCGGGACCCGCCAATCAGCTGTTTTGAAGGGGCCGCAGCACTCGTACGAGAGCCGCTTCCCCTTCATTTCACTACTCGCTCACACTGTGAATCGCCGACACCGATTCACAGTGTGACCGGAATGAAGGGGAGCAGCTCTCGTACGAGTGCTGCGACCCCTTCAAAACAGCTGATTGGCGGATCCCGGGAGTCGGATCCCGCCAGTCAGGGCTACTAATCTTACCTTCCTCTTCAGCCGCGGCGGAAGTTCTGTCCTCTCGATGTTGTGCGCGGCGCATAACGCTGTGACGTCATGCGCTGCGCACAGCGCTTGACGTCAGGAACTCCGCTGCGATCCGGAACCAGGAAGGTAAGTACAGTCTGTTACTATAGTAACAGGGGCCCGTGGCCCGAGTTACTATAGTAACTTTTTATTGATGTGGTGCGGGGGGCTGTGGGACCCCCTGGCATCGGGGCCCGGTCGCAATTGCGACCGCTGCGACACCTATAGCTTACGACAATGTATATACATACACACTGTATATATATACACAGTGGTACAGTATACTTAGCATGTACTAAGATATACAAAGCAGAACACATTTTAAATAGAGATTGAAATACCTCTGCACTGTTCAGAGTTTTTCTTGTCTTTCTCTTTCCTTGGCAAGTGCAGAGCAGATAAGACGGGACGGCAGGGTGCTTGCAGACGGAGCAGTCCTAGTCTTATCTAAAGTTATTCGGCAGCTCAGCTGTCAAACAACAATGTCCTGAAAGACTTTCCAGGAGGGAAGGGGGAGCACAACCCAGGCACAGAGACCAGTGCCCAGAGCAAATGCATCATAATGACGGGGAAGTAAGTGCACAGCAGCGCATGCACGTTCACCACTGTTGCCTGATACAGTGCGAAGTGTGATTGTCCAGACTCCTCCTCCTTAGTACAGCACAGTTAGCGTTAGTGTGGCTAGGGGGCCTGCGGGCCCCCCTAGCTTAGGGGCCCGGTCGCAAGTGCGACCGCTGCGACCCATATAGCTACGCCACTGGGTACACAGAAGCTAAGGGATATGGGGCAGATTCTCTCGTGACTGGTATGCTGCTAAGGGACTGGCGCAGGGCAAATGTGGTGCCTATTTTCAAAAAGGGCTCTAGGTCTTCGCCGGGTAATTATAGACCAGTAAGCTTAACATCCATTGTTGGGAAAATGTTTGAGGGGCTATTGAGGGAATATACAGTATACAGGAGTATGTGACAATAAATAGTATTATAAGTGACAGCCAGCATGGCTTTACTAAGGACAGAAGCTGTTAAACCAACCTGATTTGTTTTTATGAAGAGGTGAGCAGAAGCCTAGATAGAGGGGCCGCTGTGGATATAGTGTTTTTGGACTTTGCAAAGGCATTTGACACAGTCCCCCATAGATGTCTAATGGGTAAATTAAGGACTATAGGATTAGAAAGTATAGTTTGTAATTGGATTGAGAATTGGCTCAAGGACCGTATCCAGAGAGTTGTGGTCAATGATTCCTACTCTGAATGGTCCCCGGTTATAAGTGGTGTACCCCAGGGTTGAGTGCTGGGACCACTATTATTCAACTTATTTATTAATGATATAGAGGATTGGATTAATAGCACTATTTCTATTCTTGCAGATGACACCAAGCTATGTAATATAGTTCAGACTATGGAAGATGTTCGTGACTTGCAAGCAGATTTAAACAAACTGAGTGTTTGGGCGTCCACTTGGCAGATGAAGTTTAATGTAGATAAATGTAAAGTTATGCACCTGGGTACGAACAACCTGCAGGCATCATATGTCTTAGGGGGCGCTACACTCGGGGAGTCACTTGTTGAGATGGATCTGGGTGTACTTGTAAATCATAAACTAAATAACAGCATGCAATGTCAATCAGCTGCTTCAAAGGCCAGCAAGATATTGTCGTGTATTAAAAGAGGCATGGACTCGCGGGACAGGCATGTAATATTACCACTTTACAAATCATTAGTGAGGCCTCATCTAGAATATGCAGTCCAGTTCTGTGCTCCAGTTCATAGAAAGGATGCCCTGGAGTTGGAAAAAATACAAAGAAGAGCAACGAAGCTAATAAGGGGCATGGAGAATCTAAGTTATGAGGAAAAATTAAAAGAACTAAACCTATTTAGCCTTGAAAAAAGACGACTAAGGGGGGACATGATTAACTTATATAAATATATGAATGGCACATACAAAAAATATGGTGAAATCCTGTTCCATGTAAAACCCCCTCAAAAACAAGGGGGCACTCCCTCTGTCTGGAAAAACAAAGGTTCAACTAGCAGAGGCGACAAGCCTTCTTTACTGTGAGAACGGTGAATTTATGGAATAGTATATCGCAGGAGCTGGTCACAGCAGGGACAGTACATGGCTTTAAAAAAGGCTTAGATAATTTCCTAGAACAAAAAAATATTAGCTCATATGTGTAGAAATTTTTTATTTCCCCTTTCCCATCCCTTGGTTGAACTTGATGGACATGTGTCTTTTTCAACCGTACAAACTATGTAACTATGTAACAAGAGTAGTGAACGAGCCGAGTCAGAAAAGAAGTGTACGAGGTACCAAACGCAGAGCAGGAACGTGGTCAGTAAAGCCAGGGTCAATTTGAAGCAGAGGTCAGTAGTACTAGCAGGAACAGCAGAGCCAGGAAACCAGACAGAATCACAGGCAAGGGAAGAGCAGGAAATGAAGGTATAAATAGACCGAGGGCAGGAGCGAGCTCCGTCTGGCCAGGCTGTGATAGGTTCTCCCACTCCTCAGCCTACCAGCCAGAGTGGTAGCAGATTGAGTCACTCTATCAGACCTAGGAGCAGATGCAGACTGATTAACCACGGGCGTCGACACAGAAGCTGTGTCTGGCAGATCCTTTACAGTACCCCCCCTTTTATGAGGGGCCACTGGACCCTTCCTAGGTGGACCAGGCTTATTGGGGAACCGAAGATGGAACCTCCTGAGCAATACCCCAGCGTGAACATCCCGGGCGGGTACCCAAGTCCTCTCCTCAGGCCCGTATCTTCTCCAATGGACCAGGTACTGGAGAGAGCCTTGGGCCATCCTGCTGTCCACAATCTTAGCCACCTCGAATTCTACCCCTTCAGGGGTGAGAACAGGGACCGGAGGTTTCCTCGAGGTAGCCAAGGACGGGGAGCAGCATTTCAGGAGGGAGGCATGAAACGCGTCGTGTATTTGAAAAGACGGAGGTAACTCCGGTCGGAAGGAGACAGGATTAAGGACCTCAATGACCTTGTACGGCCCTATAAACCGGGGAGCAAATTTTTTGGACGGAACTTTAAGACGCAAATTTTTTGCAGAAAGCCACACCAGATCCCTGACCACAAACAAGGGGTTAGAAGAACATCTTCTATCTGCCTAAGTCTTTTGTATGCTCTGGGACACCTCTAGGTTCTTCTAAATCTGGGCCCAGACTGTGCACAGTTCCCGATGAACGTCATCTACCTCAGGATTGTTGGAATCACCAGGTGAAACGGAGAAGAAACGTGGATTAAACCAAAAATTACAGAAAAAGGGGGAGACCCCTGACAAATTACTGACCCGGTTATTAAGGGAAAATTCGGCAAGGGGAATGAAGGAGACCCAATCATATTGACAGTTGGAGTTAAAACACCTTAAATATTGTTCTAGAGACTGATTAGTCCTCTCAATTTGGCCATTAGTTTCAAGATGGAAGGCCGAGGAGAAGGACAGATCTCCAACTTTTTACAGAAAGCTCTCCAAAACAATGAAACAAATTGTACCCCTCTGTCAGAAACAATATTGACAGGAACCCCATGGAGACGCAAGATGTGTTTGACAAACAAGGTAGCTAACGTCTTGGCATTGGGTAGTTTCTTGAGGGGCATAAAGTGGCACATCTTACTGAAGCGGTCTACTACAACCCACACCACCGACTTGCCTTAAGATGGAGGCAGATCGGTGATAAAATCCATGGAGATATGGGTCCAAGGTCTCTGGGGAATGGCCAAAGAATATAGTAAGCCTGCTGGTCGGGACCTGAGAGTCTTGGACCTAGCACAAATTTCACAAGCGGCGACGTAGGCCTTGACGTCTTTAGGCAACCCAGGCCACCAATAGTTTCTAGCAATAAAGTGCTTGGTACCCAGGAGGATGCCTGAGATTTTCCCTGAGTACCCTTAGCCGGAATTGCAGGGGAACAAACAGCTTGTTCTCAGGAAGGGAGCTGAACCTTGATCAGCCGCAATTTCGGAGACTATGTCAGAATCAACAGAGGATATGATAATACCTGGGGGCAAAGCACAAGCAGGATCCTCCCCCGAAGGAGGGCTGTCCATGAAGCTACGTGACAGTGCATCAGCTTTAAT
Organism: Rhinoderma darwinii; assembly: GCF_050947455.1. Classification (NCBI taxonomy): domain Eukaryota; kingdom Metazoa; phylum Chordata; class Amphibia; order Anura; family Rhinodermatidae; genus Rhinoderma; species Rhinoderma darwinii. The sequence goes on along the minus strand of NC_134689.1, from coordinate 263,069,929 downwards.
ATTTTTAGACCCAGCCCTATAGGTGACCACAAAGTTGAATCTAGTAAAAAACAACGGCCATCGAGCTTGTCTCGGGTTTAGCCTCCGGGCAGATTCTAGGAAAACCAGATTCTTGTGGTCGGTAAGGACCGTTACCTGGTGCCTAGCCCCCTCCAAGAAGTGGCGCCACTCTTCAAATGCCCATTTAATGGCTAAAAGTTTGCAGTTGCCCACGTCATAGTTACTCTCAGTGGGCGAGAACTTCCTGGAGAAGTAGGCAGAGGGACGGAGATGGGTGAAAGACCTGGTACCCTGGGACAAGACAGCACCCACTCCCACCTCGGAAGAGTCAACCTCCACGATGAATGGCTCAATTTGGTTAGGCTGAATCAGCACTGGGGCAGAGATAAAGCACTTCTTAAGGATCTCAAAAGCCTGGACCGCATTCGGAGGCCAGTGGAGGAGTTCAGCACCTTTGCGAGTAAGATCCGTAAGAGGCTTAGCGATGACCGAGAAGTTAGCAATAAATCTCCTGTAATAATTAGCAAACCCCAGAAAGCACTGTAACGCCTTCAGGGAGGCAGTTTGGACCCATTCAGCCACAGCCTGAACCTTGGCAGGGTCCATGCGGAATTCATTAGCAGTGGGGATTTGACCCAAAAATGGTATCTCCTGCACCCCAAACACACATTTTTCGGATTTAGCAAAGAGTTTGTTTTCCCGAAGGGCCTGGAGCACCTTCCTGACATGCTCAATGTGGGAGGACCAGTCCTTGGAAAACACAAGTATGTCATCAAGGTACACTACAAGAAATACCCCCAGGTAGTCTCGTGAAATCTCATTTATGAAATTGTGGAAGACCGCGGGAGCATTACACAACCCAAAGGGCATGACCAGGTATTCGAAATGACCTTCGGGCGTTTTAAACGCAGTCTTCCACTCATCCCCCTCTCTGATGCGGATAAGGTTATAAGCCCCCCCCCCCCAAAGATCAAACTTAGAGAACCATTGGGCCCCTTGAACCTGATTGAAGAGATCAGGAATAAATGAAAGGGGATACTGGTTCCTTACAGTGACCTTATTCAAGTTTCAGTCATCGATGCACGGCCTAAGACCACCATCCTTCTTCCCTACGAAGAAGAAGCCAGCACCTACAGGAGAAGTGGAGGGGCGAATGTAACCCTTGGCCAGGCTTTCCTGGATATATTCCCTCATTGCCTCACGTTCGGGACAAGAGAGATTAAAAATCCTACCCTTAGGGAGCTTAGCTCCTGGTACTAAATCGATTGCGCAATCGTATTCTCTATGAGGAGGTAACACTTCGGAGGCCTTTTTAGAAAAAACATCAGCGAAGTCCTGAATAAACTCTGTTAGAGTGTTCACCTCCTCAGGGATAGAACCATTACCCCATTTGGTAAGATCCCCAGTATTCCAGTTAAACGTGGGATTATGCATCTGCAACCAGGGAAGGCCTAAAACCAAATCGGACGATAATCCCTGCATCACCAGTACAGAGCACTGCTCCAAATGAATGGAGCCAACAATGAGTTCTAAAACAGGGGTATGCTGCGTAAAATAACCATTAGCAAGTGGAGTTGAGTCGATACCCACTACCGGGACAGGTTTAGGCAAATCAATCAATGGCATAGCTAGAAACATAGCAAATACCACAGACATAATATTAGCAGAAGACCCTGATTCCACAAAGGCACTGCCGGTGGCAGACCTACCCTCAAAAGAGACCTGAAAGGGAAGCAAGATCTTATTATGTTTCATATTTACGCGAAATACCTGTGCGCCCAAGCGACCTCCCCGATGGTCACTTAGGCGCGGAAGTTTTCCGGCTGCTTATTCTTATGCCTTGGACAGTTGTTCACTTGATGCTTGTCATCCCCACAGTAGAAGCAGAGACCATTCTTCCTGCTGAGCTCTCTACGTTGTTGGGGAGACACGGAGACCCCGAGTTGCATTGGTTCATCCGAGATTCCCGTGGAAGAACGAAGCAACGGAACCTCGGGAGCCATCATGGGGAAGCCAGAGGAGAAGGCACAAAAACGTTCAAGTTTGTCGTTCCCTGAGACGTCGGTCAAGACGTACCGCTAAAGCCATAACCTGATCTAGAAAGTCAGAAGAGGGATAGCTAACTAATAGGTCTTTCAGGGTGTTCGACAGACCCAATCTAAACTGGCACCTCAAGGCAGGGTCATTCCACCGAGAAGCTACGCAAAGTCAGAACAGTACTCCTCAACGGGTCTCTTACCCTGACGTAAGGTCACCAGTTGACTCTCGGCAAAGGCAGTCTTGTCAGTCTCGTCATAGATGAGCACGAGAGCAGAAAAAAAAAGGTCAACAGAGGAAAGTTCGGGGGCGTCAGGAGCCAAGGAGAAGGCCCATTCTTGGGGGCCGTCCTGGAGCCGGGACATAATTATACCCACTCGCTGGCTCTCAGAACCTGAGGAGTGGGGTCTTAATCGGAAATGGAGCCTACAGCTCTCCCGAAAGGAGAAAAAAGTCTTCCGGTCCCCTGAGAACCGGTCAGGCAACTTGAGGTGGGGTTCAAGAGGTGAGGTGGAGGGCACTACATGGTTAGCATCACGCTGGTTGCACCTCTGAGCCAGGGCTTGGACCTGTAGGGAGAGACCCTACATTTGCTGAGCCAGGGTCTCAAGGGGGTCCATAGTTGTGTAGGAACCAGGGTAGAAAATGTATATGGGCCTGTGATTATGTAATGTCGGGGTAGGGAGACAGACAGGTGAGCCCTAATCTACCCGCCACTCAGTCCCTGCCTACTTGCACGGCCCATCCTAGGCGACGGCGCACAACTGGGCGACGGTCCAATAAGTGCACGACAGACAAACAGACAAGGGTACATAGAAGCTAAGGGAAATGGGGCAGTTGCCCATGGCAATACCGTGAGCAACAAGAGTAGTGAACGAGCCGAGTCAAACCAGGAGTGTACGAGGTACCAAACGCAGAGCAGGAGCGTAGTCAGTAAAGCCAGGGTCAATTTGAAGCAGAGGTCAGTAGTACTAGCAGGAACAGTAGAGCCAGGAAACCTGAAAGACTCACAGGCAAAGGAAGAGCAGGAAATGAAGGTATAAATAGAACGAGGGCGGGAGCTAGCTCCGTCTGGCCAGGCTGTGATAGGTTCTCCCACTCCTCAGCCTACCAGCCAGAGTGGTAGCAGATCGAGTCACTCTATCAGACCTAGGAGCAGATGCAGACTGATTAACCACAGGCGTCGACACAGAAGCTGGCAATTTGAAGGGGACCGCCCCCTGATTCTAAGGATCTAAGGATCTAAATGCCATGGTCACCATTGACCGTGGTATTTAAGGGGATAAAGGAGTGGAAACAAAGTGATCTTTGATTCCACCCCGTGCAATATAAAAATATACCTTTTCTTTACTTGCAACTAAGAATTATGTACAATATTTTGCAAGATTAAATTTTTATTAAACTATTCTCTATCTTTCTCAATACATTTTAATTTGATATATCGATAAACGTGTATGTATTCACTGCATTCCAAGAGCCATAATATTTTGCCATTGATGTAGCTGTATGAGGGCTTACTCTTTGTGGAAAGACTTGTAGTTTTTATTGGTACCATTTGGGGGTACATACAACTTCTTTTGGGAGGAGGGATGAACAGAAACAGCAATTTTGGCATTGAATTTTTAGTTCCTTTTTTACGGAGTTCACTGTGCGGAAAGTAAATGTACCCTTTAGATAGTGCACATATAGTGCCACAGTGCCCATGCAAATAGTGCCACACCCCCATAGATAGCCCAACACCCCCCCCCCTGTATATAGCGCCACACACAAATTAAGATTTTTTCAATTTGAAGCTTCTTCGGAGGCGTTTTTGAGGTATTTTTTGAGAAGTGACATGCTACTTCTCTGTACGAGGCTTCTTTTTACGAGTCGTTTTTTTGAATTCAGCAGTGTAAAAATATGCCTCATGTGAACAGCACACTGTATTTCTTGTTCAAACCAATGGGAAACTGTTTGCAGGCTAATTTCAAGTGTATTTTGGAGCGTAAAACTAGGCTTTTCTGCTCCAAAATCAGCCTGAAAATAAGCAGTGTGAACATACCAATAGAACTACATTGTTCTGAAAAAGCCATTTTTCGCAGTCGTGTGAATGTAGCCTATATAAGATAAGGATTGCTACATTTGTGTCGATGAATTGCTTAGTAAATCACATAAGAAACACAAGTGTTGCCAAATATTTATATTCCCAGAATGGTAATGTTAGTAGTTATAGCGATATTAGGAATCAGCAGATAGATAGAAACCAAGACAAAACCATATCACAATAGAGTTTCTTAGCAGCAACTAAATGGGGGGACTCATGGGAAGAGAGGGGGGTAACAATTAGACCAGTACACTCCTGCACATCCTGTTTATAGAATTTCAAGGGGATGGATGAGTCAAGGGCAAGGCCATCACTTTTCTTTCTAGGTACCATGTAGCCAAGGAGAGGTAACGTTTTATTTTTATGCAAGTGTCGAAGAAGTTTCAATAGGTACAGAGTTTGTGCTGTTCACGGTTAATACAGTGGATGCTTGATCATGGGTAAATTGCAGAATATTAGGCAAGATTGATGGAAGGCAGTTGGCCGAGATCTTTGTGAGAAACTTATAATCCTGATTTATTACAGCTATAGGACATTATGACTAGGGTAGAGTTGGGTAATTGTTGGGCTTAGGTAGGAGTATAGATCGTGCCTATATAATTTCATGTATCTGCGCCTTTTCTTTGCATAGGGCATTATAAAGTGAGGTTAGGTATGGAAGTAGTTCTAGTAGTAGTTGTAACAACCACGGCCGCGGACCGTCATTCCTACTCATCCCCCGACAGCCGCGACCATGGACTTGTGAGTGCTGGCCGGCATCTCCTTCCTAGGAGACGCCAGCACTCACTTCTGCACCGCAGTGTCCCGTAAAGTACACGCGTGCTCGTGCCCGGCCTTAACCCCTTCCCGCTCCTGGACGTACTATTACGTCATGGCAGCTGTATCGTTCGCGCTCCATGCCGTAATAGTACGTCACGGGAGTAACGGCCGTTTTGGCCGTCCTCCCGACACATACAGGAGCTGTGACGCTGCTGTCTTGTTCAGCAGCTGTCACAGCTCCTACAGCGGGGACCGATCGCTGTGTCCCCGCTGATTAACCCCTTAAAAGCCGCGTTCTATAGAGATCGCGGCTTTTTAGGGGTTAAGCTGCCATCGCCGGCCTGCTACGCGATAGCGGCCGGCGATGGTGACTATGGCAACCGGACACCAAACAATGGTGTCCGGCTATGCCATAGACGGAAGCCTAGTGGATCCTGACAACGTCAGGACCCACTATGCTTGCTGTCAGTGAGTAGCTGACAGTTCTAATACACTGCACTACGCATGTAGTGCAGTGTATTAGAATAGCGATCAGAGCCTCCTGCCCTCATGTCCCCTAGTGGGACAAAGTAATAAAGTTAAAAAAAAGTTAAAAAAAGATCTGTAAAAATAAGAAAATAAAAGATTTAAAAGTATTAAAAGTAAAAATCCCCCTTTTTCCCTTATCAGTCCTTTATTATTAATAAAAATATATAAACAAACAAATAAACTATACATAATTGGTATCGCCGCGTCCGTAACGGCCTGAACTACAAAATTATTTCATTATTTATCCCGCACGGTGAACGCCGTAAAATAAAATAATAATAAACCGTACCACAATCACAATTCTTTGGTCACTTCACCTCCCAAAAAATGGAATAAAAAGAGATCAAAAAGTCGCATGTACCTAAAAATGGTCCTGATCGAAACTACAGTTCGTTACGCAAAAAATAAGTCCTTGCACGGCGTTATTGATTGAAAAATAAAAACGTTCTGGCTCTTAGAATAAGGTAACACAAAAAGTGAATGATTGTTTACAAAACGTATTTTATTGTGCAAACGCCATAAGACATAAAATAAAACTATAAACATCTGGTATCGCCGTAATCGTATCGCCCCGCAGAATAAAGTGAATATGTCATTTATAGCGCACGGTGAACGCTGTAGAAAAAAAAGAATAAAAAAACAATAGTAGAATTGCTGTTTTTTAGTCACCACGCCACCTAAAAATAGAATAAAAACTGATCAAAAAGTCGCATGCACCCCAAGAAAACTACAATGGATTCCTCAAGGGGTCTAGTTTCCAAATTGGGGTCACTTTTGGGGGGTTCCCAATGTTTTGGCACCACCAGACCTCTTCAATCCGGACATGGTGCCTAATAAAAAAGAGGCCTCAAAATCCACTAGGTGCTCCTTTGCTTCGGAGGCCGGCGCTTCAGTCCATTACCGCACTAGGGCCACATGTGGGATATTTCTCAAAACTGCAGAATCTGGGCAATACGTATTAATTTGTGTTTCTCTGATAAATCCTTTTGGGTTATAAAAAAAATGGTATAAAGAGGATTTTCTGACAAAAAAAATATGTAAATTTCACCTCTACTTTGCTCTAAATTTCTGTGAAACACCTAAAGGGTTCATAAACTTTCTAAATGCTGTTGTGAATACTTTGAGGGGTCTAATTTCTAAAATGGGGTGTTTGATAGGGGTTTCTAATATATGGACCCCTCAAAGCAACTTCAGAACTGAACTGAAACCTAAAAAAAAATAAAAATGAGGCAATACTTCGCTTCTAACATTATACTGATAATGAGCCGTGCCCACCCCGAGATGACCCCAGTTTTGACCGTTTGTATAAACGGAGACCCCTATTAGACCGTTCCAGTGCCCGGTTTTCCCAAGCATACACCCCCGAGAAGTGTATTTCTATTGATGAGTCCCTGGTACATTTTAAAGGGAGGGTTCAATTCCGAGAGTACCTGCCGGGTAAGAGGGCAAGGTATGGCGTGAAGATGTATAAGCTGTGCGAGAGTGCATCAGGGTATACCTACAGGTTTAGGATATATGAAGGAAAGGCCACCCCCAAAACAAACTGCATCCTTGACTACAATAGGTACATGGGAGGGATGGACTTGTAAGATCAAATCCTGAAGCCCTACAGCGCCATGCGGTGTGGTATAAGAAGCTGGCCGGGCACATCATACAGATGGCTTTGTACAATGCGTACGTGCTGCATCGATGTGCAGGCCAGACGGGAACTTTCCTGGAATTTCAAGAGGTGATTATCAAGAACCTAATCTTTAGGGACCAAGAAGGGGGGGCACCCAGTACTTCTGGAAGCGGGGCCACACGCATCGTACCAGGGCGGCAACACTTTCCAGGAGAAGTTCCCCAAACTGGCAAGAAGGGAAATAGTCAATAGAGGTGCAAAGTCTGCTATAAGAGGGCGATAAGGGATGACACAATATATCAATGTGACACGTGTCCCGAATAACCAGAGCTCTGTATGAAAGAGTGTTTTAAAATTTATCATACATCCCTTGGTTTATAATTTACCCCAATTTTACTTACCCTGATGCACTCCGCACAGCTTATCCCCCCTCGTCTTTCCCCTCTGAGCCCTGCTGTGTGCCCAGGCAGCTGATAACAGCCACATGTAGGGTATTGCCATACCCGGGAGAACCCACATTACAGTTTATGGGGTGTAGGTCAAAATGCTCACTACACCTCTAGATGAATGCCTTAAGGGTGTAGTTTTTAAAACGGGGTCACTTCTTGCGGGTTTCAACTGTACTGGTACCTCAGGGGCTTCTGCATACATGACTTCGCACTAGAAAATCCCCAGTAGGCCAAATGGTGGTCCTTTCCTTCTGAGCCCTCCCATGGGCCCAAACGGCAGTTTATCACCACAAATGGGGTATTGCCGCACTCAGGACAAATTGGGCAACAAAATGGAGTATTTTATTTCTTGTGAAAATAAGAATTTTTGAGCTAAAATGACATATTATTGGAAAAAATATATATTTTTTTAATTCCCAGCCCAATTCAAATAAGTTCTGTGAAGAAACTATGTGGTCTAAATGGTCACATTACCCATAAATGATTTCCTTGAGGGGTGTAGTTTCCAAAATGGGGTCACTTCTGGTGGGTTTCCATTGCTTTGATACCTCTGGGGCTCTGCAAATGCGACATGGCACCCGAAAACCAAACCAGCAAAATCTGTACTCCAAAGAACACACAGCGCTCCTTCCCTTCTGAGGCCTCCCATGGGCCCAAACGGCAGTTTATTGCCACAAATGGGGTATTGCTGCACTCAGGAGAAATTGGGCAACAAAATTGAGCATTTTGTTCCCTGTGAAAATAAGAAATTTTGATGAAATTTTTTCCAATAAGATGTAATTTTTAATTTTTTTAATGTCACAGCCCAATTGAAATAGGTGCTGTGAAAAAACTGTGTGCTCAAAATGCTAACAACAACCATAAATGAATTCCTTGAGGGGTGTAGTTTCCAAAATGGGGTCGCTTTTGGTGGGTTTCCATTGCTTTGATACCCCTGAGGCTCTGCAAATGCGACATGGCACCCGAAAACCAATCCAGCAAAATCTGGACTCCAACAAACATATAGCGCTCCTTTCCTTCTGAGCCCTCCCATGGGCCCAAACGGCAGTTTATCACCACAAATGGGGTATTGCCACACTAAGGACAAATTGGGCAACCAAATGGGGTATTTTGTTCCCTGTGAAAATAAGAAATTTTGATCACAAATGACATTTTATTGGAAAAATGACATTTTTTTCATTTCACAGCCCAATTCAAATACGTGCTGTGAAAAAACTGTGCGGTCAAAATGGTAACAACAACCATAAATGAATTCCTCGAGGGGTGTAGTTTCCAAAATGGGGTCACTATTGGGGGATTCCTACTGTTTTGGCACCTCAACACCTCTTCAAACCTGGCATGCTGCCTAAAATATATTGTAATAAAAAAGAGGACTCAAAATGCACTAGGTGCTTCTTTGCTTCTAGGACTTGTGTTTTAGTCCACGAGCGCAGTAGAGCCACATGTGGGACATTTCTGAAAACTGCAGAATCTGGACAATACATATTTAGTAGTGTTTCTCTGGTAAAACCTTCTGTGTTACAGAAAAAAAAATGAATAAAATTGAAATTCAGCAAGAAAAATGAAATTTGCAAATTTCACCTCCACTTTGCTTTAATTCCTGTGAAATGCCTGAAGGGTTAAAAAACTTTCTAAATGCTGTTTTGAATACTTTGAGGGGTCTAGTTTTTAAAATGGGGTGTTTTATGGGGGTTTCTAATACATAGGCCCCACAAAGCCACTTCAGAACTCAAGAGGTACCTTAAAAAAAAGGCATTTGAAATTTTCTTAAAAATATGAGAAATTGCTGTTTATGTTCTAAGCCTTGTAACGTCCAAGAAAAATAAAAGAATGTTCAAAAAATGATGCCAATCTAAAGTAGACATATGGGAAATGTGAACTAGTAACTATTTTGGGAGGTATAACCGTCTGTTTTACAAGCAGATGCATTTAAATTCAGAAAAATGCAATTTTTTCAAAATTTTCTCTAAATTTTGCAATTTTTCACCAATAAACACTGAATATATCGACCAAATTTTACCACGAACATGAAGCCCAATGTGTCACGAGAAAACAATCTCAGAATCGCTTGGATAGGTTTAAGCATTCCGACGTTATTACCACATAAAGTGAAATATGTCAGATTTGAAAAATGGGCTCTGAGCCTTAAGGCCAAAACTAGGCTGCGTCCTTAAGGGGTTAAAGGGCCAGTGTGCGTACATGTAAAATATTGTTAATTAGCCCTAATCACCGTGGACTATAAAAAGGGCTCTGCCCTTTCACTACTTGCCTAAGCATTGTTGTGTATTCCTATGTTAGTCTTAGCAAATGGTCCCTTAGTGTTATCCTGTTCCCGTTGTTCCCGTGCCCTGCTACCTGTATTCTGTATTCCGTGCTGTGTTTGTTCCTGAGCCTTAGAGTGTTGGAGTTGTGTTGTGCCACGTGTCATGCCTGCTGTCATTCACCACGTCTGGCGTCATCTGCCACGGCTAACATCATCCGCCACGTGTGGCGTCATCTACCTTCAAGTTTCATCTGTGCCTAAGCATCTGCTACTGTCTGGACTATCACAGGTACTCTTGTAGTAGGACTTTGTATAGACTGTTGTTTGACCATCTGCTACGGCGGTGCGGTGCGGCCTAGTGGGTCCACATACGGGGCATGTACTGGCAAGGGGGCGTGTTACTATGGCTATGACACTGTTCAATCAGATATGGACAGTGTTACAGCAAGGGAGAGAGTGTGCACGCGCGCACGCTCACACTCTCACTCTTCAGCTTTCAAGATTAGTCTTTTGCCGAACTGGCAAGGGGGCGTGTCACTGCTACGGACAGTGCAAGAGCTGTGGAGAGGAGAGCGTGCATGTGTGCTCTTATCTCTTCAGCTCCTGTGAGCGATCAGTCTTGTATTGTCTGCCGAACTGGCAAGGGCGCGTGTCTCTGCTACGGACAGTGAAAGCGCTCCCCAGCTCTTACACTGTCCGTAGCAGTAACACGACCCCTTGCCAGTTCGGCAGACAAAGTACAAGACTGATCTCTCACAAGAGCTGAAGAGATGAGAGCGTGCATGTGCGCCCTCCTCTCCACAGCTCTTAAACTGTCTGTAGCAGTTACACGCCCCCTTGCCAGTTTGGCAGAAGACTGATCTTGAAAGCTGAAGAGTGAGAGAGCGTGCGCGCGAACACTCTCTCCTCGCTCTTGCTGTAACACTGTAATTTTAGGGATATACGACGCCTGGGTGCGAGGATGTAGTATCCGTGCTAGAGACTTGCAACATTTATCTGCAAATTCGTACGAGTGTTTTCTCATCCGGTCCCTGAATCGAGCGTGTGACTGGTCTATCAGAGAACGCAAGGATTCTCTCGCTGCAGTAAGTTCCGCAAATATCTGTGAGGAAAGCACTCGTTTATGGCGGGATTCAAGGCCCCGTATCTGAGCAAGGAGCCGCGTGATGGCTACCCCTTTTTCCCGCTTCAACCGAGCCCCATGTTGAATCAGAACTCCCCTGACTACACACTTTAGCGCCTCCCATTGTAATGGTAATGGGGTAGTGTCACGCGTGTGTACCTCAAAAAAACTGTTAAGTGAGTCCTTAAGGGCTGACACACACACTGAGTCACCCAATAAATTATCGTTACGTTTCCAAGATTGGAAATTGGGTACTGAACTTGGAAACGTAAGTGTCAGAAATACAGGGGCATGATCCGACCAAACCATAGGGCCCACCTCAGAAATAGGATGCCAGGTAAGCAAATGGTGGCTAATAAGAAAGGCATCCAGTCCACTATACATATTGTGTAGCGGGGAGAAGTAAGTGTATTCTCTTACCTGAGGATGTAGAATCATCCACACGTCAATCAATTGCATGGCATGCATCACAGTTTTCAAGGCTCCCAAGTGGGACTTCGGTACCGTAGACCTGCCCGAGGAGGTGTCAAGCCTAGAATCGAACGTCAGGTTAAAATCACTGCCCACAATCAAAACTCCCTCCGTGAACTCTTCCAATTTCCGCAAATACCCACAACATACTCGCGCCTGATCCTGATTGGGGAGGTACATATTAGCCAAGGTGAACAGCTTATTCCGAATGGACAGTTTAAGAAACACATACCGACCACCCGGGTCAACAAGAACGTCTACCAGTTTATGAGAGAGTGACTTGTGTATACAAATGCTAGCACCCTTGGACTTGGATTCCGGGTTGGTACTGTGGAACCATACTGGATAATAGCGATTTGTAAACTGTGGAGTGTGGCCCACCTGAAAATGAGTCTCCTGTAAAAACAGGATATTTACCCATTCTTTGTGCATGTTATACAATATCTGCGACCGTTTTTCCGGGACATTAAGCCCTCTAGCATTAAAGGTACAGACTTTCAGCTGCGCCATTTCCAACGCACGTATGTCTAGCAAATCAAGAAATGTGCTACAACAATGAAGAGAAGGACAAGACAGACAAGGAAGGGAGACACGACATCAAGGACAAACAAGCGGGTGAAACAAGCACCCACTCCTTGATCTAATCAAGGAGAAACAATCCAATATACACCGGATATAACCAGTGAAACCCTAAGAGAAGGAGTGTCAGGACAAGGTCTAGCCAGCGCCCCGCACCCCCCAACCCAGCAAATTTTATATAGCAAATAACGATATAACACAAAAGGAAAACCAAGGCACTTAGTGCGTTACCCAAAAATAATTAATTAAGGAGTTACATTGTTAGTAGGGCCTTAAAGAAACCCCGGCTGCGAACACCCCTGCATACATTCATTGTCAGCATAAATCTACAAACAGGTTAGCAATAAAAAAAAATAATAAGAAAAAATACATTCGCAATTGTGGCATATTAACGGCAATCGGCCGCTATTAGTGACCACCAGGTCTCCAACAGTAATCACCTGTGAAACATAATGCAGACCCACTCAGTAATGACCATATGTAACTCCGAATATAATTGCTTCAGCTGATAAACGCAATAACCATTGTAATTAAACTCCGACAGCAGGGGGGGCGGAGCTAGCGCTGAGACTGCATGGACGTGTCTCGCTGAGCTCCGTACATCCAGTGACCCACAGAAGCTAACATAAGCGGCATAAATCTTCACAATGGTGAAGTATGGAGGCAGTAAGGCGAGGGAAGCATCGGAGACCATTGTTCCGACCCCCTCACAAGCAAAGGTGGAGAAATACTTCGAAAAACGGGCCGTCTCCCTCCCGCTGAGAGGCCCCAAGATGGCGCCGTCCTCTCACAGACAGCAAGGAGACACGAGTGCAGACGCCTCTGATGTGGAAGGAGAAAATGCTGATACCTTGCAAGCTGAGGAACTACCATTGACGAGACACTTTATCACTCAGGTTCTTACCAGAACACTGGAACCGGCTATAAAAGATATTGCAGAGATAAAGCAAGATATTAAGCAAATTGGCCACAGGGTTGAGACCCTGGAAAATAATCAGGCAGCCATTTTAGAATTTAATGCAGCAACAGTGCAAAGCTTCTCCTCTTGCCAACTTACATTCAATACTATCTTTAGATCTCTTGAGGATCAAGAAAATCGTAGCCGCCGAAATAACCTACGTTTTCGTGGTATCCCTGAATCGGTATCACCGACAGAAATTTCGGATGCCATTATGTCCATATCCCGCTCTATCCTGGGGGATACTTTTTCTGACGAGGAAATAATTATTGAAAGAGCACACAGAGCACTACGCCCGAAGCCTAAGGTGAACGAGCCGCCTAGAGATATAATTTGCAAATATCTTAACTTCAAAGTGAAAGATAAAATCCTCTTTAAGTCGCGGGAAGCTGCACCACTCTTATTTAAAGGCACAGTGATCTCTATTTACCAAGATTTAGCAGCGGTCACCCTTCAGAAGCGGCGTAAGCTTAAACCACTTACAGATCTCCTACAAGCAAGAAAAATTTTATATCGTTGGAACTTTCCTTTTGGTCTATCCTTCTCGGTGGGGGGCCGCAGGTTTAACATCTCGTCGGTGGGCGATCTTGCTGAAATATACGATCACCTAGAAATTGCTCCTTTGCAAATTGAAGATTGGGACCTTGTAACGGATCTCGCTTCTCTCCCTCCGGTCACTCAGACCACTCCGTGGAAGCAAAATCCAGCGTTCAAAGCGCCGAGGCATAGGAAACGAGCATGACTCCGAGGAGATTGGTGGAAGATAATGACTGATCTATGCGTTTATGCGTCCTTTCGTTCGATTTTCCCTGAGCTAGCTAAATATGCAAAGTTTATTTTCTTCACTTACCATGATGTGATGCATATCTGCTATGACCTAGTCTGTTCATTATTTCTCTACTTATAGTAGTTATCTTATGCAATTGTACTCATATTGCCATTGTAGAATCCGCAAATTGTGGGTTTGGAATCTATTATGGCTATTACCCCACACTATATTTTAATGTTTTACACTCCATTGTTACTTACAGACGCTGCTGATATATATCCTGTCACGTTTATAGACATGGATGCACCTTCTGTAAAACCACTGGTTGAATTAGGGTTTACTCTAATGCTACTGTTTCTGCTGTTAACTGTCAGGTTGCCTAGACAGGGTTATTTTTCACTGCTGGTACATGTATATTTCTACTACATTCGAATCTATAGTAATGCTGTATCATGGCGTCCTTAAAGATAGTTTCATATAATGTCAGAGGTTTTAACTCCCCCTCTAAGAGATGTCAGATTTTTTCTTCTCTCAAAAAGGCATCTTGTGATGTCATAATGTTACAGGAAACTCACTATAAGAACAACCATTTCCCTAATTTCTCCTTCTCACATTTTCCTGTCTGGCATCATTGCGGAATTCCACACTCAGCCTCTAGAGGAGTGAGTATAGGCTTCCGACGTAATTATCCCTTTAATTATTCGTCTCATCTCCAAGACATAGAGGGAAGATACTTATTTTTGAAAGGTACCGTGGGAGATCAAACGTTCACATTTGCGAATCTTTATGCTCCAAATACGGGTCAGATTGCATGGCTGTTGTCTACGTTTGCTCTCTTAGATTCATTTTCAGAAGGCTTGGTTCTTATTGGTGGAGATTTCAATTTAACTATTGATCCATTGGTTGATTCCTCCTCCAAGAAGTCAGCTTTATCGTTTAATGCACTATGTAAATTTAAATCTTTACTAATGTCGTATGGTTTAATAGATGTTTGGAGATGTCTAAATCCGACTCAGTTGGATTACACCTATTATTCATCTGTACATTCTTCCTACCACAGGTTAGACTATTTTTTTCTCTCCAAATCCTCACTTAAATATTGTTCCCAAGTAGAGATAGGTTCGCAGTTGCACTCTGATCATGCTCCTATTTTTCTAACTCTAAATTTCCCGAATAGGCACAAACGCTCATCTACCTGGAGGTTAAATGATTCTATACTAAGCTCATTGACTGTTAAAGAGCTTTTCAAATCTAAATTAGCTGATTACTTCCAAATTAATGAAACCCCGGAAGTTTCCCCTGAAATAATCTGGGACGCTCATAAGGCGTTTATCCGTGGCCATTTTATTAGCTACTGTTCCCACCTACAAAAAGAACGAACTAAGTGTGTTGACGAACTTTTAATTAAAATTCAGAAGGTGGAGAGATTGAATAAGGCATCTGTCGCGATACAGCATACGCAGGAGTTGACTTCCTTGAGAACTCAGCTATTAAATAAATTGAACTTGTCCTCAGCCAAGTCCTTTATGCATTCTAGACATAAATTTTATGCACATGGAAATAAAGCTTCTAAGTTTATGTCTAAAAAGTTTAAGCAAAGACATACTCTTAACTATGTACATATGCTGAAAGACGCGACAGGCGCTTATATCTACTCTTCAAGCTCTATAGCTGAACAATTTCGTTCTTACTACAACAATCTTTACAATCTAACAACAGCTGATACCTCCTCACTTAAGACAGACAGACTCTCGCTCATTTCTAAATTTTTGGAATCCTTATCTTTACCACAGATTTCTCCCTCCCAAAGTGAGGGGCTGATTCAGCCATTCACTATGACGGAATTAGAAATTGCCCTGAGGCAAACTCCTCCAGGTAAATGTCCTGGTCCAGACGGCCTACCTGTTATATATTACTCCTCATTTAGGGATGTATTACTTCCTAGATTGTTGTCATTAGCGAACCTCTCTTTATTGGGACATCCACTTTCCTCTGATATCACTCATGCACATATTACTCTTATTCCTAAAGAGGGTAAAGATTCATCCTCTTGCTCCAATTATAGGCCCATCTCTCTTCTCAATGCAGACCTAAAACTTATTGCTAAATTATTGTCAAACAGACTTAAACACATTCTTCCTGATATTATTTCTCCCGATCAGGTAGGGTTCGTTAAAAATAGAGAAGGTAAGGATAATTCTCTTAGAGTCCTGCACGTTTTACATTATTCACGCAGACATAAACTTCCTATGGTCCTTCTCAGCACAGACGCCGAGAAGGCATTTGATAGAGTTGACTGGTTATACATGAGGAAGGTTCTGCTGTCCTTTAATTTTCCTATCCCCTTCATAGACGCTATATTTTCAATGTATGCCTCTCCCTCTGCATCTGTCATGGTGAATGGGGTCTTATCTTCCCCCTTTAAGATACGTAATGGTACAAGACAAGGCTGCCCTTTATCTCCGTTATTGTTCTTGACAGTTATGGAGACCCTCATGCAGGCAATAAGATTAGATACTGAAATTCAGGGAATACACCTAGGGGGCAGAGTGCATAAGGTAGCGGCATACGCTGACGATATGTTATTGATGATCACAAATCCCGAAACTGCTCTCCGCAGACTCCAACACGTTTTTGATTTATTTAGTAATATGTCCAATTTTAAAATTAACAGAGGGAAATCTCAGGCCTTAGGATTCTCCTTACCAGAGGCTCGGAAGAAACAACTGACAAGGGGTTCTGACTATGATTGGACCTCTCCCTACCTGAAGTTCTTGGGTATTAAGATTGGGCATAATTTGGATAATCTATTTTCCCTAAACTATGCCTCTTTCCTTGCGGCTTTGCCGGACCAACTAAAGAGGTTTGAAGTCCCTTTTA
Source organism: Rhinoderma darwinii (assembly GCF_050947455.1). Taxonomy (NCBI): domain Eukaryota; kingdom Metazoa; phylum Chordata; class Amphibia; order Anura; family Rhinodermatidae; genus Rhinoderma; species Rhinoderma darwinii. The sequence continues at coordinate 263,053,409 of NC_134689.1, read as the reverse complement.
TCTCGTGGTTTGGTAGGAAGAATGTTTTAATGTCATTTATTCTCCCTAAGCTTACGTACCTTATGCAAGTTCTGCCGATACCACTTACTAAGACATTCTTTACGGAGGTTAATAGATTATTTGTTAAATTTATATGGCAGAACAAGAAAGCTAGAATTGCTAGAAACATCTTGTCCAGACCCAAATCAAAGGGGGGTATAGGTCTACCTGATCCTGAAAAATATTACCAGGCCATACATCTATCGAGGATCATAGATTGGATCCACGCCCCGTTATATAAGTTATGGGTGTCAATAGAAAATGATCTTTCCTCCATTCCTCTCCGCACATTAGTATTATATATAGGAGACTCTACAAAAGAGGCCAAGATATATAATCCAATTACAATGGCGACGTTTAGGGTCTGGCGTTCTTTTCTACTATGTTCAGACAATTGTTCAGTCCCTTCCCCTCTACTACAAGTTAAAGATATATTGAGCCTTGCTCAAGGTGCCTTGAAGGACAGTGTTCCTAGTGAGATTGCCTCCTCAGAATGCCCGGTGACACGGCTTTTTGATGACCTTGGTGATATAAAAGATGACTCGTCTCTGTCCTCTTTACTAAGTATCCCCATTCATCACTATCCCTTGCTCTCCTTCATTAGACTTAAGGTCAGGGCTCTGGGGCAAACAATTATCAAAACACGCCCTCTATTATGGTTTGAAAGGCTTTTGTCACAGACATCATCAGTCCTCAAACCAATTTCCTTACTGTATAAAAGACTCATCTCACCCAACTCATCTACAATCCCGTATTTTGTTAAAATATGGGAAAGAGATCTTAACAGGTCCTTCTCCGAAGTTGAACTTCATAAATTGTTGATAGCTCCTCATAAAATGTCCAGATGTGTCCGTATCCAAGAGAATGGATACAAAATTTTATCCAGGTGGTACAAAACGCCGCATATAACCTCAATATACACACCGACACACTCAGACACTTGTTGGAGATGCAATTCAGATAGAGGTACTTTTTTACATATCTGGTGGTCCTGTACCGTCATTCAAAAATGGTGGAAAGATATCTTTGCCTATTGTAACAATGTATGTGGCACTAAGGTCACAGCTTCCCCAGATCTTGCTTTGTTATCAATCAACCCCCCTTCTACTACGACCCTATCCTCAAAATTATTTCAGATTCTGCTAATTGCTGCGAGACTACTGATCCCCTCTTACTGGTTATCTGTTGAAACCCCATCGGTAGCACATTGGATAGCGAAAGTAGACCAAATTTACAGAATGGAAGAAATTTCTCATTGGGAAAGCTATTCCAGAGATACTTTCTTGACAATATGGGAACCCTGGAGGAGATACAGAAAATTTTCATAACCAAAGATGATACCCCTGAATACTCCAATATCTGTATCTTCTCCAGGTTAACTCTGAGGCAGAAGATTTCCTTTTAGTTTGTTTTTATCTCATCTAAACTGATGATATTGTATAATTGTATTTGACTATCTGCTCATATAAATACTTGCATTTTCTTTGAATACTGCAAAATTGCATGAACATGCAT